>NC_064289.1:56039146-56305592 GCF_019186545.1 Solanum stenotomum | reverse complement strand
TATTTCTTCTTTCTCAATTTATGTGGTACTAATAAAATTTAGAGATTCAATCAATTTTTTTTGTCTTTAAAATATTTTGTTGTTAATTACTGTAAATTATTGTACTTTCTAAGTAATTTTCAAATAATATATATTATTTCATTTGTCCAATTTATGTGTCACCGATAAAATTTGAAGAGTTAATCAGATCTTTTACATATTTTTATATCTTTTGAATATTTAAGTAAATAATTATTGTGATTTATAATATTTTATACAATTATTTAAAAAAAATTAAACAACAAACAAAACGAATCATCATAGAAAAATTACCAAAGCATCCTTGAATACATCACTAATGGGTCCCGCTTTTTGTTTAAAAAAATATGCATATTGGGAGGATATTTTTGTCCAAAGTGGAAATAGAATAAGTATAAAGCATTAAAGTCTTTTAAAATTTAAAATTGTTAATTCTTATTGTATGATTTGTAATACTTTTACGCTATTTTCAAATAATAGAGGTCATTTCTTCTTTCTCAATTTATGTAGTACTAAAAAAAATTTGAGATGCAATCAATTTTTTTTGTCTTTGAAATATTTCTAGCTGTTAATTACTATAATTTATAGTACTTTCTAAGAAATTTTCAAATAATATATATTATTTCATTTGTCCCAATTTATGTGTCACCGATAAAATTTGAAGAGTCAATCAGATCTTTTATATATTTTTATATCTTTTAAATATTTAAGTAATTAATTATCGTGATTCATAATATTTTATACAATTATTTAGTATAGTAAAAGAAATTTAAAAGAAACAAACAAAACGAATTCATAATACGAAATTACCAAAGCATCCTTCAATACATCAACAATAGGTCCGACTTTTTGTTTTTAAGAAATTGCACATTCGAAGGATATTTTTGTCCAAAGTGAAAATATTGTGTAAAAAATGTGTATTTATTGTGATTTTGAATGTTTTGTGGGGTAATAGGACGCACACAAAGTTAAGGTGTCTTTTTGAAAATTTGGGACAACTTCAAGTATCACTTAATGTTTTTTCTCAAAATCTAATTTACTTTCGTAAACTATGCGTCAGATCAAAATCAGATTAACAAATTCAAAAGGAATGAGTAATAAATAGCTCATACAATGACATATTTATTATTTAACTAAATAATAAATATGTAACTAAAAATCTTGTTAACTTTTGGTTGAAAGCTACCAAGATAGTTACAATGATAATTGCATTGTGGCTTATTTTATATATATATATATAATTGTGTGTAGTTTTTAACTATCTGAAAAAGTTTATTTTGAGAGCAAGTACAATATTTTTTTATTTAATGTGTGGGGACAGTTGGTGGGACATGGAATAAAGCTTTTGAGATTTGTTACCTTACATGGAAATGAAATAATTAATTTGTTTCCTTATTATATTATGGAAACAAATAATATGAGCTGATATTATTAGTTACCTTACTTCTTAGTTTCACCTTTTTTATACTCCCTTTGTCCCTATTTAGTTGTCCACTTTAGAAATGACACACATATTAAAGCAATAATAATTAGCATAGTGAAGTTACAATTTTGCCCTTATTAATTATGATTCCAAAATAAATTTATTCAAGATAACTAATCAATGTTGGAGAAGTTTAAATTTTCAAGAAGTTTAAATGAGGGTATAATAGGAAAAAAATTTTTTAACCTTTCTTGATTTGTCAAAATGGACAAGTAAATAGGGACGGAGGGAGTACCATCTTTATCCACTTTTAATTGTTATAGTTTCCCTTTTTAGAGTCAAATAATAATAACTTTGACTAACACATCATATTGATATGCAAAAAAAATAAAATTTATAGTACTTTTCGTATAGTTTTTGTATATCTAAATTTTTTGTTTAAAATACCGAATTAATGAAATCTAATTTAACTTTGAAAATTAGTCAAATTGACTTTCAAAAAGCACAACATGACAATTAAAAATGAATAGAGAAAGTATTAAATTACTTACCTTTACCTTACTTCTTAGATTTACTTTCTTTATATGAAATTACTTACCTTACTTCTTGGATATTTTTCCCTATAAATTCAACTGTTAAGTTATTGTTGCTTACAAGTTACAAAGCAACTACTGTATTGAAGGAGTGTATTTTGAGCTAGGTACAATTAATATTCTACCTTTGTTTTGTATTTTTTTTCTTATATATTGTTATTATTGATATCTACGATTTTATTACTATCTATACATTTTGATATTGAGAACCAACATTACAATTTTTTACTTTCTTAAATCAGGTTTAATCATTGCAAGGTTTGGCTGCAAAAAAAATTGTATTGAGAAGATACAAAATAAAAAGCAAAGGAATGTGAAATTCTCTAAAAGGCGTACTGGTCTTTTTAAGAAAGAAAGTGAGCTATCAACACTTTGTGATAGTCTAAGTGCTATGGTGATTGTGAATCCTCCAACAAACATTGATGGCACCAACTCCGGCCTCACTGTGCCTCGTGAAAATGCTATCTAGTAGCTTCGAATTTACCTTTCTAGTAGCATTTTCACGAGGCACGGTGAGGCTGGAGTTGGTGCCATAAATGTTTGCTGGAGGATTCACAATCACAATAGTACTTAGACTATCACAAAGTGTTGATAGCTCACTTTCTTTCTTAAAAAGACCAGTACGCCTTTTAGAGAATTTCACATTCCTTTGCTTTTTATTTTGTATCTTCTCAATACGATTTTTTTTGCGGCCAAACCTTGCCATGATTAAACCTGATTTAAGAGAGTAAAAAATTGTAATGTTGGTTCTCAATTTCAAAATGTATAAATAGTGATAAAATCTTAGATATCAACAATAACACTATATAAGAAAAAAAAATACAAAATAAAGGTAGAATATTAATTATACCTAGCTCAAAACTTGATAGCTCAAAATAATGCACTCCTTCAATACAATAGTTAGCTTTGTAACTTGTAAGCAGCAATAACTTAACAGTTGAATTTATAGGGGGAAAAAGCAATATTGAGACAAAAAGCAAATCTAAGAAGCAAGGCAAGTAATATATTATAAAGAAAGTAAATCTAGGAAGTAAGGTAAGTAATTTCATATAAGGAAAGTAAATCTAAGAATTAAGGTAAAGGTAAGTAATTTCAGTTCATATTATTTGTTTCCATAATATAATAAGGAAACAAATTAATTATTCCATTTTCCATGTAAGCAAATTATTATGTTTGTCAATAAACAATTGTCATCTAAAGAGCTATATTATTTTTATTTAAACTAAATAGGAAAGCGTGTTAATCAAAATAAAGGTTAACTAAATGATAATTAAGTCTTGTGATAATTTTCATGCATACACAGAAGGCAAGAAAAATGAGGACGTCTGACTTTTAATATCAAATTTTTTATTTACTATTTCATCGGTTCATTTTGGTTTGTCATGGTTTGATTTGACACTCTCAATAATTACATGTTAGGGGAGGAGAGATGCAAGTGAGATCTAGGAGAGAGAGGCAGGAGGTGAGAGAGGTGAATACATGTTGTATTCGTTCATTCGTTGTATCCGATTGTATCACGAATACAATTGATACAACTGAATTGTATCAAAATGAGTACATTAATTGTATCAAAAACTATTGTATTTAGCTACATATTAGGAGGAGAGAGGCGAGCGAGATCTGGAAGAGAGAGGAGAGAGGCGACAGAGGTTGAATACATGTTGTATTCGTTCATTCGTTGTATCAAGTTGTATCGCGAATACAATTTATACAACTGAGTTGTACCAAAATGAACACAATTGTATCAATAACTATTGTGTTTACCTACATATTAGGAGGATAGAGTCGAGCGGAAGGAAAGAGGCGAACAAGATCGAGAGAGGGAGGAGTGAGGTTGAATACATATTGCATTCATTGTATCACGAATACAACTGATACAAAATACAAATACAATTGATACAAAAAAAATAAATATAACTGTCCGAATACAATAAATACAATTGATTTGTCTCTCGCTAATACATCTATATCCCCTCTCGGATACATCCCCCCCTATATATTCAAATTCCCTATCCCTTCTCTAATACATCTTTATCCCCTCTCAGATACATCATTCCCCTATGTATCCGGATGTGTGCTAATGTATTCAAAATTATATATCCGAAATCCATAAATTTTAAGGAATTTTTATAATTTAAAAAAAATAGAAAAATAATGTAATTAAATCTTAACACTATAAGATTTGTGTAAATTATACAAAATTAAAAACCAATCCATTTGAGGAACAATCCGTGCAAAAACTTGAAACAAATCATCTTCATTCTTCACTATTGAAAATCAGTGTGGTTAGGCCCAAAGATACTATTAGTTTGAGGCCCAATAAAACTCTTTTTGGGCTTTTGTTTGACTGTCAAAAAGACAAAAAAACAGAGAGGATAAGAAAGAACAAAAAAAAAGAACCGGCAGCTCTGTTGCTCTCTTCTTCTTCTTCTCCGAGTAAGCTTCCTTTTTTCATCTTTTTGCTTACTAATAATCTTCGTATTGACAAACACAACAACTATTTTACACTTCTGCAGTAGAAAAAAGACTTTTTTTTGCCCGTATAGTGTAGAATGACCGGTATTTAGTGAATACTGTTACTAGTTGTTGTTGTTGTTGTAAACTTGTTCTTATGGAGTTAATAGTACCAACGAAGCAAACCCATGAAGGGTTTTGCTCATTTCACTCTACTCGTAAGGAAATCACTGTTAATTGCTGTAATAATAGGAGGTTCAAGAACAGTTCTTTACTTGTGGGTCAGTTGAGAAAACAGAGACAAGATAAGGTTTTTTCTATTTCAAAAATTGAAACTTTTTCTAGTGTTGAGAAAAGGGGATTTGGGAGTAGTAATAGGAGGTGCAAGAACAATTTGCTTGAGGGTCAGTTGAGGAAACAGAGACAAAATAAGGTTTTTGCTATTTCAAGAATTGAAATTTTAGGAGGGACGACGAATGGTAGGTTATCAAGTGTTGAGAAAAAGACAAATGGGAGCATATCTGAAAATATTGAAGAATTTGAGAGTAATAATTATCTTCGTAGGTTGGTTAGAAATGGGGAATTAGAAGAAAGTTTTAAGCATCTTGAGAGTATGGTGTATCGTGGGGATATACCTGATATTATACCATGTACGAGTTTGATTCGTGGGTTTTGTAGAATTGGGCAAACGAAGAAGGCTACTAGAGTTTTGGAGATTCTTGAGGATTCTGGGGCTGTTCCTGATGTTATTACTTACAATGTGTTGATTAGTGGTTATTGTAAGTCGGGTGAAATTGATAATGCATTGAAGGTATTGGATCGAATGAGTGTTGCACCTGATGTTGTCACGTACAATACTATTTTGCGTAGCTTATGTGATAGTGGGAAATTGAAACAAGCTATGCATGTTCTTGACCGTATGTTGCAGAAAGAGTGTTACCCTGATGTGATTACCTATACGATTTTGATCGAAGCAACGTGTAAGGAAAGTGGTGTTGGGCAGGCGATGAAGCTTTTGGATGAAATGAGGAGTAAAGGATGTGTACCTGATGTAGTAACTTATAATGTTCTTATAAATGGGATTTGTAAGGAAGGGAGATTGAACGAAGCAATCAAGTTTCTGAATAATATGCCATCGTATGGTTGCCAACCTAATGTGATTACCCACAATATAATTTTGCGTAGTATGTGTAGTACAGGTAGGTGGATGGATGCCGAGAAGCTTTTGGCTGATATGGTTAGGAAGGGTTGTTCTCCTAGTGTTGTCACGTTCAATATCTTGATCAATTTTTTATGTCGGAAGGGACTGTTGGGACGGGCTATTGATTTACTAGAGAAGATGCCTAAGTATGGATGTACGCCAAACTCTTTAAGTTATAATCCATTGCTTCATGCATTCTGCAAAGAGAAGAAGATGGATAGAGCGATTGAATATTTGGAAGTTATGGTGAGTAGGGGTTGTTACCCTGATATTGTGACTTATAATACATTGCTCACGGCTTTGTGCAAAGATGGTAAGGTTGATGTTGCAGTTGAAATCCTCAATCAACTTAGCGACAAAGGCTGTTCTCCAGTTCTAATCACTTACAATACAGTGATTGATGGACTATCCAAAGTTGGGAAAACTGAACTTGCCATTGAACTTCTGAATGAAATGCGAGAGAAAGGTCTCCAACCTGATATAATTACCTATTCCTCATTTGTGGCAGGTCTTAGTAGGGAAGGAAAAGTTGATGAAGCCATAAAGTTCTTTCACGACATAGAAGGATTGGATGTCCGGCCCAATGCTATAACCTACAATGCCATTATGTTGGGGCTGTGTAAAGCTCGCCAAACAGATCGTGCTATTGACTTCTTGGCTTATATGATTTCAAAGGGATGCAAACCTACTGAATCTACATACACTATTCTAATTGAAGGTATTGCTTATGAAGGCTTAGCAGAGGAGGCTTTGGAGTTATTGAATGAGTTGTGCTCTAGAGGAGTTGTGAAGAAGAGTTCTGCTGAACAGGTGGTGGTTAAGATGTAGTTTCTAAGCATGCTTTCACTGTCAACATCAACCTCTTTAAGTGTCAGTTTTTTTTGGATGTGTTCTGTTAATTGCTCACAAAAGCATTTGTGTTCGCATCAATATGTAACAATTTCCCTCTGTTGGCTAGATATATGAAGTGAAAGTTAATTTTGTTTGATAATGATCATTATACTTTGTTTTCAACTAGTGTACTACTATAGCCCATGACTGTTGATGCAGACATCTTTTATTCATCCTTTAGGGTAAAATTAGTGAATAACGAAAGTTATGTAGAACTGGAGATATTTTTTTGAGACATTTTAGTGAATGTAGTTTAACTTATTGGCCGAGGGTCTTTCGGAAATGGCCTCTCTACCTCCATGAGGTAGGGGTAAGGTTTGTGTACACTCTATACTCCCCATACCCCACTCTATGGGATTTCATTAGGTATATTGTTGTTATAGTAGTAGTTTAGCTTATTGCTCGTAATGTATAAAGTTTATATGATGATGGTTTAAAAAACTACAATTGAATTTTCATGTACATTTCTGAGTCATTTGCATTTTTAGGGATCATTGATTTTTATATGGTTTCCATTTCTCTGGGAATATCGTAGTTTCAAGTCCAGAAATTTATGGCATTTTGGAAGTAAGGGAATTCTTGGTAAACAAAGTGTGCTTTGTGTAGTGGAAAGCTAATGTGATTGTGGGAGGGTTCATAGAATTATCTGCCTTTTTTTTTGGTTAATTGTATACCCTAGGCCAAGGGGTGTGATCCCGGACTAGTTACATATAGTTAGTTATTAGCTGGCACCATACAATATTCAGAGGTAGCCATGCCAATTGCTTGGCTGTGCATATTTTCCTAGGAAACGTAGTTCCTGAAATATCTTCCTGCACTGCTTCTGTTGCAATCATTGGAGGAACTACCAAAACACTTGGTACATCATAAACTCAGCACTTCGCTCCCTCCTTTGTCAGCATGTCCCACCTCCTATTCTGTTCCCTGAATATATCTGTTGGCACTGGAGCTCCCAGATAATGTTATTGTATCCATGTGTAAGCATGTGGATGGCTTCGGTTGAGGCAATATTACTTACTAGCTGTAATAACTCATGTTCTGCTGCTAGTTGGAGACCCTGGATAAGTGCATGGAACTCACCTAAGATGGTGATGGTGTGAGAATACCCTTCATGTAGCCTAATACCCAGTTGCCTCTATGGTTCCTGAAAACCCCTCCGAACCTTCATATTCCAGGGTTGCCTTTTGTGGATCATCGGTGTTGAGTTTGTACTTACCTGTCCTTCAAGAAGATGTAATCCCTCTGCCACTGATTCAACCCCCTCTGCTTTGGTTTCTCCAGACCAGAAAAATGTCACCTTGGCTGTTTCATAGAACTGCATCAATGATGAAAAAATATGATTCTTGAATATACATTGTACAAACAAAACTTGATCAACAGAGAGGACATAACCACTACTTCAAGATTCTATTTACCTGTGCTTTTTTCTGTTGTAGAGTACTGATCACCCATCATATATCTCACAAAACACTGACAATTCGGAGAAGGTACTTGTGATCACACATATAATTACCTGTATGTCTTGACTTGCATTTTCAGAATCCTCAGCTCGTCTGAAAGGGAAAGAGGCTCCATTAATAGTTGCTTACACATGATTACTACTAACGGTTTCTATTCCGAGTTCGAGTGATTATTATGATTCTTAACAGCTTTAGAGTTCAACTACTGAGCTCTTGATGAATCTCGAAGGACTTACAAGAAGGAACGTGGCAAGCCATCTCCAGGTATTGGTTAGTCATCGCGTTTCAATCTGCTTTCCAATTAGGGATTTTCTAGGTAGATCTGGTTTGTAATGTGGAAATAAATTACAAGTTGAATCTTTATATCACAAGGTGAATTGTGTCCCTTTTTTCCTTCGTAGATTTGATATTTCATATATGTATGCAATCCATGTACAGTGTTTATGTTGAACTAAGCATGGGAAGAATTAGATATCCTTTGCTCTCAATATTCACTTTTCTTTCACTTGAGCCGAGTGTCTTTCGAAAACAGACTCTCTACCTCCACGAGGTAGAAATAAGATGTGTATACACTCTTAAGGTAAGTGGATATCGTTAAGATTCAGGATTACTTCAATTTGATGAATTCAATCTTCATATTTTTTTCAATGAATGGCTGAACAAATTCAAATTATTGGGTTCAAAATGTTATATTTATTAGAAATTGAATGAATATGTTTACATAAGCTTAGTATTGAAATTTCTGAAGTTAGAACTATAATTTATCATCACAAAAAACTATACGAGAAATTTTACACTTAAAAACATTTATTTTTTTACTCAATTTCGTATCAAGAGAATAATATCCATTGTGTAGTACCAATAACATTATCACGCTTTCACTAGCCGAAGTGAAATTGAGATTTGAAATTTATAGATTATGAATTACATGGTATTTATTATTGGTTGGGGGTGGCAGGTATCTTGTGAAATTAGGTGAAGTGTGCGAAAATTGTATAAAATAGCAAACCGTAACAAACACTTGTCATTCGCCTCTCTCCACAGAGAAACTCGCTCGCCACTCTTTCTCGCCTCTCTCACTTTATACAAACACAAATTTATGAATTGTGTTTGTGTTTGTGTTTGTATAAATCAAGAGAAAACTGTACATACAAATACATATATTTTCGTCTTATACTCTTATATTATACAAATACAAAAATTCCCCTACCTGTTCTCTTTTGCCTTTCTCTCTTTCTTGCTTTATACAAACACAAATTATACAAATTACAATGTATAATTTGTGTTGTATAAAGCGAGAGAGAGAGAGAGATTTGATATACAAATGTTTTATTTCGATTCAATTGTATACAAATTCAAATTTTATGTAGATATACAAACACAATCATTGATACATATACATAATAGTTACATATATACAATTATCTAATCGATATACACATACAATCGCTACGCTTTTATACAAACGAATGCATGCCTGCGATTTATATAAGTCTGATGTTCCATAACAAACATAAAATTTGCTATGGAGTGCAATTATGCAATGAAGGTGCAACATTGGTTGGGGACTAGCTTACCATGTTAAGGGGTCAATGATATGCTTATGTTGATCAACAGTAAACATTGGAAAAGAGGGAGAAAGAAGTGGTTGTTGCAACTTATGAAGCTGTAATCTACAACACATGACTGACTTGCAATCAAGTGATATTTTTGAAGACAAAAGTCAATAGTATATTTGTAGTCCAACAAATAAAACATATCATTAGGGAGAGAGTACTGAATTTGCAGAATGCATGACATAGGAGTAAATGTATAGATTTAATTCAAAGAATTTGTAATTAGATGTTGATTGAGGTCTACTAATCTGATGCCAAGATGTTGGTAACTAGATTATAGATGCTTAGGTGTATTTTTGGTCGTTGGTATGGTAATAGTTCACATTTTCTTGTAAAAAAAAATGTAATCGAAAACATCTATTTATAAAAGAAATATGAAGATATGTCATTTATTATTCTAATATCTTGTTTATGAACTATGAATTGCTCATTAGATAAGATTGTATAAGAACTGAATTTTTTTTAATAGTTTTCTCAACTTAGAAATCCAAAAAGTATGTCCAATCAAAAACTTCAACTTCCAATCAACAGAGCCTTTAATTTGCATCTGTCGTTTGATCAATATATGACAAATATTTTTATATAAACTTATTATCTTTCATCTTATCATCTAACCACAAGTAATTGTACATGGTAAAGCTTTAGATAAATATTCTGAAGGTAACAATTCCCCTACATTATTGAAAAAAAATGGGATAGATGTACCCTCCATCAAATTTTGGTCCAAAAATGCCCTTGCCATTACTCAAGTAGTCCATTTATACCCATCAAAACTAACGATCCTCCAAGACTAAGGTGCTCGTACTTCTCATAGCTTCTGAGAATTATCATAGGATTTATGTCATATACATTATGAATTCTAATTTTTTAAAGTTACTATGTATTAATGGTTCATACATATTTGATAATTTTTTAAGAGGACTGCAGAATTTAAACTACGATAACAACATATATCGAATGAACGCAAGCCGACACAAACAAAACTGAAACAATGCAAAATTCTCATAGCCAGTTGCAGTAATAGTTCTTACCCAAGACAAATCCCTCAAATATCCAAAAAGTGAAAATGGAACACTATCAGAAAAACACAAATTTAAGACCTTAGTGTTGGCAATCCTGGAAAACACCCAATTTAAAACTACACGATAGCGTTGGCAGCGCTTGCGATTCTGGGCCACAGATCAGCACACTCTTTTCCGATAGGACCAGTAATAGCAGAACCTACATAACAGAAAAGAATGCACATGGTAAGAAATACATTGACCTGTATGAAAGTGCGGATTGACATTCTGATAGGAAAAAAAAGGAACAGTAACTGCTAAATTTGCGATAATCGAACTACAAGAGACAGTAACATATATAGCAATGAACTCTACTCAATGTAAAATAACATACCCTTCATTTCACCCTTGGGATTCACAATTACACCAGCATTATCTGTAGAAACAAAGAGAAGCATCAGATGACTGGTTATCATATACTGTGCAGATACCACTTACAGCTGTTCCAACACAGATTAATTCAGTGACTAGAAACAAATAATTGCGGACGGAACCAGAATGCAAGCAAGACAACGGCGGCAAGGAATGAAGATTTACCATTTTTTGCTTTGCAACAAAGAACCACTTGCAATAAATGTTTCGCAAGTCATTCAAGAGAACAACTTAAGCAAACAAGAAACCAAAACTTTTTGATAGATTTCATATTACAATCAATTAGCTATCCCTCAACATCAAACTAGTAATGGTCTAACTTCATGACTTTTTTATATCATGAAACACTATCCATGATCATTCTAACCCAACGTTAAATAATTTTGCTTCAAAGAAATGTGTTCATTTACAGCTATCACTACACAGACAAACAGGTCACTAAATAGCAGGACTTCTAAGAAGAACTAGACCAAATGAAAGACAAACTAAAAGTGAAGTGATTTTCCAGGGGGAGGGAACAAGGTTAAAGAGAGCAACTAGTAAACTCGTAATGTGAAAACCAAAGCAACTTCACAACAAAAACAGCCAAGGGTATCTAGATATACCTTCAAAGTACATGAAAACACCATCCTTTCGGCGCCATGGCTTGCGCTGACGAACAATGACAGCCGGCATAACCTTCTTCCTCAGATCAGGCTTACCCTTCTTGACAGTGGCCATGACCATGTCACCCACGCAAGCTGAAGGCAACCTGTTAAGCCTTCCCTTGATACCCTTCACTGAAATGATGTAAAGGTTCTTTGCACCAGTGTTATCGGCGCAGTTAACTGTGGCCGCCACTGGCAAACCCAGCGACATCCTGAACTTGTTCCCAGCGGAACCTCCGCGTCCTTAAATAACATTTTAAAATAGTCAATTAGTCAATCAATCAACTACATTTTAAATTCAAAATAGTGAGGTTCAACGATATGAAATATCCATACAAGTTGACACTCATATTAGGCTCATTTTATTCTAATACCGGTAAAAATAAATTTGTTTACGAAGGTTATACTTTCCCTAAACAGCTAAACCTCGCATTTATGACTCATCAAATGTAAGAATTTCAAAAAAATACATGAGATCAAACAACAAGAGAACAGATGGAATTTCCATAGAACAAGCATAAAATTGAATTGTACATGTGTTAAAATAACAAATTCAATCAATCATGTTTCAATCTGAAACTAGTTCAAGGACAAGTAAATGAAACATCTTCACACTTTCCACTCTATTAGGCACATTTCAGTTCAATACAGTCAACTAAGTCACAATGCTAAACTAGCCAGGACTTGGGATTAACTACATGAAACATTTGTACATTTTAACTACACAGGCTATTCATTCAACTCTAATTACAATAAAACAGCTACCACTGGCAAACCCAACGACATCCTGAACTTGTTCCCAAGGGAACCTTTGCGTACTTAATTATATTTTTAAACTTAATTAACCAATCAATCAAGTTTCAGTCTCAAACTAACTGAGGCCAACTATATGAAACATTTTTACATCTTCCACTCTATTAAGCTCATTTCAGTATAATACATTCAACTAATCACACTCCTAAACTACCCGGGACTCATGATTGACTACATGAAAAACTTGTACCCGTTCCACTATATTAGACTACTCATTTCATTCTAATAACTATATATAAAGGTATGTTAACAGTTATATAACTTAAAAAATTCTCTAAATCTCATACTTAAGTTACATTTAATTGAAAAATACATGAGACCAAACTACTCATCTTATTTCAGTACTATGGTTAACAAATCAAGCAAGCAATCAACTAAGCTACATCCCAACTACATGAAACATTAGAATATGTTTAATTCAAGGTATATTATGAATTATATGACTTAAATAACTTGGTTTCTCAGGTAATAATGAGTTATATGACTTAAAAGTTCTCTAAAATATCAAATTTTGAAATAAATATATCGAATTGGGATAAACCAATGAAAATACGATAGAGATCGAATTGTACCTCGCTTCGACATTGTTGCTCTTCACTCTACCTGATAATGATTGAAGAGGAGGCGTTAGGGTTTTATTATATGGAGCTTAGGGTTTTGCTTAAGAGTAGTGGGCTGCTGATCCAGTTTCAGTATTGGGCTTGGTAGGCCCATTGATAGATTTAAGGCCTGTTGTTGACTGGCCCATTGAACTTTTGATTCTCGCTAGAAAAAAACTAGAGTTTAATAAGTTTTGATTTTTGATCTTAAAAGATTGGGAAAATTGTATATAATAACAAACTATTAATTCAAATTAAATGCTATAAATATAGTTTGATTTAATTGTACCTCATAGCAAACTGTTGCTATTTCACCTCTCCTGGTAAATCTTGCTCGCCACTCTCGTTCTCTCCCTCGCCTCTCTCGTTTTTCATACAAACGCAAGTATATAAAGTGCGTTTGTGTTTGTATAAAGCGAACGAAAATTGTATATATACATATATTTTCGTTCCCCTCTCCCAGATCTCGCTCTCTCACTTGCCTCTCTCACTTTATACAAAAAACGCAAATTGTATAAAATGTGTTTGTGTTTGTATAAAGCGAGAGAAAATTGTATATATACATATATTTTCATTCCCCTCTATCCCTCTCCCAGATCTCGCTCTCTCACTCGCCTCTCTCACTTTATACAAAAACGAAAATGTATAAAATGCGTGAAAATTGTATATATACATATATTTTTGCTCTATAACCTTCACCTCCCTTGTGAATTGTGATTTATAATATTATGTCTACCTTCCTTCAACAAGTTATCCCCTGATTAATTATCGCGGGATAAGTACCATATATATGAGATAACTTATCATATCACTAATGTATTAACGATGAGATAAATAGTCTCACGACTACCTAATATCTTGAACCAAATGTAGAATAAAATAATCCTGCATATTATTTATGGAATTATCATACCTTATACCTCACACCAAACAATTATGATGATATCAAGGAATTCAACACCTCCACTTCTAATAATTTTATTTCGTACCCTAATTTTCTTTTTTAAATAAATAATGCATTTATTTTTTCATACATTATTTATTAATATAAAATAATATTCAATAAAATTCCAAATTACATGCTTCAAACCCCAGAACTTATTTTGTACAGAAAAATAAAAGAAAAAAAGAAGAAGAATGTTATCTTGAATTCTTCAAGATAAACAAAAAAAAATCATACAAACTGAAGCAAAGTAAAGAAGAAAAATGGCAATAATGATGAAGCAAGGGCTTCTTCTATGGAGTCCTTGCCCTCATTCTCTCTCACCCAAAATTCAATCTTTCAAACAACCCATTTTTCAGCTCAGAAACAAATGGAGAAAAGAAGGAGAAGCTATGTTAAAGAACTTTGTTATCCAGGAAAAATCCAAAAAGAAAGGCAATGCCATTGATTTTAAGGTAAAATTTAACTCTTTTGGTTTCTGGGTTTTGCTTATTTCTAGTTTATGCTTATTGGGTATGCTGCAAAATTGCTTCTCATTTTACTTTCGTAGGAGAGCAATGTCAAGAGCTCATGATCATGGCTTTTTCTATGTTTCTTGCACTTAGAGATGGAGTCAGCATTTTAAGCTACCGTTTGGCTATATAGATTATGAAGTTGAAACTTGAAAAACTGAGATTTTGAAAGTTGTGATTTTTGGAATTTAAAGTTGTTGTTTGTTGAGTAGGCTTAGCTTAACGGGTAAAGTTGTTGTGATGTGACCGAGAGGTCATGGGTTTAAGCCGTGGAAATAGCATGTAGTAGAAATGCAGGGAAAGACGTGTACAACAGACTTTGTGGTAAGGTTCTTTTTCGGAACTTGCTTATAGGTGAGTTTTAGTGCACTAGGCTGCCCTTTAAATTTGTGTTTGGACATGTATTTTACTTGGAAGTCCCAAAAATCTAAAAACTAGTTTGAGTCGGTTTTTGGGAACTTGAAAATATTTGAAGATAAAACCTGATCAAATTTTATGGTCAAGCAGATTTTTGAAGATAAATTTTCAGAACCTACTCCCAAAATCTATGGCCAAATGCTAGTTTAGTTTATGGGTTTTGATCACTATGTTTTTTTCTTACTAGGTTCTCGATAGATTATTTATACATATTAAACAAGATTTTTAATACAAATACATGGTTTGAGCCTAAGCTCTTGGTTCTGTTGAATTTGGAACTACAATGCTGGCTCCACTCCTGCTTGCACTGTTCCTTGATGTCAATTAGAGAAGCTGTCATTTTAGTCCTATTTTATACAATGCTATTTGACTAAACACAAGTTTTAGGACGTTAATTTGACTTTTAAGTAAAAGTAACAGTCCATAAAAAAGGTAGCCCAGCGCACTAAGCTCACGCTATATGTTGGGTCTGAAAAAAGTTGGATCACTAGGGTCTATTGTACACAATCGTACCCAACATTTTTGCAAGAGGCTGTTTTCACAACTTGAGCTCATAACCTGGTCACATGACAGCAACATTTAAAAGTCCATAATAAATACAATTAGCAACTTGGAATATAAAGCAAGCAACCTGCTGTAACGGGCGAAATTACGTTGATAGTGTAAAGATTCTTTGCGCCGTCTGCCTACACAAGTTAAATCCTAGTAGTAATAGTGAAAAAATGATAAAATAAAGTTGAAAAGTTAGTCTCAAAGTTTAAACTTTGAATTGTTTAATTAGTTAATAAATTTGAATTCTTAAAAGTTTTGAAAGTTAGATAGAAATGGAATAGTGCTATATATTTTAGATATCCGAAGTATAATGAGTGACGTATAAATTGGGACAGATAAGAGAGTGCTTTATTGAAGTGGGATTCCTATAAACAGAAGCTGTTTATATCTGATCGAAGTGATGTTCTTTCAACATTTACGTTACAGGAGAAAGTGAAGAACTAGCTTCATTTTGTAATGTACTTCAGAAATTCTGAATTTTGATCTAATCTGTTGTATATGTTTAAAAGCAGGCCTTGACTACACCTGTGAAAAGAAAAAAAAGGGGCTCGACATGTTCAACAGGCAATATAATGGATGAGTATTGTTGTCGCCACAGTAATTTTAGAAGAAATATTAGAGTTTGTGTTAGGTTAGTGTCTGTTTCTCTATGTTTGGAATTGAGGCGTAATTGTTAGTGTTTAAGGTCTAGCCTTGGTGGACATAGTTACCTGGTACCTGTTGTTATTGGGAGGTGGCAGGCATCTCGTGGAAATAGTCGTGGTGCACATAAGCTAGCCCGGACACCATGGTTGTAAAAAAGAAAAAGATTCTATTGATTTACTAGTTGAAGAGTACTGTTGTAAGAGTAGCACTGATCTCCACTGCTATAAAGCTATGATGTAAAAGATTGTTATTCCGTAAGGTTCTATCCGGTATTATATGACACTGGCTTATTCCCACTGTGTTCTAAATCATTACATAAGCTGTGAAAATTGGAATTTTCTGTAGCCCGCTCTGCACCAATGTACTTATGGTGTTCAGAAAGATAAAGACTCAATTAATCTAGTTTCCAGAAATGCTTCATAGGAAGAATCATATAATAATCTGGTTTCTGGAAAATATAAATGTCTGATCCAAATTCATTCAGATTTTCAATCCGGTAACTACGGCTAAAGTGTTACTTGTTGATCAGACTTCCTGGCTAGTATTTTCGGTGTTTGGACAGAAAGAAACCGCAGGTGTTCTGATGGTGTATCAACTGTAGCGCATTCAATTAAGGCTAAATGTATTTTGAGCCAATTCAGTTGGCACACTTATCCTTGGTAAATTCCCATGACAATCTGTTGGACTTCGTTAGCTCACTATCTTTAGTATAGTTTTTTTGCTGTACTAGGGCTGACAATAACTGGTATATCCTTCCCTAGTAGTTGTAGTTTTTCTCCTGTAGTTTTTGTCTGTCAATTTCCATTACTATTCACCATCTCCTGTAGTTTGGTGTAGTTACAGTTCCTTTTTTCTAAATGTTTTGTCATGCTTTGTATTTTTCCATGACCCCTTCACTTCAGTTTTCTTTCTTTTTTTCTTTTCGATCTGCTCTTCCTTGATCCGAGGGTCTATTGGAAACAGCCTTCCTACCTCCCAAGGTACGGGGAAGGTCTGCGTACACTCTACCCTCCCCAGACCCCTCTTTGTGGGATTACACTGGGTATGTTGTTGTTGGAGCTGACAATTACTCTAACATGCTTAATATGCTTTTGTAGTTTTGCGTCTTCGGGATGCCAGTAATGAAATTTTTACTTCANGCTTTTCCTTGATCCGAGGGTCTATTGGAAACAGCCTTCCTACCTCCCAAGGTACGGGGAAGGTCTGCGTATACTCTACCCTCCCCAGACCCCTCTTTGTGGGATTACACTGGGTATGTTGTTGTTGTTGGAGCTGACAATTACTCTAGCATGCTTAATATGCTTTTGTATTTTTGTGTCTTCTGGATGCCAGTAATGAAATTTTTACTTCATAAATAAAAAAAAAACCCTGGCTCCTTTTCATGTTGAACTTCAATTATTCGTATGGCAGGAAATATTGCAGTTTAGGAACTCTGCAGCGACAATTATCGTGGCTAATGCATTGATGATGACTTCACCCTTAGATGCCTTGGCTGAAACATGTGAAGTTGATAATTCTCCCTTCAACATGCTCTTCAACATGCCCATACTGCTGCTTGTTGCGCTTATTGGGGCCACTGTCGGAGGTAAGGTGCTTAAATTATGTGTACTGCCCTTGAGCCCATCATTTTTCATTTTCGGCCTGTCAACTTTGAATAGAAATATCATTGTGCATGCTGTTGGGGATCGCCGTAACTCTTATAGTCATAGATCCAGTAAATTGTAAAGTATGAATGAATATAAACATTATTATACATGAGAGGATGTACATAAAAAATGATTTTCTTGAGCCGAGGGTTTATCGGAAACAGCCTCTCTATACCCTACCCTTCCTAGACCCCATGTTGTTGTATACATGAGAGCATGTTGTATATGATGTACGAACTACTCTGTTCCAGAAAGGCATTCGTAAGATTGCTTGGGGATTCAAAATTCAATCTTAAGAAGTTAAGAGTTTTTCATATCCAGCATGATACATTTTGGATATCTGCTTAGAACCCTGGAGTTCACCCGGCCACTCCATTCATCAGTTCACTGCCAAAACACTGGATGAACTTCCTATTACAAATTGTGTTAATGAGATTTACGACCATGGTCAAAATTTTCTATATCTGTTCATGGCAATGGCCTCCAACAGTAAAAGGTTGATGCCATTATGCAGAAGCTCGTGCCTCTTCAGGTGCTCATTTAAAAATAAAAGGGGAATGCACCTACGGGATGAAACTTTGAGTAGCTAACAGAACAGACAATTGCATAGGTGGCTAGGTGCTATAGTTGTGCTTTTTGTAAAAAGTTACTTCTGTTTAATTTTGACAGGAATTATAAGATATTGAAAGGTCGTCTGTTGCAATCGCCAATCATCAAGACAGCTTATTCTGCAAATACTAGCATCATATTTCAACCACAACATACCCAGTAATCAGTATAGTTCCATAGGTGGGTTTCGGAAGGGTAGAGTGTACACATACATTACCCCGTACCTTGTGAGGGTAGGAAGGATGTTTCCAATTGACCCTCAACTCAAGGAGAGATGAAAAGGAAGCAGTAACAAGATAATAAGATAAACACAGTGAAAGAAACAATCAGGTAGTACTAGAGGTCTAAGAATAAGCAAACGTAAAAAAGATACTAATACCATGATAAGAAAAAACAAAATAAGCTCAACCTACTAACGCTCTACTCTGATACTCGACCTCCACAGCCTCCTATCAAGGGTCATGTCCTCAATAAGCAAAAGATGTGTCATATCTCGACTAATCACCTCTTCCCATGACTTCAATGAGATCTCTTTATGTATCCTTTCCCCAGCAATTAGCCTTATCTAGTCTCACTTCACCATTCTCTTTATCTCCGCTTATAAATATCATATTGGTACCAGCGTCATCTCCATCATCTCCTTGTGACCCATACATTAATAATGCACTTATCTATTCCTTTTCTGTCAATCATCCACACTAGATCACACCATTATACAAAAATGGGTAAAGCAAGCTAGCAGTTGTGCTTTGCCGATTACAATGTTGCACTCTTTAATATTATAATTGAAAAGGTTAAAAGACTTTTAGATGAGTGACCAGAACTCACTCATGGAGGATTTTCCAGATTTATTGTCTTACTGTGACAACCCTGAAGAATCTATTGCTGAGACTTGGACTCACCAAGGATGGAATATCATCTTTAACAGGCCTCTACATGACTGGGAGGTTGAGAGTGGCCAGCTTATTGCAAAGATTGGATGATTTCTCTGGTTTAAATACCAGCCCTGATACAATCAGATGGAGGCATGATAGGGATGAAAAAATTTCAGCTGGAAGATTGTACAGAAGAAATTTGTCCTCACAACCTGGGAGCATCTCTGGACCTTGGAAACAAGTATGAAATCTTATATCCCTACCAAGATCAAGTGTTTCACATGCCAGGTATGCAGAAGAGCATGTCTGGCTCAGGAAAAACTGAAAAAGAAGAGGTTTTCAGATTATCTCTAGGTGTTTTTTTTTTTGCAATGAAAAGGACGAAACAAAATAGTCATCTGTTTCTTCATTGTAGAGTGACTGCTCAGGTTTGACATATGTTTCTCAATCTTATTCAAGAACCATGGCTGATGCCTGAGCATACTGCAGATCTTCTAAGCTGTTGGATGAGGAGAGGTGGGAGTAAAAAGCAGAAAAAATGGTGGAGCCTAGTTTCTTCTTGCATATGGCAGTCAGTTTGGAAGGAAAGAAATAATAGATGTTTTGAGAATATTACTAATCCAATGCAGAAAGTAATAGAAAACTGCATTAGTACTTCATAATTTTGGTGTAAAGAAAAGGGTATAGATGAGGTAGAACAACTAGTAGATTTCCTACGCTCTCTGTAATTATGATTACTTGCCTTGTAATTTCTTGATGGTTACCAGCATACCCTCATTGCTGAGGAATACAACTTTACCTTTCTAAAAAAAAAAGACTTTTAGATGAGTGCAATTTCAATAGTCAGTGGTACTATATACTGAACAGCAAATTGGAGGACATAACAGTGCGATTTACCACAGAAAATTAAGCTTATTCTGCTGTTTTTCCTGGAGATGAGTAGGCATATCCTTTGGCATTAGAAACCAATACACAAGCCTCGTAAAAAAAATGAAACTAGAATTGGTAGATGGGCACCAGTGACTTTCTGTCCATGACAAAAGACTTTTCAGAGTATTTTCTGTGAGGGTTTCTTTGTAGTTTCAATGTTTTTTCTCTGTCATTTGGTTCATGAAGTGTCACAAATCATGTGTGGGCTGACATCTTGTCTTAGCCAGCACATGGTTTTCCTTGTTCCTATTTTGTGATTCCTTGGTTTTAGATTGTTGTTAGGTGTCTGTGTTTTCTACATATTTACTACATTTGTATTTGCAGGACTAGTTGCGCGTCAGCGAAAAGCAGAATTGCAGCGGTTGAATGAACAGCTCCGCCAGATCAATGCTGCTCTACGAAGGCAAGCCAAGATTGAGTCTTATGCACCTAACTTAAGTTACGCTCCTGCTGGTGGCAGGGTTGCAGAAACTGAAGTAATTGTTGATCCAAGAAAGGAGGAATTAATATCTCGTTTGAAAAATGGGAAGAAATTTCTTAGAAACCAAGCACCAGATAAGGCGCAATTGGAGTTTAAAGCTGCTCTCGACCTTGCACAAAATTTAAAAGAACCTTTAAGGGAAAAGAAAGCAGCTAGGGGCTTAGGTATGTCCATCTTCTTATTCTGTTTTAAGCCTTCTATTTCTTCATTGCACTTGGCCATGGAGAGAAGGTCTAGAAATCGATTACAACAACAACAACATACCCTTATCTTTGTGGGGGTAGAGAGACTGTTTTCGATAGACCCTCAGCTCAAAAGAAGTGTAATCAAAGCAAGGCAGTAAAGAAAATTACGACAACAAAATAGCAAAAATAATCAAAGCAAACTAGGTAACATATAGTAGTTAAATGGAAGGATAAGATACTATACCTAGAATTCAATTACTGCATAGTGCATTAGTATATCAGTGTGTCAGCATTTATTCGAATTAGCCGTGCAGCCATTTCTCTTCTTTGCTCTCACTAGAACTTACTCCCTTCATTCACTTTTACTTGTCCACTGTACCGAAAATGATTTTTCACTTTTACTTGTCCACTGTACCGAAAATAATTTTTCACTTCTACTTGTCCACTTTAGCATATCTCGAGAAAAACAATTTTTGTCCTGTTTTACCCTTAACTTAACTACTCATTCTCCAAATCACTTCCCAAGACCTTTGAAACTTCATTTATTATTTCTTAAAGGGGATGCAAAGTCTATTGTGGACAAGTAAAAGTGAACAAAGAGAGTAGTAGAAAACTAGAAATGAATAATATAGTTTGAAGTATAATCAATTTAAAGGAACGACCTCTTAACCTGCATATGCTTTGTTCATCTGTGATATTGTCACTACTTGGTTTGTGCTGATAGTGCATGTTGTCAGATAGTTTGTACCCCTCCGTCTCAATTTATGTGACACTTTTTCCATTTTAGTTAGTACCAAAAAGAATGACATCTTTCGGTATCCAATGACAATTAACTTCAGCTTCCCATTTTACTGTTAATGAAATAATTTATAGTCACATAAATTGTTAATGGCTTATCTTAGACCACAAGTTTCAATAGCCTTCCTTTTCTTCTTAAACTACGTGCCCAGTTAAACACCTTCATATAAATTGGGATGAGGGAGTAATATATATGAAGTATAATTATCCCACATCAGAAGACTATATATATTAAGAGACTTGGAGAGAGAGAATTTATTTATTGATACACAAACAAGACCACATCCACAATGCTGTTCATTCCCTTGTGTAACACATTGATATGCTATACTTGAGTCGAGGGTATTTCAGAAATGACCTCTCTACTTTCACAAGGTAGGGGTAAGGTCTGCGTACACTTTGACATCACCCTCCCTAGACCACACGATATACGAGTGTCAAATTTTTATGTTGGATTTTCCAGGGGCATCCTTACAACGGCAGGGCAAGTACCGGGAAGCTATTAAGTACCATTCACTGGTTCTTGAATTATCGGCAAGACATGGAGAAGATTCAGGTAGCACAGAAGCTTATGGAGCAATAGCTGATTGTTACACTGAACTTGGAGATTTGGAACAAGCTGCAAAATACTATGACCAATATATTGCAAGATTAGAAACTGATTAAGCTACTAGCATGAGGATTTTTTTTGTACCTATAAGTTATCTATTATGACTGACAATCTTAGAGGAGATCATTCGAATGGTTGAATTGATGACTTCGTTTCGATCTCTTTGACCGAACCTAAAATATTTTGTTTATTTTCATGCATTCAAAGTAGAATGCTTAGAGCCTGAGGCTACTCACTGTTTCTGAGGAATTTCTTATTTGTTGTATAAACCATACTTTATTAATTTGTCCTTCCATTCTTACATTTGATCGTAATTCGCAAACTATGACTACTTTAGACTCTGCAATTATTCCTCGATTAATCACTCCAGGTTCTGACAAGGCTAATGTGTATAAGTAAAGGAGATGAACTTTATTAATTTTCTTACGTAATGGGTGCTTGAGAACACATGCAAAAGTTTTTAAAAAAATTTAAGTCGGAAGTGTATAGAAACACAGCATTATCTGTTTAGGTACTCAGTTGGAATTTATCATAGTTTTGAGCGTTCAAATAAAATTTAATGATAAATTTAGGAGGCGCCAATTGATTCCACCTGAATAGAATTGTCTAACAAATAAAGTTGTGAGAGAATAAATAGAAAAAAAAAAAAAGACGAGCAACATGACAATTTCACTATAAGCATGTGGCTCAGCGCCCCGTCTTGCTTATTTTGTTCATGCTTCAGATGATTTGGCTAATTCTATATACATCTATCTAAGTTTCTGTTATTATATCTAAAAGCATAAGGGTGAAACTCTATTTGGTGTCTATTCAAAGGTAACCAAATAGGTTGACTTTGAAAAGGAAACTAATGAACAGTTGAAGAATGAAAAAAAACGTCCGCTCAACCTAATGGGATAAAAGGTTTACAAAGGAACCTGATCTAAGAGCGGTTTTCGATACAAAAACTACTCATTCTGTGGATTCGAGATAGAACTTCAATCCTTCCCTTCATAGGTTTGAGTTGTTGATTACACCGCACTGGAAAGCAACAATTCCTTCATTATTGATCTTATAAATGAGTGAAAAATGGTTTGTTCTGTTGCTTTCTATCATTGCTGTTGACATAAGAAGGCACATATGAAGGAGAGATATTAAAGAAAACAAAGATTTAATAACATACCCTGTGTGAAGTATGGAAAGGGTAACAACATCATACTCGGTGTAATTTCGTAAGTGAAATATGAAAAGGTAGGATGTATGTTGACCTTACCACTACCTTTGAGGGTAGAGAAATTGTTTCTGATAAAAAGAAAAACAAAGATTTCTCGGAGCAAATATCAAGGCTTAAATTATGCAGAGAATAATAAGAAAAAGCTACAAACTCAACTGGACATCAATCACAGGTGAATATGATAGCCAAGTCTCCTGTTTGTTTAAACCTGAATACTGGAAGAGCCTTTGTCAAGGAGGGAAATGGTACCTCAACTATTATGTCAAATCCAGATTATCAACACAGGTTCACCAACATAATACACTTTTTCCAACCTTTGTTTTTCCTACGATAAAGCAAAGAACGTTTTTAACGGTGTTTAAGGTAGCATAAATAAAAACACAACAGGAGAAGAGCAAACGCAAAAGTCGTTTGCTCAATGTAAAACTGCTAACTGAACCAGTCTAATTCTTCCCTCTCTATGCTAAACAGAAACAATCATCTTTACTTGCTTTGTTTCTTCATCCCTTCGTCAGCAACCCACTTATCAAACTCAGTCAACAGACTATAATCAGCATTATCAACAACATTGCTCGGCTTCTTGGAAGAACCTTCAACGCCAGTGTCATCTTGGTTCACCTGTGGTGACTCAAGAACTGGTGTGGGATGGCTTGGTTGTGTCAACTGTTCTGGTGTGATGTGATCTGAAACCGCGCAATTATCTGGAGGAATCTGAGACTCAGATACGTCCATCTTTTCAACCTCTTCCACAGGATCTCCAAGTTCCTTCCCATCCTTAACATCACCAATAGCACCTTCTTTCACTTTCTCATTATTGTCCTTGTCACCAATAGAGTCCTTACCAGGCTCTTGCCCTTCACCACCATTGTCTTCACTATTACTAAACTCACTAGAATTGCTGTCGCCATGTCTGTCATGGGGGTCATTTCCTCCATCAAGCTGTTCAAAACGAAGACAAAAAACATCGTTATTTTCAAGTATATGCCAAAAAAAAAAGCATATAATGTAGGTGCAATCCAGTGAACAATAAAAGGATATCCTACTTTTCCCATTACCTCGGAAGCAGTCTTTTCTTTTTGTTTCTTCGACAGAGACTTGATGGCTTTAAAAACATTTGTGAAGGATGCCTTCATGCAGTCATTGAGCGATGCAAACTCCTTGTTGAGCTAGTGAAACATAAAAACAAGGTTAAACGACTGTTTATGTATGAAAATTCAAATGTTAAACTAGAATAGCCCTAAGTATCCATACCATCTGAATCTCACTCTTCAACTCCGACTGTCCGTCAGACAGTCTTTTCAACTCGGTGCTCCAGTCATCATTGTTCAAGGGGGGGTTACGTTTGGTTTTAAGCTGCTTCCTACTTGCTTGAGGAGGTGGATTGCTAGTGTCTTCATCGCTAAGATTAACATCTCCAGATGCCACCTCATTAATCCTTTCATTTTCAGTTGATTCAGGTAAGCCAAGTGTTGTTTTCTCAAATTCTGTCGGAGATATATTCCTCAGCTTCAACTACATAAAAACCGTTAACATCAGTAGACAATAAATGTACATCGGTTCATAATTAATAATGTGTAATAAACTTTGGATACACCACAGATATACCCACCTAAAATCGTGTATAACAAAATGTTATACATAATATACTAGAAAAATAACCTAAACAAGAAAACATTAGCACGAGAAGAGACTAAAATGATTCATAATTAACATTGTTTGATAAACTTTGAATACACCATAGATATTCCATTCTAAGCTGGTATATTAATGGTAACTACATGTATAAACATTATCACATACTAGAAATATACCATTAGTACATATTTTTGAACTGAAAAGAAATCCTACATTAGTGAGTGCATGAATGGTATATCAAGTGTATATGTTAATACAATAAAAAAATAAATGACTGTACTTTCCAATTACCTGATCCTGACTCAGCCTGAAAATTCCATCCAACAACTCCTTAAAACTTGGCTGCTTTGTAACTTTCCAACTAAGTATGCGGGGCACTTTGTCATCAACTCGGAAAGCAATCTTATTATTAACATAAGGGCAGCACTCATAAAACCAACACTGGAATGCCAATGGTAATCCACCAAGCCTGTACATCGAAGGCTTCCCCTGCAACTTCCCCTTCACAGACTTCAGTGTGGCTTTAAAGACAGCTTTCCCCCAAGGATATGTTTCATATGCACCACTGTCAACGAGCTCAAAATCATCCCTTGAGATATGTTTACGACTCACAGTGGAGAACAGAAATGTGTGAATGAAATACAGGACAGCAATCTTGACTGCATCCTCATCAGATTTCCATCTCTTATTATGGAAGCATTCAATTAAGGATTGCTTAGGCACCCTGGTAAGTTCAGAAAAGTATGTATTCATTAACTGGCCCGTTCCATCGGAATCACAGCATTTATAAGCATCACCAGTACACTTTAACCCGGTGATAATCCCAAACTCAACAAGCCCAAATCGCAGACTGACATTTTTCATTGATATCCATAGCGCATCCTCTTCCTCCTCAACCACCTCCCTCAACAATAGGGAGTGTGCCAACTGATGTTGTACCACTACTGGAGGCAAATCAAGGAAATGCCCGAAACAGGTTTCCCTGAACATCTGAATCTGCTTAGCATCCAACTTCTCATTCAACAACTTAACAGCATCAACATTAGTTTGTGCCCCAACCCTTGGGTGGTAGCGCCTGACCGGTCGAGCACAAAACTCCCCAGGCTACATGACAATGATACAAATATATGTTAATATACAAGAAAGTTGTAAAATATGTTGTACTGTTCATGTACAATTCAAAAGTACAACAAATAGTACATATAAACGGCTTTGTATCCCCTTTTTACACAGTATAATATGTAGGTTAAGTGGTACACAGCCACTAAACATGTCTGCGTCTTTAATTTTGACACAAAAACTCATACTTGTTCATATTGAACACTTCAAGTCTTAACAAATGTGTACCTATTAGACACATTATACACACAAATATATTATTTATACAGTCCCTATTGTACTGTTGTGTGTTTATGATGTGTGTGTCGAATTGTTACACATTTCTTAAGATTGAAGTGTTCAATAGTAACAAGAACACAGTCTTGTTACTATTGAACACTTCAGTCTTGACAAATGTGTAACAATTCGACACACACATCATAAACACACAACTCAGAAGGATTTGAATACACAAACTTCAATCTGAACAAATGTATACCTATTAGACACACACATCATATACACATATATGCGCACAGACAACAACAACATACCAGCGTAATCCCACTACAAGGGGGACTAGGGAGGGTAGAGTTTCCGATCGAAGAACAGATACACACATCATATACACAAATATATCATCTATACACACATCATATACACATATACACACACAAATAAGTATACTCATCATATACATCATATGTATACACATGATACACAACAAAAAAAAATAAAAAAAACTGAAAAGTACCTCCAACTCCACGACCAAAGCTTTCTCCATCGCTTCATCATCATTCCCCTTTCTCCTTTTGGGTAAAGCAACAACACCCGCATCAGCATTCTTCAACCGCTTCCTCTTTTTCGATTTTTTCACCTGATTTTTCCCATATACCCTCGATTTCTTACTGATAAAATTTAGGGCTTTTTTCAGAGGCTCCCTACGAACAGCACCCGTTTGAGATCGGGTTCTTCTTTCACTGGAAACTTGACCCTTTTTCACCACCGGCGATTTGGATTCCGGCAAATTCAAATTCGGAGAAGAATTCTCCACTTCCATTTCGACTTTTTGAGAAGATTGCATACTCAAAAGAGTCCAAACCGCTGAATTAAACCCTTGACTTGCCACTTTTTCTTCGATTACACAACTCACTCAAAACTTTTTTCGTGCAAATTCTCACAAAAAAAAAAACTCAAAAAGATTGAATTTTTCGCCAATTTTCAGAGCCAATTTGGGAACAACAACATGAAGATTAACAATGGAGGAGGAAAGAGAGGGTTTTTGTAGGAAAACCTGATTTTTGAGGGCTTTTTTTCAGGGATGAAAGTCCAGTAAAAAAATAAAAATAAGATGAAAAAATAAAAAAATTAGCCCACGAAAATATGATTAGTGAATTATTACAATTTACATAATACTGTCCAAACAAATAATTTACATAGCCCAATAAAATTTTAAATCTAAAATAGCTAATATATGTTTATACTGAATTTCGTAAAGTTCTTTTCTTTTATCTTCTTTCTCGAGCTAGAATTCTTTTATTTTTCGTTAAAATCTATGTTATATGATGTAAAAATTGTACATATACTATTTTACATATTTGTACATTATTTATATATTGCGTATATATATGGTATAAAAAGTATATATTTTGTATAATCATATATATAAATATAGTTATCTAGTGAAATTGATGGTTCTATAGGTAAATTTTGTATTTGGAGAAATTCAATTTAGGTTTATCCTTTTCTTGACCAAGGATAAGAGACAAGTGGATATATAAACTAAAGATTTTTTAGTGATTGTATAATGTACATAGTTGAGTATATACGATTGGATGTTAGTTGGATTTTATTCAGCAATCTAAAAAGAAAAGAAAGATAACGAGTTAAATGTTACTTACAATCGCATATGAAAAATGAGAAAAATCATCGTGTAATTCAAAGATCTGAAGACGGAGATTGATTTTTATCAAATTCTTCTTCAAAGAATGTGATATAACAGTTGGTTGCCGGAGTTCCATACTGAAACCGATGTCAAGTGATAGATCCATTCAAGATCTGTTTATTTATGTAACTTTTGTGCGGCGGAGATGAACACAACTTCACGAATTTGAGAATGAAATGAGTTTTGGGGATTTTGAATCTAGATGAGAAGAGACGATTCAATAGGTGTAATTGGAAAATGAATGAAGGTTGTCGACTGACCATGATGATTTTCAATCAGTGTTGTTAGAAAAATTTACAGCAGCGACAATTTAGAGTAGACAAGAAATGAGGAGAAGGGATTAGGGCTTCGAGACTATCTAAATGGTAATAAGTAATTGAGTCAAACCTAGTAAATTAGATGCTCGAATGAATATGAGTCTTATTTATATTGCTGAAGCTTGGCGGATTGATATTTTACTCTATTCATTATTTAACTTATTTTGATTTATTTAATTCATTTTTATTTATAAGGTGGAATAATTCGACTAAATAAGTGTTTTTATTGATCCCAAATACTATAATTAAAAAAATATTATTAATTTATTTAATATTAGATAAATTACAAGAAAATAATTATTTTAAAAAAAATTGATATGAGTTGGGTGAATTAAGATATTGTTGACGTATAACATCTTGACTTAGAAAGCCGCATAAAATCTTCAGGAAAAAAATGAGAGAAATAAAAAGTTGAACGTAAAATGTCATATAAATACTTTTTTTGTCCTATTTTCTAATCATAACTGGGCTTAGTTGGAAAATTCTCCTGTCCCTGAAAATCGAAGTTTCCACTGGTACCTGAACTAGCAACTACAATTTTACTTAGATAAGGCTTTCAACTAGTTTGTATGAAATACATATAAACATAGGAAAAAGGAAGAATAACAAGTGAATAGGTCAAATCGAATATGGACGGATCATAAATTAGTTGAAACTCCCTTCGTCCAACAAAAATTATCCACTATACTATTTCAGGATATCCAATAATAATTGTCAACTTTATGAAATCAATGAATGATTTTACACTTAGTTCCTAATTTACCCTTATTATTNCTTGTCCTGTTTGGAAGGACAGGTAATTACTTGGTCAGCAGGTAATTGGTGTAATTGATAGGGGATAATTACACTCTACAATTCATATGCAGAGGCTGTGAATTGTTGGTAATTACATGGTGTAATTACCACCTGNATTGCACATGATTTTTAATTAGGCTTGATAGATTATATTTTTGTCAAACATTTAATAATTTATGTTATTTTATTTATATATTATTCTTTTTATCAAACATGCATTTCATGATGTTCATAGAAACTTCATACTTTTAGTTGTTACGATCAATTCAATTGAAATATATTAATTTGAAAAAATATAAATCAATTATTTTTTCATAATATTAGTTACAGAAAATATGTTTATTAATTAATATATTTTCAAAAAAGAATATATATCTTAAATATTTAATTTAATATCATTTATAAAGTTTCTTATTTGTCTAGTATAAATTTTAAATAATTAATTTTTATTTTTAAAATTTATTATAATTTTATGATTGTAATTGTGCATCCAAACAGAACATATGTAAATTACACTGTGACATCCAAACATGACATGTGTAATTACACTTAATTACAGTGTAATTACATTGTGGCAATCAAACAGATCAGTGTAATTACTAGACAGTGTAATTACTAGGCTGGTAATTACTACCCTAGTAATTACACCAATTCCAATTACCAAGTGGCTTTCCAAACAGACCCTTTATGAAATCAATGAATGATTTTACACTTAGTTCCTAATTTACCCTTATTATTTAATTATAATCATTTCTCTATTACATTTTTCAAGACGTTATATTTATTATATTCAAAGGCAAAGGATGATATAAATATAACATTACTATTTTATTTATAGTTTCTTAAGAAATGTGTAAAGTTAATAATGGACAAATATTATTGGACAAAGGAAATAACATATAAAATACTTAACCCGCTCATATTTAGTGCAAATAAAAAATGAGTTAGCCAACGAATAATATGGATCGACTGCATCTAAAATAAGGCACGAGTATCTTTTCTTCAATTTGTTTCTTCCCTTCTTTTTATTTTTTTTTCATTTCTCCTCGGAGAATCTTAATAGCTTAATTGATTGATTACATGAACTTCTATTTTCTCCCAATTTTAAAAAATAATGATTCTTAGCTTTTGTTTTTATATAATTTTAGGTACTTTCGTTGAGATTCTTTATGAAAAATAATATTATTTTACATAATTGTGAAAAACATTTTCAAATAAATCTAAGACCTCACAAGTTAGTACTTCCTTTTACTAGATTTGACTAAGAGAATTAAATTAATAAATTTATTTAAATATAAAATATAAAAAAATATAGCAAACTAAATCTTAGTTTTTTTTATATAAAAAACTAAAAAATAAAAATCGACGACTCCTTTATTAATATAGAAACTTTCACATATAGCAAACACAAAAATCATATTTGTATATTATGGCTATAGTTTGCATAATTGCACTTCATAGCGTCCTTTATGTTTGCTATGGCTATTTCGCTATACATATATACAAAAGAAACAATTGTATAATCTGTTTCGGTATGCATATACAAAAGAATCAATTGTATAATCTGTGTTTGTATAAAGAGAGAAAGACAAAAGAAAACTGGACAGGGAAATATCGTATTTGTATAATTATAAGTGTACAGGACGAAAATACATGCATTTGTACTTGTATATACATTTTCTCTCACTTTATACAAGCACAAACGCAATGTATACATTTGTGTTTGTATAAAGTGAGAAAGGCGAGTGAGAGTGGCGAGCGAGATTTGGGAGAGGAGAGAGAGAGGAACAAAAATATATGTATATATACAATTTTCTCTCGCTTTATACAAACACAAACGCATTTTATAAATTTGTGTTTGTATAAAAGCGAGAGGCGCGAGCAAGACTACCCAGCGAGAACGAGAGTGGCGAGCGAGATTCACCAGAGAGAGGCGAAATAGCAACAATTTGCTATGGAATACAATTAAATCAAACTATGTTTATAGCATTTAATTTGAATTAATAGTTTGATATTATATACAATTTTCCCTTATTTATAACACACTAGGCTAATGAGCTTTTAGATACAAAATGTTAATAGTTCAAAAGGTAATAATAACATTTTATAATTTCACTATTAAATTGACAAAATGTGAATAGTTTAAATTTGGGGATCCCTTGATTAGGAAAAAACTTATCACATAATTATAATCCTACTACTAATTCGTCTCACATTTTAGGTATGATAAAATAAAATCAAATTTGAGATATAAATTCTTAATAAAGTAAAAATTTAATTTCAAAATTAATCATAAAACTAGCGATGGCAATGGGGTGCGGGGCGGGGGGTTGAGCTTAACCTCAAAATTTTCAATCCACCCCGCCCCACATGACAATTTTTTTTCATTTTCAACTTGCCCCGCATAGATCTGCTCTGCTTAAACCCGCCCCACATAATTTTTTTCAATATTTTTTTTTATAGTTAAGTTTGATACTAAAAATAAATTCATTTTTTCATTAAGTTGTATTAATTTAATAGAATAGTGACTTAAAAAAATTATTTTTAGAAGTCAATTGGGAAACATGTAAAAAATTGTATTATTTTTTATTGAACCATTTTCATTTACTATCTTGAATATTTTAGTAGCTTTAAAAAAAAATTATCTTAATAAATAATGTTTGATTACTCTTATAACATGTAAAAAGTTAAAATTAAATTTGAATCCACATAGAATTACATATACCCACAACCTGCCTGCATTAGTTTAAAAAAAACTCACTTCAACCCGCCCCGCCCCACATAGCCTTAAACCCACCCCATCCCGCATCCGCCCACCCCACATAGCCTTAAACCCACCCAGTCCCGCATCTGCCCCGCCCCATTGTCATCCCTCCCTAAAATATTCCACCTTATTCCATGAACTAAACGGAAAAACTAAAGACAAAAGTCTCATCTCTAACCAAACTGCTTAAATAAAGCAAAGAAAATATAAAAGCAACAAACTAAACTGCCCCAAGAATGGAAATAATCTTAATCAGACTCGAATGCCGGTACTAGACACGGACGGACATTGGGTGAATGACCAAGCGGAGAAGAAAGAAAAAAAACATAGTTGAACCATTTGTAAAGGAGGGAAATATGTCTTCATTTTCAAGAACACAGGTTTTCACCAACACATGTACACATTTTCCTCCTCTCTGAAAAGGGAACTTCTTAACGTCGAAAAAAGGGAGTTCTAATACCAAATGGATACATAAAAGAACACAGAAAAGAGAAACAGCAGAATTCTAGGAAGATGTTATTAAGCTCAATTTGAGCTCAACACAAAATGTTGTTAGCTCAATGTAAGTCATGCAAAGTTAACTTGTCTCGTTCCTTCCCTCTCCATGCTTTCATAGGACATATTTCGTTCACTCGTCAGATGATTTATTTGTTGACTCACTGCTCATCTCCCAGAAGCACTGACAAATGTCTGTCATGATCTTCATCACGGAAAAATTAGGATCAAGTTCTTTGTATTCTTTCAGACATTTATCGTCCATTAACTTCACCACTGCATCAAGAGTAGGCATGTGGAAATCTGATCTTCCAAGAACCGAGCCATAGTTCAAGATAATTTTCACCTCTCCAGATTGTGAGGAAGCTATCTCCAGGGCGGAAGAAGGTTTAACCGTGTTTGTTTCAGGCTTGCCATTAGCTACTCCTGGACTAGGTGGATTTCCATCATTTGTATCTGCTTCAACTACAGTGGCCGATGCGTTACCATCATCTTGTCTACCTTTTGAACCGCTTGCAACTGAAGACTTCCCTTTACTTGATGAACCTGCAAATGCAGATCACATGCTCTCAAAAAAGAAAAAGACACACCACGTAGGCCTTGTACTGAAGTTAAAACTCAAACAAAAACTACTACTAATAGTGATCAAGCATACGGCATTCATAATGTCCTTGGGGGCACATCTAGGGGAGACCAAATCAACACATGAAAACATGACCTGCCCAAGTTTGTTAGCTCAACCCATTTAAAAATTGGGTTGATATGTAGGCCAAATTGACTCATGAGGAACCTTGTCAAAATATTTTCAAGAAAATAATTTTTTTATTTGATGTTATATATAACCATAGTAAAGAAAAAAAATAGTATTTACGTGCTTAGAAAATTATAATAGAGCAAAGAATTTAAAACTTTGTTAGAATTAGGCTTGGGTTATGACCCACTTCTTAGCTCATTTTAGCCCAAGTAACTGTGACCCACCAGAAAAGTTTAGCATGGCCTGTGTGCGAGGATGCAACAAATGCCCAGTGTAATCCCACAAGTAGGGTCTAGGGAGGGTACGCTACTGAGATGTATCCTTGCACAAGGATGACATGCACAAAAAGATACCGCCTTCATAATCACAAATAGCGACTTTTCACGTTTCTTTAACATTCCTGAATAGCTTGGAATACTTCCTGTACAGTTGGTGACAAGGACACATGGATATGGATAACCCAACCAATTCTTGAAGTTGGATAGGCAAATAGGAAATTTGATATTCAGTGGAAGAATTGGGGAATTTTGGAAGCACTCAAGGCCTAGAAGTGATCCTGAAATACTGTTTCGATAAAGTCAATTTTGACTTTAAGGACATCATATAGTATGAAGCTGGTGCCTTGAAAACAAAGTTTGCAGAGCAAAGCAATCTTGTTCTAGAAGAAGGTATTGTTCCATCTTCACCAACCGCAAGAGAACACATAAAACTAAAAGAGTACCTCCTTCCAACACTTAATTTACCATCACAAGATTGAATCATAAGAATAAAAATGAGATAAGTCTCTACCTGGGCGGATGATGGCAACAGGAACCTCAAGACGTGGCAGGTCATCAGTGATTGGCTCATCCTTAGGTTTGATAAAAGTGTGATTAGCAATAGCATCCTTCGTAGGTGACACTGGGATGACAGAACCAGAGGTAGATCCAGCTCTCCTGGGAACCGGAAGGCTCTTGTCCACGTCAGAAGGCTGAGATGAAGGCAATCCTTCCTGTGGTACTAATGAGTCGGAAAACATGGGCTGCTTTCCTTTGTTTCTATCAAGTGATGGGCGTGATCCAGGCTGTGATTCATTGCCCATGGACTGAGGGGAATCAAAAACACTAGGTGACTGGTTTTGCAATTGAGATTCAAGAGACTCATTTGGTTGACTTGATTGATTTTTTAAGCGCTGCCTTTTCAGAGGTGGTTCAGGCTCATCTTGCACCAGAGCCTCTTGCTGAAGGAAACAGGAAAATGCAAGGAAGTAAAGGTGAGTAAAGAGACTTAAGAAAAATGTCATATCATACAGTAGCCACTAAGCAAGAACAAGATTAGTCCAATACTTCGGTATCCTCAGTTGACTTTTTACTTTCTGCATCCTGAAAGCAAAGAAAACATGTCAGCAAATTAGCTCAAATGAAAGATACAGCAGACAACTGAAAACAAAGTACTCCCTCTGTTCCATTTTATGTCACTCTTTCCTGTTTAGTGTGTTACAAAAAGAATGACATACTTCTATATTTGGCAACAGTTTAACTACAAACTTCTCATTTTTAACCTTAATTGCATGATTTAATAGCCACAGAAATGTCATGCCATGTTTAAGACGGCATATTCCAAAAGTCCTCCTTCCTTTCTTAAACTCCATGCCTAATAAAACGCCCCACAAAAACGAAGAAGAGGGAGTACTCACTAAAAGGGAAGAGAAACAGAAGTGTACTAAATGAAGGAAGCTAGCACCTTTGCTTCATCATCATCAAATATTGCATCGGCAAGGACCCTGTAGTTCTCCGCTTCTATAAGGTCCCAATTTTTGTTATACAATCTTAAAAGATTCTTCAACACTGGCTTCACCTTCTCTCCAGAAATCCCGAGAGCTTTCATAGAACGAAAGGCACGATCGACCCTAGGGTTTGGAGGCATTGCTAATCCAAACTGATTTAAGATAGCAGCTTTCAAATTAGTCACGGAGCCTGCATTGACATCATCTGCTTGAGAAAGGCACAGGAATACAAAATGCAAGATAGCCAACAAAATTACACAGCCGTAACACCAAAGACACATAAATGAGGCCATGAATACCCATATATAATAGCTAATCCAAACAGTCGTACAATGATTGTGATAGAAAATAAATTACTTCCAAGGTAAGTCTGTAGGAAAGTCACAGAAAGCTGATGGGGATGTTTCCTCCATCAGCTGGCTTTTGAAAATTCAACACTAGGACCACAAGAGTATTTAAAGGCTGAATTAGTCCAAGACATCTACAGCTTTATGCCACTCCTGTAGAAGGTATAGTATCAAACATGAAAGAAAGTCCTTCAAGAGAGAAAACTGAACAATATTTATAAATTTATAAGGAAAATTTCAAACATGATAGGTTATGTTTACATCATCCAGTGCACTAGTAAGATTGCTTCCATATGGGTGACGAATCTTCAACAATAACAAGAGCAACAGCTATGCCTCAATCTCAAGCAAGTTGGGGTCGGTTAGATGAATCCTCATTGACCATGTCGCTCCATCTAAGCTCATCCCAGACAGACTTATACAAAATAAGAAGGAAAAAGAAGTACTAGGAACTTGCTAGAAGTTCCTATTGGCATATAAAGACGGCTGAAGATTCTAAGTCTATGAAATAATACTGCAAGCTTCTCTTACCTTCTAAAGAAAGTGGTTAGGAGCACAAGCAGACAAGAATAAAATCTTAACAAATCTACTATCTAGTTTCACTCTCTTCTAACAATGCTGAACCTAGTCTCAACTTTATTCATCCATGATCCAACGAGGAGTCTATACACGTCAAAGGACAGGTACTTTTAAAGAAGTTTTAGGTTGTAATCCAGTTATGGGCAAATATCTCTCTAGATATCTTTGCTCCTCCATTAGCTAAAAGTTCATTCTGGATTGTCAACTAACCTGAAATGCAAACAAGATGTTTACGTATAGATACACATGTTTGAATGTCATTGAAATACTCGAGTGCTCATATAGCTGTCATGTGGAACTTATGTTACATGTAATTGTTATTGCCATTTACGATTAAAAAAAACATGTCTGCCAAGGGCAGCAAGATCCCAAGAGTTCAGCCAAGCCAGATATGACACCAGGGCAATGCTACTGGAGAGTTTTATTTTGCATGTAGGACCTAACCATGCTTGATGATAGCATTCATTCAGCAAATGGTTCTTTTTTCAAACAGGAGATATTTCCCAGCAAGTCCGACCAAGGATTTAGGCAGCCTAATTAGGGATAGAAGATGAAAACATAGGAAAGTAACTAATAAGTAGATTTGATAGTGGACAATAAGTATGCATGCCTTAAGAAGAGTAAAGAGTTACAACCTCGGCACACACAAATTCTCAATTCATTGTAAAAGAGAGATACAAATTTATGATGAAACTACCAACTAACACCACCATATTATCACTAAATCATTATTAAAACATAAACATGCTAACATGCTCTGAATCTAACATATTACCGACATGGAAGAACATAAGAAAAACATAAAGGTCTTTCCGAGCATCTCTCACAGCTAAAACTAAAATTTCATCTACACGCAGCAAAAAGCAATTTCAAGGAATTTGACTTTTAAGGTTATTAGAACAATCAAATTGCCATAACTGAAAATACTGCACAACATTAAAGAAGAATCACCCAGTGGCAAAGTGATCTAAGAGCTAGAGTAACAACCTCGATTGCACGAATTCCCGCAGAGTCAGGGTGGATTCCTTCAATCTGTGTAAGTCTTGGCGAGCAAGGTTACCTTTACCTCTCTTGACAGGAGGCAGCAGGTAACCCGTGGGATTAGCCGTGGTGCACACAAGTTGGCTCCTACATCACCTTTATTTGACAAAAAGAAGGTACAATTAGAGGGAAACAAAAACATGGTAAATTATGCACAACAATTCTCCTAAAAATCCACAGCAGATAGACACACAATGCAGCCACAAAATCACTTTGACACCTCTGGGAAAATAAAATCCAAATTCCAAAGCTATTCTTATAATTGATAAACATGGCAAATTCACCTAAACTGTAAAACTGTAGGAGCATTGAAGAATAGCAAGTCATCGAAATTCATTTCTACCTAAATAAATGATAAAAGTATTATCAAAGGAGAATAAAAACATGGCAATTCATGCACAAGAATACTCCTAAAGCACCACAACAGATATCCATTTAGCCATAAAAATATTCACTTCTTCCGGAATAGTTTCTCACTACATTTGAAAATCAGTACATGGCCATTTAAATTCCAAAACCAACTTGAAGTTGTATATCAAATTTGGAAAACAATTTATAATCCGTTTTCCAATTCACTTTTCACTTTTGAATTTGTATTTAACTACATCTAAGCATGAAAATTCTTCGAAATATTCTTAGCAAAAAGTATAACCAAACACAACTCCATAAACTCCCAAGAAAGTGAAAAATATTAGGAATCTATGGCAAACGCCTACTAAAATTAAAAGCAACTCTCAATCTGCAAGTCAATAAAATTCACCCAAAACTGCAAGTGAATAAAATTCTACCAAACAGCAATCCAAAGGCAACAAACCCTAAAGAAAACAAATACCCACAATCCAAAAACAAGAAAAAAACATGTCGAGATGAAAATCGACATCACAGGATATGAAAAACTTCAGTTAATTTTTACACTTACTAATTAAAGAAAAATAAAACCACATACTCAAACAGAGTGGTGTGGATACAGTCTACAACACACACACTCTCAATTGGAACTTTTTTCAGTTACAAAATTAAACAAAACAGTGAGTACAGTAGCCAATCTTAGTAGCTCAGTTGTTCGACTACCTAAATTTTCACCTCAATCCTCTCCCATTTCCCATTTCCCATACCCCATTTTGAAGGGAAAAAAAAACTGAGCAGTTACAGGTTCAACATAACCCAATAACTTTGACTCAAACTATGAATAATTTATTCAGAAAACATAAACAAAACATTTTTTTTTCAAAAAAATTGGGGCAAATGAGATACGAAATTACAAGATGAGAGATGAGTAATCGAACCGTCACTCACAAAATGAAAGTTCAGATATTCAGTCAACCAAATGCGCTAGTGAGATTTTCCACATAAACCAAAAATTTACATGATTTAAAACATATAAACTAAACTTTTCGATACTGATTCTGTATCTGAATTTGCTGATACTGAATAATGTATACAAAATTTGAGAAAGAGTTTTTTGTTACCATGGAAAATGAGCTTAGATTCCAAAAACAGCAATGGCGGAGAGAGAGATTAGATTTGCAGAGAGAATGTGAAAGGCAGGGCGGAGAATTTCATTATATGGAAAAGGAGAAAGAGCACACGAGAGAAATATTTCTTCTTGAGAATTTGACGCGTGGACTAGGGTCTAGAGAGTGTAGAGTATTCTCGAGAGCATAGATTATAAGCAAATTTCATTATTTTCTTCGTTTTAGTTTATGTGAAGTTTTATTGATACCAACTAATAATTTCATGTTAGATAATTATTAGATATACTGAAATAGAGAGAAAGGCGAGCGAGCACAAAAGAGAGATGAGCGAAATTTGTCTATATATCTCATGAATATATGTGAATCAGACTTGATATATGTATATCTATGTATTTCGTGTGATTTGATGTATATGAGATAGTGGCGAACCCAGAATCTTTGTAAATGGGGTTTAAAGTATAAAAAATCAAACACATGAAAATCACAAGATAAAAATAACAGGGCGAGATGGAGAACAAAGATATTAATTTTAACCTACTAAATTTAACTTGCCATCTCATGTTGCGTTTAAGTTCTGCTTCATCGAGCATTTTTAAGATTTTTGTGTTTTTTCTTTTATTTTGTCATGTTTTACTTTTTTTAAAAAAATAAAAAATTTAAATAGTGTTGATCCACTTATATGTTACTTTGAAAATCGTCAAAATGCTTTTAAAATGTGTAAAAATTGCATTACTGATATTATAATGTATATTCGAAAGATAAATAAATGAATGTCGGTTTTATAGTTTGTTTAATTTAATTTATTACGTTAGTCATTTATTAAGAAAAACAAATGATAAATATATTAAATAAGTTTAGGAAGGTTTTAGAATTGAAAAAAAGTTAGAAGAAGAAAATACTATGAAATTAAAGAAAGAAAATTTGATTAAAAAGATATTGTTAAAAGAAATTGGTGACTTATAAATTACTTCATTCCATTAAATTTTATTTACCTTATTAGATGTTCATGTTTTTTTTTCTAATTCAATTTCAAGTTTAATTACAATTCATTAATTTTTTAAAGAGTTTCTTTGAGTAAATCATGAAAAGAAAGTTACGTAGAAACAAAACGAGCAATAGAAATAAGAAGAATAAGAAATATGCCTATTCTCGAGAGCATAGACTAAGAAAATTTTATTATTTTCTTTGTTTTAATTTATGTGAAATTTTATTAATGTCAACTAATAATTTCATGTTAGATACATGTTTTTTGCTATTAGATATACAGAAATAGAGAGAAAGGCGAGTGAAAACAAAAAGGAGGCGAGCGAAATTTATCTATATATGTGAATCACACATGATATATGTATTTCGTGTGATTTACATGTATCTGGCTAATGAGACAGCGGCAAAAACATCATTCTATTTGATCAAATAAGTACATTTGATCTAATAAGTACCTTGTATTAGAGTTGAGAATTTTTATTGCTCGAATCTTTAGTATTCTCTTATTTTTTATTTGTGTCTACTATTTAGACATAATACCTCACCCATTCTTACTAAGAAACTGAAAGAAGCATCAAAAATAGAAGAAAGGGTGGAAAGCGAGGAAAAAAGAGATGTAGAAATAAAAATTGCTTCCGAAATGAAGGGGACTAAACAGGAACAAGAGGGATCCACTATAAAGAACCAAACACATGAAAATCACAATAAAAAAACTGAGTAAGATGGAGAACGAAGATATTAATTTTTGCCTGCTAAATTTAACATGTCTTGTCATGTTGCGTTTAAGTTCTTCCTACGTTTACTTGCTTCATCGAGCCTTCTTTAGATTTTTGTGTTTTTTTCTTCATTTTGTCGTGTTTTACTTTATTTTAAAAATAAATAAATAAATTCCTAATAGTTCTAATTTAATTATATGTTGCTTTGAAAATCGTCAAGATGTTTTAAAAATGTGTAAAGATTGTATTACTACTAATATTATAATATGCATAATTAGAAGATAAATAAATGAATAATCGATTTTATAGTTCATTAAATTTATTTTATTTATTAGGTTAGTTATTTTATTTTATTTAAAAAAAAACAAATGATGAATATATTAAATAAATTTAGCTTAGTTTTCATCTACCGTGTAGCATAGAATGAAAAAGAAAGGAAGAAAATACTATGAAATTAAAGAAAGAAAGTTTGATTAAATAGATATTGTTAAAAGAAATTGGTGACTTTTAAATTTCTTCATTCCATTAAATTTTATTTACCTTGTTTTATATTAATATTTTTTTCTAACTCAATTTCAAATTTAATTATAATTCATTAGTTTTTTTTAAAGAGTTTCTTCAAGTTAAATCATGAAAAGAAAGTTATGTAGAAACAAAAAGACATTAGAAAGAAGAAGAATAAAAAATATGCCTAGTAAAGTTAAACAAAAATAAATTGAAAAAATAAAATAAAATAGCAAAAAATAATGAAAAACAAAAAAATAAAGTTTCACACTGCGTCCTAAAATAATAAGACGTTTTTATTGGGTTGGAAATTTAGGATTATGAGCTCAAAATTTGAGCTCATCTCAGCCTTTGCTAAGACTTTACAAAGGAAAAAAAAGAAAAAATATATTATTCTGCACAAATTTGAAATTCGTGACGTTTTCCTGAATTTTGAACCACTTTTTAGCCATTGAACTATGCTTCTTATTAGTGTCAAAGAGGTTCATTATAATGTATATATATCATAAAATTAAAATTTGACCTTGTATATAAAATGTGCTTTTTTGATAAAGCGAGTTCGGGTGAAACCCTGAGCTCCACGTAGCTCATCTTTTGATACTAGATACATAAGAGAGTGAAGAATAAGATGGACGGAGGTGAGAGGAGACGAACAAGATGTGTTATGTATCTTAGATACATTATCCACTTTGATACAATGTATCTAGAACAAATTACATCTAATTTTGATTTTATATATCTTGAGATACATATATTTGGACGTATCTGGACGCACTAAATTTGGTAAGATTCATAATACTGAAACTAGAGTGTTTTTGAGTAATTAATCTTAAATTAGTGGATTTCTATAAGATTACCAACTTTTTTTCTTTCTTTTAATTTATGTGATTTAGTTTGATTTGACACAAAGTTTACAAAATAAATTTTTTAAAAATTTGTGATTTAAAATAAATTATAGGTATTTGTGTTACGATAAATTACTTCCTTTATTTCATTTTAAGTGAATTTGTAGCAATGCACGTCTATTAAGAAAAACATTTAATGATACTCCCTTTGTTTCTATTTATATGTTGTTATTTCACAAATCAATGCATAAATGACACTATTCTTCTATTTTTTATTTCTCTTATTAGCTTTGAAAACATGAATTTTATCAACATAGGAAAACTAAATAATTAATTCATGTTTATTGGTCTATTTAATTAATCAAAATAAATTAATTTATGTTCATTTATTGAAAACTTGACTTCAAGAAAATACTAAATAAGAGTACTAAATTTACATGTTTTTTAAGGACCGTGAAATCTAAAATGGTGACATATAAATAGGAGCGGAGGGAGTATAATTTTCCATGATTGTTGTTTCATGAAATCTTGAATATAACTTCGTAAGTAACGCAACTCATCGCCTAAAAAATATAAAACTTCATTAAAGAAAAGGACAAATATGAAGAAAAAAAAACGTCAAACATCTATCTCAAACTTTGAACAATTCAATTATTTTGAACAACGAAAAAGTTCCAAAAAAATCACTTAATATGAAATATAGGGAGTATTTCATAAAAGATAAAATAGGCATTTTAAAGTTAATTACTTTTAAAAACTGACAACTAAATAAATGTGAATTATATAAATTGAGATAGAGAAAATATTATATTGTGGAGATAGAAAGTTTGTTTTCGAAGAACCTCTTACTCAAGTGCAACAAATTCAAAATATAAAAAAACTAAAAATAGTGTATTATGTTTGATAATAAATTCAAAAAATAGTCTCTTAAATATCACTTGACCAGTTTTATCTCTTTTAGGTATTTTAATCGAAGTTTCATTGTTAAAATATTGTAAAAACAGAAAACATCTAATGGAACTCACATTTGCAAGTATTGATTTAGTCATATTGGGTCTACTGTAAGAGTTGTAATTTTTTAAGATTCAATTTGTGTTTTTTTTTTTTTTTCGTTTGATATAATATTTATGTTGCGTTTCTGAAATTTCGTTGAAAATTTATTATATTTCTATTCTTTATTAGTATTTGTTGTGCACGATTTTGATTAAATTTAATAATCAAAGTTTGATAAATATTTGTCAAAAATCAAATGTGTTTATTCTTTATAAACTCAATAAATCAAAACTATCTTAAACTTACTATCAAAGAGAATGGATCATTTTTGTCAATTTTTCGGCACCAGATCCACATTTAACCTATTTTTATTTTATATGGTTCATGTTGACTCGACATAATTCTTAAAAAACTTCTGTTAGTATTTTTTTTTATTAAATGACCTTATTAATGATACATTAAAAATATAAATTTGCTATTACTATGTTATGTAATTATTTATTATTAAATTTGATATGAATAAAAGAGTAAGTTGACTTTTTTTATTTGCTAAAATGGATAAATAATTTAAAAATAAAATAAAATAAGGATCAAGTAATATGAAACTTAGGGAGTATGAATTTACCATAGACATGAGTCCAATATTATTATTTTTTATATGAGTATAGAAACTTTTGTAAAATGTTATATATATAATTTTAAAAACAAACTTATATTTATAAATATTTCAGTTATAATTTATATATTAATCCAGTGTAAAAGAACTGACTTCAAAGGAACGATCAGAGTGTTAGTGTAAATATAGAAGTCTTTATGACACAATTAACAATTCATTTCATTTTCAACTAGACCTTACTCTAGCTTCTCTAGATTAGAAAAATTCTTAAATTTTAAATGAAGAATTTACGGTAGGAGACAATACCACTTATTTTCTCGATTTTCATCAAGTTTAATTTTCAAAAAAATTGTTTTCTAAATAAAATATTCTCTAAATTTTTTAACCAATCAAACATGAGAAAATAAGAAAACATACCGAATATAATCCTAATCTCACACAACTAAATACTCCAACTTAGAGAATACACATCTTCGATGAGTCGGGACAATTAATTGGACCAAGAGTATTTAACTTTTTACTATTTTCCCAAATTAAATCAAGAAGCAAATCAGGTATTATTGTATGAAATAGAACTAAGAGAAGAATGTTCTACCTTTTTTTCTCCCTTAGAAGTATGTCTTGCTTCAAAGTCTCCAAACTGGAACCATCATTCTTCTACCTTCTTTATCATCTCCCTAGTTGCTATGCTTATGACCTGACTTATTGACTTGTTATTCTCAAGTCTCCAATGACTACATGTTCCTTTGCTCATCATCTTTCTTCACATATTTCAGCAAATGCACCGTTGTAGATAGGTTGAGGAACAATCGTGATGACCGCCTTGCCATCTTCATTAACTTATTCATGAGGAAGACGGTTGTCATGGATGTCCCGTCATATTGTACAATTCAAGGCCTAGAGAAAAGTTAATTAAAAAGATATTGTTAAAAGAAATTGACGACTTTTAAATTACTTCATTCCATTAAATTTTATTTACCTTATTAATGTATTCATATTTTTTTTCTAATTCAATTTCAAGTTTAATTACAATTCATTAATTTTCTTAAAAGTGTCTTCGAGTTAAATCATGAAAATAAAGTTATGTAGAAACAAAATAAGCAATAGAAACAAGAAGAATAAAAAATATGCCTACTAAATTTAAACAAAGATAAATTGAAAAAATAAAATAAAATAGAAGCAAAAAATAATGAAAAACAAAAAAAATAAAGTGTCACGTTGAGTCCTAAAACAATAAGATGTTTTTATTGGGTTGAGAATCAAGGATTATGAGCTCAAAATTTGAGTCCATCTCAGCCTTTGCTGAGACTTTTGAAAGGAAAAAAGAAACAGAGGAAAAATAATGTTTTGCACAAGCTTGAAATTCGTGATATTTTTCTAAATTTTGAACCCCTTAGCCAGAGTTAAGCTTCTTATTAGTGTCAAAGAGGCTCATTATAGTGTATATATCTCATAAAATTAAAATTGACCTTATATATAAAGTGTAATTTTTTTATAAAGTAAGTTCGGATGAACCTCCTGAGCTCCACGTAGCTCAGCCTCTGATACTAGATACATAAGAGAGTAGAATAAGATGGAGGGAGATGAGAGGAGACGAACAAGAATTGTTATGTATCTTAGATACATTATCCACTTTGATACAATGCATTTAGAACAAATTATACTTAATTTTGACTCTATTAATCCCGAGATACATATATTTGAACGTATCTGGATGCACTAAAATTTGGCAAGATTCATAATACTGCAAACTAGAGTGTATTTGAGTAATTAATCTTAAATTAGTGGATTTCTATAAGTTACCAACTTTTTAACTTTCTTCATTTTAATTTAGAGAAAATGGTCAAAAACCCTTCCAATCTATGGTCAGATTTCCAACTATACACTCATACTTTACGGGGGTCCTATTACCCCCTGAACTATTTTATAAGGAAATAAATTTCACCCTAAAATGACATAGTCACTCATGTGTATTGTGGTGTAACACACGCACGCGCCACATCAGCGCCATGTCAATGCCACCTAATAAATATAATAAATGAATAAGTTTTCCTACTTTTTTTTAAAATTATTATATGCCCCATTAGAAACCCTCCATTATCATTAAGAAAGAACATCACCATTATCAAACTCACTTTTCATCCATTGACATTCCGGCAAGAGAAAATACGGTAAATTTTTTCCGACGAGTTAAAAGTTTCTATGACCAATATCTTTATCTTATTCCCCACAATTTCTCTCAAAGTTCATTGCTACACATTTTACTCATGTTGGGGGCTTATGAAGGGATATACCCAAAGTAGTATATGGGCATGCCATAAATTTTGAATTCAATTTCTTTCTTTTCTTAATGTTGGTGAAAGTAGCAAACAAAATTAAAACTTTGAAATTAATCCAATTGAAAAAAATTATGATCCCATTGAATTTTTATGCCCCATTTCTAAAATATCCCAATTTGTGGTTAAATTCAAGAATGTGAAATTAGAATTAACGTTTGAGAGAAGAGCTTGTGAATGTGTTGGAAATTGAAAATTCTATGTTTGTTTGAAATGGGTTCCGATAAAAAAATTGAATTTTGAGTTCTTTATTTTATTACTTTGATTTGGGAGTAATAACTAAATTTGTTTAAAGGTTCTTTGATTATGTAAGAGATGGTTAATATGTAGAATTCTGAAGAAATTTGTGATGAAAAATAAAAATAAAGCAAAAGTGTGAAAACGAAGAAGAGGTGTAGGGTGACTGTGAAGAAGAAGAAGTGTGGGGCGATTGGGTTGGGGTGGGGTGGGGGAGATTATTTTAATTTAATTAGAAAGAGAAATAAAATAAAATAAAAATATGAAATAAACATAAAAGCAGCCCTATTTATTCTTTTTTAAATAGGAGTTTATTCTCAGCCAACTCAACATTAAGAGTTTATTTATTCTATTTTAAAACAGTTCAGGGGGTGATAGGACCCCCGTAAAGTTTAAGTGTGTAGTTGAGAATCCGGTAATAGGTTGGGGTGACATTTGACCATTTTCTCTTTTAATTTATGTGATGTAGTTTAATTTGACATAGAGTTTAAAAATAAATATTTTTGGAAATTGTGATCTAAAATAAGTACTCCCTCTGTCCCAATTTATATGACTCACTTTCCTTTTTAGTCAGTCCCAAAAAGAATGACACATTTCTATATTTAGTAACAATTTAACTATAAAATGTCTATTCTACCCTTAATGAAATGATTTACAGCCACACAAATTTCTATCATTCATTTTGGACCACAAGTTTTAAAAGTCTTCCTTTCTTTCTTAAACTCCGTGCCGAGTTAAACTACATCACATAAAATGGGACAGAGGGAGTAGTAGGTAATTGTGGCTATAAATTACTTCCTTTATTAAGTGATTTTGTGAAGTAATGCACGTCTATCAAGAAAAACATTCAATGATACTCCATGTGTTCCTACTTATATGTTGTTATTTCACAAATCAATGCATAAACGACACTATTTTTCATATTCTTTCCTCTTGAGAGTTATTAGCCTTGAAAGTATGAATTTGACCAACATAGGAAAACTAAATGATTAATTTATGTTCATTGGTCAATTTAATTAATCAAAATAAATTAATTTATGTTCATTTATCGAAAACTTGACTTTAACAGAATACTGGGTACTAAATTTACATGTTTTTTAAGGGACGTGAAATCTAAAATGGTGACATATAAATAGGAACATAGGGTGCATAATTTTCCATGATTGTCGTTTCATGAAATCTTGAATATAACTTTGTAAACAGTGCAATTCATCTCCTAAAAAATATAAAACTTCATCGAAGAAAAAAGACAAATACGAAAAGAAAAACTTCATCTAGAAGGATAACTTACCAAATCTTGTCAACATGTTCTATGTTCATCCTAGATATGCACAAGTGATCATATATTCATTTGAAGTTGCATTCACCAATAATGACAGTTCAGAAAAGATTCAGACCATGAACTCTTGGAGAACTCAGAATATCTACCAAGCTTCAAACTACTTACTTGGCTGTCAACTTAAAAATACATCATGCAATTGGCTCTAATTTTTATTTTTACAAGTTCTACAAAACCAAGCAGCTGAAAGAAAAAGGAACCATGGCTGAAGTGATCGGCGTTGAGTGTTGTTTCTCATCTCACTAATTACTCATCTACTAGCAAAGGACTCAAATTTGGCAGAGATATACAGATGACCCTAGACGGTTATCTGTCATCATAACAAAACAACAACGAACACAGTGTAATTCCACAAGTGGAGTCCGAGGAGACGCACACACACGGCACACCTTACCCCTACCTTGATAAGGTAGAGAGGTTGTTGCTGATAGACCTTCAGTTGAATGAACAACGGAAAAGAGGCGGAGTAACATGCAGAAACAACAGCAAGAAAAGTTAACAAGGTTGCGGGTCATCATAACTATTGAAAATTATGCTGAAAAGAGCATCATCCCATTGACATCAAATCTAAGAAAACCATCACATGTCCCTTTAAATTGTGACTACCCCTCGTTTTTTTAAGATGCCTAGTGAATATTGAAAGAGGACTTTGGAAAATAATAAAACTAAATCAAGTTAACTTATGCTACTAACTGTTTTCCTGATGCTCTACCTTTTTTTCTCCCTTAAAAGTAAGTCTTGTTTCAAAGTCTTCAAACTGGAACCATCAGCCTTCTACCTTCTTTATCATCGCCCATTGAAATGCTTATGACCTGACTTATTGACCTGTTATTCTCAACATCTCCAACGTCTACTTGTTCCTTTGCTCATCATCTTTCTCCACATATTTCGGCAAATGCATAAAAGCCGGGATACGTCAGTACCACATAAACCTCATTATAATTAAACAACCAGATAGATGACCTGACTAACCAACTTCTAGGGAGCTTATCAATAATTTCCCTTCCAGTGGGTACCTAAAGATCCAGCTCAATCTCACCCTTTGTGCCTCCAGCTGATACATCTACGACTCCCTATATTATTCTCTTAACAAATCCAATCCACTGAATAATTCTACATCAGTCTCTTGTAAAAACCAATTCTCAGTAGCTACACTAGCAAAATTCTCCTAAGCCTCTAACTGAGAATTTTAAGGAAGTGGTTGCCCTGTAGATTTGCATCACATATTTGGGATATGTTTTGTTCAGTTTTTGGAAACAGCTGGATTATACCTCATAGGATCAAAGATGCATTTGAGTGCTGGAGTAGCCGGGGTTGGTTTTTTTGCTCTTTCATGCTACTCTGCAACTTTACTTGTAATTATACATCTTTTTGATGCTTGATGCCTTTAATGAAATCAATTAATTCATCAAAAAGAAAGAAACAGTGGTTTGGGCTTGGGACTTCCATGTTGGAGGTCTCAAGTTCGAAACCCCTTGTCAGCGAAAACATGGGGTTTGCCTTCTGGGTCGAACTCATTGCACCAGGCTTGCCTAGTGTGGGTTACCTCTCCTATGTGGTTTGCGAGCTATTGCATAGGAGCGGGGGTTTTACCCTGTGCGCACCCAAAGGGTAGCGGCTGAGAGTTTCCCTTGTCATAAAAAAAAAATAAAAAATGAAAGAAACAGTACTGATGCATGAAACACTTTATTTCCAGATAGAAAAAATCAGGGACTAGCCCTTCTACATGATTGAGGGAAGTTACAAGCATCATTCTGAGGAGGCAAAAAACCTGTGATGAAGAGCTCACTAGTACTGCCATAATTTACAAGTAAGAAATCCGCAAATGGTGAAACCAAATTGTCGCATCCAAACAAGTAAAGGTTATGAGCTAGCTATGACACTCTCCTTATCACTTGAGCACTCCTCTCCCTTGACACGGAACTAAATCTATTCATATCTAGGCTGTCCTTGAGTTCAACCACCAGGCTTAATTTAATAGCATCTCAATCCCAAACTAGTTGGAGTCAGCCATATGAATCCCTCTTATCCGTTCCACGTTATTCACAATATAAAAATAAGAAAGTAAAAAATTTACCATCATTCTGAAATCAGGTTTAGCAGAAATTTTCCAACTAGATTTGCTGTATTTCATAAATATTCTGTTCTTAACCACTAGATAGTAAAATCAACCTCATCTAACACCAATATCTAGCGTATCAGATTATGACCAGAAAACTCTAGGTCTTTAGCAACACCACATCACAATCCAACATCCCGAAACTTACTCATGGCAACTCTCCAGCTGCTCAACAACCTATAACCCTAGTCACTACCATCACCAAGTAAGCCTGGCAATCCAAACTGGTTAAAAACAAATAGAATTTGCTCTCGAAGCCGTGTATTCCTGCATATGAGAACGTAATGATAGAAAAGGCAATTGCCAATATCAGATCTGCTACATGAAACATTGTCCAGGATATTAAACAAGTTGGGTGCAAAAAACTAAATTCAGACATCCCATATCATCATAACGCTAACAAAGAACACTTTTTTCATCTACAGACGCTGAAATCGAAAATTCTCACTAAACAAGTTGTGTGCAAAACCCTAAATTCGAACATCCTGTAGCATCATATAATTGCCAACTCCCTCAAACACTAAAAAGAAGTCTTTTTTTCATCTACAGAAGCTAAATTCGAAAGTTCTCACTCAAGGATAGCTGCAAATTTGGGTATTCCTGTTTATGATAACATTGTAATAGAGAAAGCAATTGCCAAAATACGATCCATTACATAATGAAGACCCAAAACATTATACGGATTGGGTTTCAAAACCCTAAATTAGAAAATTCCATACCATCGTCTTATTCCAAGGTTCCTAAATCACTAAAAAGTAATCCATATCCCTAAAGACAAAAAAAAAAAAAAAGACGAAATCAAAATCCTCACTTTGCTCCTGCAGGAGGAGGTGCTCCCAACAAGCTAGCTTGTTGCATCTCGAGCTCAGTGAGCTGCGCATCGCGATCCATCTCGATAATTAACGGAACAACGAGTATCAGAAAAGTAGTCCCGGCGATCCAGGCGGCTTTTCCGGTGCTCTTGAAAAGTTTCTTGGCTACAAACGCGACATCGGAAGCGGCTCGCTTCCCTTGGTACACAATCGGTGATTCAGATATGGATGATGAAAACCTAGAAATGATACCATCTCCGGCGCCGGGACGATCCGGTAGTGAAACTCCGCCTTTTTTGGTAGACATAGCTAATGAGGAAGAAAAGGGTGAGGGAGGATTTAGGGGTTCTAGAGATATGCCTTATCAATGGATCTATTTTTGTTTTCTATTTAGTTTTTTCTAGTCGAGTCGAACTTAAAACTTTTAATTAATAATAAATTAATTTTTCATTTCATATTTTGAGTCAACTCAAATTCAAAATTTCTAATTAAATTTTTTTTCTTTCTATTTGGGACTTTCTCTATATTATAAAATTAATTTTTATTTACACTTCAAACCTTATTATATATGATCTACACACTTCATTCAAATTGTTTAATTAGTTATTTATACAAAAAATAATAATTAAAAAAACAACTTTTAAACAAGGATATTTAAAAGGAAACATAATAATATTCTTTCTTATTTTCAAAAACAAATTATTAGAGAATAATTACTCTTAAAATAATTACAATAGACACTCATTACTCATATAGTAATATGATCCAAATACAAATAAAATCATACTTATTTTACTCCAATTTAAATAAATTACTGATACTATTTTTATGATCAGTAAATGAATTTCAAAATAAAAAAATAATAATAATAATCATAAAAATAAAATAAAATATAGTTTAAAAAATTCACTTATTATGGAAGGGAGAGAGTATTTATCCGGGTCGGATCACGGCAGGATTCGGAGTGGATCCATTTTCCTCTTCTCCAAAGTTTCCCTCCGGCAACAGTTCTCTAATGGCGGCACATAAATTCCCCCGGAATCTATAAATTTACTGCAAATCAAAAATAGTTTCAGAAATAGGGAATACACAGTGAGACTATTAGTATGGCCGACGATGAAGCAGAGATGTACGACGGAGCTAGGGCACAGTTCCCGTTGTCGTTCGGTAAGCAAGCTAAATCTCAAACATCTCTCGAACTCGTTCACAACGCTACTCGCCGGAACAACACCTCCGCCGCCGCCTCCGTTACTCAGCCTGCCGACGGTAAACTCGAGCCATCACCTTTCCCTTCTCTCTCTTCTTCCTCCAAATCCTGGCTTAATTCCCTCAAAAACCCTAAATCTAGTCATGATTCCAATTCTAAGTCGAAGATTATCGGGCCGAGTCGTCCTCCTGCTGGCTTGAGCTCGAGCAATGACAAGGAAGAGGAAGAGGAGGAAGATAGTGGTATAATTGGACCACCTCGACCTGCTGTTGATGCAAAGACGGAGGAGGATGAGGATGGTGAAATGATTGGGCCACCACGACCTCCGTTAGAAGAGGAGGATGGGGAGATGATTGGGCCACCTCCACCGCCATCGGGCTCAATGGGGTCAGACTCGGAGGACGATATGGAAGAAGAAGAACAACAACAAAATCAGTATAGGATACCTTTGAGTAATGAAATAGTACTGAAAGGACATACAAAGGTGCCAATTTTATTTCTTTTGTTTGTGCCTTCCTTAATGTACATGTATGGTGTCCTTCAAGTCTTCAACCATTACATTATCAGCTCGTTCAACCTAGCCTGTGTGAGCTTAGCATATTCAGTCCTTACTCTGCTGGATAAATTATGGACAGCTTAAAAATAGTGATAATATGATGAGGCCTCTGGATGTCGATATAGAGGATTTGTAGGTTGAGTCCAGCTTGTTTGGGGTCGATAAATAGTTGATTGGTTGGTAACTTTCGTTTTGAGTTCTTGATGTCTTGCTAATAGATTGAAGTTCATCCCTCTCCTAGATTGAATTTAGTGTTCCACCTATACTTACTTGAATGCATATGTTATGTGCACATGCATCTTAAATGGAGTTTAAACTTGCAAAGAAGATCCAGTTTGAATTTGGTTATCTAATTAAAATGTTATCGTGCTTATTGTTAATGCGGGTTGGAATTGTTGTGCTTGATCAAGTGAGGTGTGTCTGCATGCAGTATAGAAATTAAGAGGGAATGTCCTATCCTCAGCTTAAATCTTCCTTTCTTTATCTTCCTAGAGGGTCTTTCTAAAGAGATGTTTTCTGACACTTCTGGCAGGTTGTGTCAGCTCTTACTGTGGACCATTCAGGATCAAGGGTTCTATCTGGTAGTTATGACTATACTGTTCGGATGTATGATTTTCAAGGAATGAATGCTCGGTTACAGTCGTTTAGACAGCTGGAACCATCTGAAGGGCATCAAGTTCGTAGTTTGAGCTGGAGTCCAACAGCAGACCGATTTTTATGTGTTACTGGGTCAGCCCAAGCAAAGGTGCTAGTCTATGCATGGTTCTGTACTCTCATCAGTAGTCTATGCATGTGTGTGGTTTAACTTGATTTATCTTTTTGTATTTCAGATCTATGATCGCGATGGACTTACACTTGGGGAATTTGTTAGAGGAGACATGTATATACGTGATCTTAAGAATACAAAAGGTCATATATCTGGATTGACATGTGGAGAATGGCACCCTAAAACAAAGGAGACAATTTTAACTTCGTCAGAGGATGGTTCGTTGCGCCTGTGGGATGTCAATGACTTTAAGAGTCAAAAGCAGGTTTGTGTTCCTCAGTAAATAGACGATTTTGCATAGCATGGTGGACAACTGGATGTCATTGACTGCTACAACATGTACTATCGAGTGACTGGAGGAAGGACCTTTTTTTCCGCAATTTCAGATAATATGACCTATAGTGGAATCCTCATCTCTACTGTAAATTTAATACTGAGTTAAAGAATTAAAGCAACATATTCAGATTGGAGTCATTTGGCCATTTCCTTTAGCTGGGGTAATTGAGATATTCTTATATTTAGTTTTCTTAATGGAGGAGGAATCTCCTTTTTACCTGTATGTGAAAAAAAGAGGCATTGGGGTTGGAGAGGTCAGATGAATTGCCTTGCAGGATGATACAAATACACCATATGTAAATCTCTTAATAAAGTTGCTCAATATGGACTATTGTGAAATCAAACACTAGGGTAATACCTTACTGCTTCTAGAATGTGACACCACTTTTACCTTTCATTTTAACCTCTTCTGAGGTCGTTTAACCTTCCGACTCCATTTTCCCCTTTTGGATCTGGAACAGGGGATCTTTCTTGCACTTCATTGACCAAAACAACATTGATGTCCTTGTTGCTGTTATTGTATTTGCCTTCTTGATGTTAACAGGTTCCGACCTGAACCTAAGTCTGATTGTGACTAGCTTCACTGTGTAGGTCATTAAACCAAAACTTGCTCGGCCTGGGAGAGTTCCTGTAACGACATGTGCTTGGGATCGGGAAGGAAAAAGCATTGCAGGTGGTGTAGGAGATGGTTCTATACAGGTATTTCTCCTACAGATTGAGTGTAAGAAAGACATATTTCAATTTTCTGTGTTTGTTTGTCTCAGCTCATCCTTGCTCATATGAACTTCTTTCTTAAAGATATGGAATCTTAAACCTGGATGGGGGAGCAGGCCAGATATATATGTAGCAAATGCCCACTCAGATGATATTACAGGAGTCAAATTTTCAAGTGATGGGCGGATACTGCTGTCAAGAAGTTTTGATGGTTCCTTAAAGGTATTAGTAAAATTTGAAGTGAGCCTGATATTTAGTTTGTACACAGGCATTCATCTTCTCTGATGCATAATAATCTTGACTTGGCTTCATAGGTTTGGGATTTGCGCCAGATGAAAGAACCCTTGAAAGTGTTTGATGATCTCCCAAATAATTATGCTCAAACTAATGTTGCATTTAGTCCTGATGAACAATTATTCATAACTGGGACGTCTGTTGAAAAAGATGGGACTACTGGAGGAATGCTATGCTTCTTTGATCGAGAAAAGCTAGAGCTAGTGTCAAGAGTTGGAATATCTACTTCTTACAGTGTTGTACAGTGTGCCTGGCACCCTAGGCTGAACCAGGTAGTTTCAGATTACTCCTAGTCTAGAAAATATTCCGTGAGGTCACTTGATTACTACACATGTTGTGGTGACTGGTGACCACTATGTATATCATGAAGGGGGAAATACATTTTTTATAACCATGCTGTACTGTGTCTTTTTAAACCTGCGTCCCGCAAAAGTCTTCATCCCAAGAAAGAAAGAAAAGGTATATGTAGTTTTAGAAGCTCGTTTCCTGTGCACCAACTTCTCCTACTCTCTGTTTTCATTTCTCATCTTAGCATGCATAAAGGTTGAGATTTTGGTCTAAAAGTTGTCCCTTCTATCTCAGATCTTTGCAACGGTTGGGGATAAACATGAAGGTGGAACACACATTTTATATGATCCAACACTGAGTGAAAGAGGAGCACTAGTTTGTGTTGCTCGTGCACCCAGGAAAAAGTCTGTGGATGATTTCCAGGCAGAACCAGTTATTCATAATCCACATGCATTACCCTTATTTAGAGATCAACCTAGTCGCAAGCGTCAGCGAGAGAAAGAACTGAAGGATCCACTGAAGTCGCATAAACCTGAGCTGCCAATAACAGGGCCAGGTTTTGGTGGTAGAGTTGGTTCAACCAAGGGAAGCTTGTTAACACAATACCTTCTTAAGGTAATATCCTTATTAACAATGTCTTGTATCATTTATAATTTGTTTGAAAAGAACCAGCATCTGTGGTTGCAGAAAATCTGATCTTTTCTTTGTTCTTTGTTTTATTTTCCTTTCTATATACTCTAGACCTTTAGTTTCGGGAAGAGAAAAGGTGGAGTAACAGAGCTGGTTGTTTTTATCTCTTCATAGCATGCCTCCATGACTGTTGACAGTCAATGCTACCTCGTGTTTTGAAACCTAAGTTATCCCTATGTCAGTAACTGTTCCCTCATCGGAGATGTATAATCAACCCACTACCCTCAACTCACTATTATCAGAGAGTGATCCTTAAAGTTTAGGTACGACCACATCAGCAGTTTACCTCAGCCTCATTTGCCAGTGTATTTTGTGACAACTGACAACTCAACTACCATGCTCTTCCCTTAAACCCTAAGAACCTCACGAAATTTCCCCCAAAAGGGAGAGAGAGAGAGAACCCCATGATCTTGAAAAATGCAACCGCTGTATCAAGGTAATAATAGGCAATAGCACCTGGTGGCATGTAGGAAATTATCTGCATGTATGCTATTCACATTATGTGTAGTCAGAAAGATGGTGTCTGCACGTGTAGTCGTAGACCATTCATTATATTTAAGTTTGTGCTTCAGTAAAATTCTTGTTTTTACTTGGGCAAGTGTAGATGGATGCTTTTTGAGAATTTGGTCTCTCGCCTGTCTTGCTATTGAGAAGGAAAAATTTCTTCTTGTGGCCTTCCTTTATATTGCTAGTTGCTATAGAATTTATTGATCTTGTATTTCTCCTCTCTTCCCAAATAAAACAAAACTACAGTGTCTACTTTATTTCAGTTGTTACTCCTCACCCCCATTTCATCTTCTCTTCTCAACATATTAATGCTGGGTGAATTGACCTAACTCTTTGCATGTTTTTGCAGCAAGGTGGCTTGATAAAGGAGACTTGGATGGAGGAGGATCCTAGAGAAGCAATCTTGAAGCATGCTGATGCAGCTGCAAAAGATCCAAAATTTATTGCTCCAGCATATGCTGATACACAACCTGAGACACTCTTTGCGGAGCCGGATGCTGAAGAAGAAGATAAGTGATCTACATGTTTCCAAATACTTCTCTGGATTTGCTGTTGCAATCTGTGTAGCAGTAATTTTTATTTTCCTTTTCCTGTAATCTGTCTTGTAACTCTGCTCTCCATATAATGATTAAAAAAAACCGGACTACTAGAAGCCGCATTACTTTCTTCTAGACAAAAATATATTTCGAGGTATCAAACCAAAATTGAAATTCCAATTTTGTCTGGTGAACTGTAGCTTTGTTAATATCAGTGCTTGGATGAAGCTATCACGGGACAAAGATAGCATGTTGAACTGACTGAAACTCTTCTATTCCATATTTCAAGATCGACGTGCCTTCTAGTTGTAGTTGACTTAAGCCACTTGAATTTCCCATAGTTGTTTATTAATAGTCAATCAATTTGTTTTTCTGCATGTGGATTTTCCGTTACTTAAATTGTTTGTCTCTGTTACTTGTAGTTATTTATCGTTAAATGAGTGACTAATAAAGGATACACTGATATTTGTCTAATCCAATTTAGAATGTTTGGAACTTGACAAATTTCAAGCACCGACATAACCGAAAGTTTGAAGGAGGAGGACGGGTTATTTACCTTTCATTTGATGGTCAGAGACGAATTGGAAGTTAAGTAGTGGAATAACCCTGCTCTCTGATCAACGTTTTATGGTTTTCATATCTATAGAAAGAGGAAGCTAGAAGAGCACCAATGTTTACGTATAGATGTATGAGGATCTGTTGGAAAGGGAACCATTTCTCACCTAGCCTTATCTACTTTATGTATTCAAGTTCCACATATAAGAAACATGCAGAAGATATGAAACAAGCATTTCTTGCATAGTGAATCAATCCTATAGTTGTCTACTTTGTTCAAAAAATGCACGGTGAGAAGGCATACTAGTTCCTTGCTTGTTTATCCTGATGAGGGTTTATGAATCATTAAAACGAGTCTTTTTAGGCATGTGAAATGACATCCCTATCCATATGTTTATGCGTGACTTTTTATTTGATAAGCTTGATAATGAAGGGAAGCAAATTCAATTCTATAGTCGTATTTGTTGTTCGAAAAATGCACAATGAAAAGGGAAGTTAGTTCCTTGCGTGTTTATTCTGACGAGGGTTTATGAATCATTCAAACGAGCCTTTCGAGCTATGTATGAATCGGCATCTCTATCCATATGTGAGAATTCTATCGATAGTTTGATAAGGGGGTAATTTTATGTGGACAGAATCATGTGGCCAATCATAAGCTGTAAACATTTCTTCTTGTTAATCAGCTCCCAACACATTTCTAAAAAATTATAATATTTTTTTTGTTTTTCCATTCGGTGTTCAGAGCTTGTTTTGAAGCGCTAGCTGAATTCGAATTGCGCACTATAAACTTATTTAAGGGTGACTCTCTCAACATGATTTCATTCCTACCTAGGACTCGAACCTGAGACATTTGGTTAAGGTAAAGTAGTCTCAACACTGCACCACAACCTATGTTTGTAAAATTATAATAAATTACCTCCTAAATAGGGGTGACAATTGGGTGGGTTGGGTCAAATTTAGGTAGGTTATTATGGGTTAAGACCCAACCCAACTCAACCCAATCCAAATTTATTTGGGTCAAAATGGGTTATGTAACGGGTCAAAACACAATCCGACTCAATTTTTACTAAGCTTAATTGTTTTACTTGGTCTTTTACGATTGATTTTGTGATCGAACGAAAATCGCTTGTTTTTTTGGCTTGACTACTCTGCTTGCTTATCACATGTCTTATTTAACCTTCACGATGTTAGCCACCTGACCATAAGAAAAGGGATTAAGCAAGAAAATTAGTTCACACCTATCTTTGATGAAAGAAGCTAAGATAGAAATGTTAATGTGCAAAATCGTGTTGAAAAAGGGTGAGCGGCACAAACACAAAAGTTAAGGAAGGAAAATATTTTAGTACCTACTAAATTTTATTTTTTTTCATTATTATTGCTATATATAACATATCAAATTGAAAAAGAAAATGTTTTTAAAAAATATTTTGACAAAAAATTTCATGAGTCAATTCATATTACATATCAACCAAACTTTTAATGAATGAATCAATAATATATCCGAACTTAAACGAATTGGGTGAGTTGAGTTTGATTTTGCCTCCGAACCATGCAAACAAAGGAGGTGATATTTAGGTTGACCTGTTCCAACTACCACATTCATGCAAACAAAGGAATTACAGGACACTTAGACAGACTTTAGTAAGCACATTTATTTGCACGTGATATCTTTTTTCTTTCCCTATCTACTAAGACAAGATATTTTTCAATTATAATCATTTGGTATTTGATATTTTTTTATCATGACTAATTATAATTTCACTAAATAGTAGAAAATAAAACATTTTTTAATCGAATATAGAGTGATTTCAACTATCTTATCATATTATTAGCAGTGTTTTTATTAAAAGAGAAAAGACATCAAATACACTTCTAATTTATTTTAAAAAGTCGACGTTACACTCAAACTAATTTGCCGGCTTATTACACTTTTGTAAATATTAAAAGTCGTAAGTTAGAAATTCGACCTTTTGGCTTTTGGCGTATTTTTGTTCTTTTGGCTTATAAGCAAGCACTTTTTTTTATCTGAACACTCTAAAATTGCTTTAAAATTATTTTGGTTTAAAAGCACCTAAAATAAGTTAATCCAAACAGGTTCTAATTTATTTGTGTTGAAAACAATTGTTCATAACAAAATAAAGCTCGTACATTACGCATTATTAGCTAGTCAATGGGGGTGTGTTTTAATATATAAATAATATCATTCATTGTTAAAAAAATACTTAACCTTAAAATCTAGTTCATGCCTATATAAAGGGTACCTCTCTGTTCCTAATTACTTGTCCACTTTTGAATTGACACTTCACACTCCTATTAAGAACATAATTATTGACACAATGAATTTACCATTTTATCCCATTAATTATGAAGTGGATGAATTAAAAACTTAAGGTTTTCAAGAAGTTCTACATTTTTCAAAGTAATTAATTGAGGGTATAATAGGTTCAAAAATTGTCCTTTCTTGATTTGTCAAAGTGGACAAGTAATTAGGAATAACTAAAAATTGAAAAGTGGACAAGTAATTAGGGACAGAGAGTATTATATTCTCTTAAAAAAGCATCTCGAAAATTCCATAAAGAGATCAAAATCTTGAAAATTCCGCAAATTCATGAAATATTCATAAAGAGATCATCCAACTTATTCTAGTTCGAAAAATATGCCACTAACGACCTTGGAAAATCTTAGGAGAGTAGAATCTAGGGATCAACAGATTTGTATTCACAATCTTGATGAATAAAATTATATTTTTTCATATTTTTTTGTCATTTTAATTTATTTTTTATCAATTTTAAAATTTATTGCAAACAATCATTATTATTGATAGCAAACGTTAATATTAATATTAATTGAAAGAGAACAAAAATAGAAAAAAGGATAATGCTTTTTCCTTGGTCAAACAGTTTTCCCACTTTTCTCTATCGGTCAAAGATTACAATTTTTGGTCAACACTTTGACTGGAGATTCCTATCCAAAAAATTTATCAATTATTTAATTTTTAATACCCTTTTTATATTTATGATCTGCCAAAATTCACCATTTTTAAAATATTGCAATCTTGAGTAAAACATCAGGGGAAAGGTCATCTATAATAATAATAATTTAATAAATTTAATTTAATATATACCGGTCGTATAAATAATATATTGTTTTATCATATTTGTTGAAAGTAAATAAAATTATCATTATACACATTTAAAAGGATTTTTTTCACTAATATAAAAAAAATATTTGATTTATTAATAAGACAAGACGCGTGAAATGAAGTTGACTAATTCAAACCAGAAAGATTATGGTAATTATTGGACTCTACCACATAATAAAATGTGATAGAAGTGATTACTACATTAGAATGAAAATCATAATTTGAGTATGCTAGTTTCGAAAAATACATTATTACTTTTTTTAAAAAAAAACGTGATTGAATAATCTTTAAACAACTCCTACAAGTTGTACCACAACAACTAGCTACTTTAACATTTAAAAATAATAATACTTTACTTGAACGAAGAGTTTTTAAAATTTTTTTAACTATTTTTACGGAATAGAGATATGATATGTGTATATTATCAGCTCAAATTCAACTTATGAGATTATACTGTGTATGTTATTGTAATAATAATAATAATAATCTAGTCTTATATATTTTGTTTAAGTCGAGCTCTCTCTGTATATCTTGTTTGTATTCATACCTCATTTTTTATGACTTCACTTGTGAAAATACATTGACTATGTTGTTACTATTATTATCATTATTATTTTAATGATAAAAAAAATTATAAAATAGATCCAAATTATTTTTTATGAACAAGACATAGTTTAGATGTGATAGGTCAAAGGATATGTTGAAATTAAAAGTATACAAACCTATTTGTCTTTAAAACTTAAAAGTATATATCATATACTTTTTTTTTCTTCTTTTTTCCTTGGTAAAAAAAAAAAAGATTCTTCTGTCCCCCTAATAAATAACTTTATAGTATATAAAAAGGTTGCAATTATTATCAAGAAAAAACAAAGGGTGAAGTTGAACTTGAGTGCATATATATAAATAAATATCTCTTTTAATTTTATTTTCTTTTCTTTCATGGCTTCTTCTTCTTCATCATCAAATCTTGGGATAATTGTTCAAAAGAATCCTTCACAATCTCAACTCAATGAATTGGGCATCAAATCTTGGCCTAAGTAAGTATACACAATCATATAATTTTCATTTCTTGTTACTTTTTTTTTCTCTTCATCATCATGTTTCTGTAGGGTGCGATCTTTTTCTGAATCCTACTAACGTGAAATACTTTGTGTATCAAACTGTATATGTGTTCTTTGTTTGTGTGAACTTGCTCAGGGTATTAACTCCAACTCAGATAAAAGAGGAGGGTTGAAAAAAAATTATACTCATTACTTCAAAGTCTCTTTTTCTTTCATGCGTAAAACTAGTCAATTTATAATTTTCTTCACAAATACATAATATGTGTATGTTCTCCTCCTGTGTAAGTTTGTTCAAATTATCGATTCCTAATTAACCAGTATAAAAATAGTCAATTTATGATGAATCTTCATAATATATAAGCTCGAATGACCTATTCCTAACTAGTTCAAATGAAAGAATAAGATCATAATAGATTGACAGTCAACGTAAAATTAATCGATTTATGAGAAATCTAACAACACATAATATATTGTTGTATATTATTATGTATGTTATTAATAAATATAAACATTTTATTTATTTAATTTTTTTTTTCCAGATGGGGTTGTTCTCCAGGAAAATACCAATTAAAATTTGATGCACAAGAGACATGTTATTTATTGAGAGGTAAAGTGAAAGTTTCAACAAAGAATTCAAATGATGAAATAGTTGAATTTGGAGCTGGAGATCTTGTTATTATTCCAAAAGGATTAAGTTGCACTTGGGATGTTTCAATTGCTGTTGATAAACACTATAAGTTTGATTCATCTTAATTAGTTCTTCTTAATCCTCATTAAAAACTTAGCTAATTTTCTTGTTTATGATAAACATCTCATGTTGATTGTAATCAATTTTCTTGATATATATATATATGTATCCTTCATATGTTAGTAGAATTCTTTCTATATCAAAGTGGTGTTTAGTAAAGGTTGATCCAATATTTAAATTTGATGATTCAGTCTTTAAGATTATTAGTATCGAATATGATATTTTTTTTCTATGAAGTGTTGATTAGTAGATCAAACAGACTCAAATTGACTAATTCGGTCTTTAAAGGTTTTTTATATCGAACGTGATGTATCTTTTAGATATGATATGTTAGTAAGTTCTTGTTCTATGAAGTGTTGATTAGTATATCATGCAGATTTAACATTTAAATTTGATAAATTTAATTTTTAAAGATTTTTAGCAGTGAATATGTTGTATTTTTAAAGCTATCGATTCGATCTTTTACATATATATCTCTGCGTTTCATACCAAAAATAATAAGTTCAATTGAAAACATTGAACCATTTTCTAGTGTAATTAATACTCCTCTCATCTCGTTTAGATAATATGAATCAAATAAAATGTAACGGAAATATAATTATTTCAAAGGTTATAGTCAAAGAAGTAGCAATTAGTCAAATGGATGTCATTTTCAAACTCAACTACATTTAGTAAAAAAATATCTTCTTTTATTAAAAAACTTTAAATGCACCTTTGACTGGTCAACTCTATCATATTTTTATTATGAAAACTTTTGAGTCAGCAATGATGATTTTTTATGTACCACAACCATAAATATTGTGGTTGGAACCAACTACTAGGAAGTGCAAATTCTTTGTATGTGAGCTTAATAAATTCCTCATGTGGAATGTTTCATACCTTTTTTGTCAGAGTCACGAATCGATTATTGGTCAAAATTATATTAATATATTAATTATTTATATTTTAAAATTAAATTTATCACATCATTAATCCTCATAAAAACGAATTCCTCATATTCCTTAATTATGTCCCATATTAGTTTATCACTATACTTGTTGTTATATTTACTCCCTCCAGTCACTTTCATTTGTCACTTATTTCTAAAATAAAACTCGTCACTTTTGACATATCAAGAAAAGACAATAATTTTTTTTTTTCATATTTTACCCTCAACATTAAATATTTATTTTCCAAATCATTTTTCTAGACATCATTTAACAGGAGATAATTTGGTAAAATACTTATATCAATATTATTTTCATAATGGGTGTGTCAAGTCAAAATGTGACAAGTAAAATTGAACCGAAGGAGTAATTGATCACCTTACTATTTTAAGAAAGTATTAATTGATTTTTTTTCCATATTATCCTTATAATTATTATTTTTTTAAAGTGCTCACACTTGTTTGTAAAGTTTTAGAGAAGTTCTTAAGGGATGAGTTGATAAAACTATCCTCTTATTTATAATTTCTTAATATGCGTGTAAAACGAAAAGTGGATCTACTAATATGGGATAAAAGGGAGTACGTCTCAATTTATGTGATTTAATTTGATTTGACATAAAATTTTAAGCAAAAAGACAGATTTTTAAAATTTATGATCCAAACTAAATCATAGATAAAATTACATTTTAAATTAAATTATTACTCCATTTGTTCCTATTTATTTGTCAAATTTTGACTCGACACACATATTAAGAGAACAATGATTAATATAATGAGCTTTATCATTTTACCCTTATTAATTAATAGAGTCTCAAACAAATTTACTCACTACATGATCTATACTTTTCAAAGACATTAACTCAATATTAATAAATTGAAAGTATGATTAAAAAAATATTATCCTTCTTTAATTTTTCAAAAAATGACAAGTAAAAAAATAAATTAAAGTAGAAAATACTAAATATATATAAATATATTATTATATTTAAATTGAATAAAAATAATAATAAATTGTATAAATTGAGATAGAGGAAATAATAACTAAAAAAAAATCTGACTAAGATAACTACTTAAAGTGAACTAAATATAAAATAAGATAACTGCAGTTCCAAACTTGGAACTAAATAAATTGTATAAATTGAGATAGAGGAAATAATAACTAAAAAAAAATCTGACTAAGATAACTACTTAAAGTGAACTAAATATAAAATAAGATAACTGCAGTTCCAAACTTGGAACTAAATAAATTGTATAAATTGAGATAGAGGAAATAATAACTAAAAAAAAATCTGACTAAGATAACTACTTAAAGTGAACTAAATATAAAATAAGATAACTGCAGTTCCAAACTTGGAACTAAATAAATTGTATAAATTGAGTTTGTTGTGTAACTGAAAGTATGCAACCTATTTTCAACGGGTGTGATACAGTGAATGTATTTTTTTTCTCTTTAAAATTCAATGAACTATAATGTGAATTATTTTAAGTAATTCATTTATTAAAAGAATTGAAATATCGAGAGAATTTTATATTACTTTACTCTTATTTAGAAATGAAACTTAGAGGACTAACACTGCATTCAATTAGTTGTACAACATGCATAGAATTTTGTACATTAACTTTTGACTGCATTAAATTAGTTGTACAACGTGCAAAAAGAATTGTACATTAACTTTTATAAATGACAATTACAAGGGCTAACATTGCAATTATTATTATTACGCATTACTTACAAGGACTAACATTGCAATTATTATTATTACTCATTACTCCTTATAAGAATTATTATTATTACTCATTTTACTCCTTATTAGAGTTGACACTTCAAAGGACGAACACGACACTACCAAGTTGTACATAAAGCATTTCAAACTGTACTATAAAATTAATTGTGTCTCATTAATTGTACACGTGTCTTTCTACATATACAACAACCCACATGAAGAATTACTTTTTCTGACTTTTTTCCTCAGTTTCTCTCTATATATTCGTTTTTTTTCTTTTTTTTTTCTACTTTCCATTCTCCCCTTTTACTCTCTCTTTAGTTAATCTTTGATATTACATTTTTTATAGATCTTTAAAATATTTTGAATTATTAATTATTGTGACTTATAATACTTTGATATTTACGTAGTTTACAAATATATAAATTCCATTTTAAAAAAATTGAAGATACCATGCGCAAATTTTCGGTCAAACTTAAACTATTTGATTCTCCAAAAATAAAAAGTGTCACATAAAATGGAACAGACGGAGGATAACTCTCAATTAAATTTATTTCAGTTTATATTTTCCATTTTTAACATAATTTTTCAAGTTGGATTTCTAGGAATTGTATTGTAGACCCATTTAGATTTTACCCTTTTGTTTTAAATTCAAAACAACCCTAAAAAACAAATGGTGATTAGAGACAACAAAATTTCAATAATAAAGAAATTTGAACGATAAATTCTTCACTATCAGATGACAAATTTTGAAAACCATTAAAAAGAAAAAATGTATAACCATACAGAGATTTAAATAAAAATTTAGAAAGCAATGGAAGAAATCAGTGGTAGGCAAATCAAGAAAATAAAATTTGCCTAAATAGTAGACGTGGTTTGATGAGAAAGAACTATAGTATAGATATTTATACAAAAGTGAAAGATATTGAATAGCCAATCAGATTGGACCAAGTTTATAGACGCGTGGGGACTTAACACAATTTTTTAATTGGTTCACGGTAGCGAAGATCTCTGTTTGTGATAGTGAACAACAGCAATAATAAATATATTTATTGTCGTCTTATAAAGTAGAATCTGAAGATGGTAAAGTGCAAAGAGATCTCATCTCTTCTACTTTAGAGATAAAAAAACTATTTCTCATTAACCCTATTTATCGTTACGATAAAACATTAAAAAATACTACTATATTACTCCTTATTAGAAGTGACACTTTAGAGGACGAACACGGCACTACCAAGTTGTACACAAAGCATTTTAAATAAAAATAAGTCTACATATTTAAATGATGAAAAATAATAATCTTAATTAGTTAGTTTCCATTTCTTAATATATTATTATATTTAAGTTCAGATATCCAGTTACTTTTTGGGACAACTTATATTGGAAAAACAAAAGAATATAAGAAAATAAATTCAAAAATAAACATAAAACAGAACAAAAAAAAGAATTAACTACGCAAAAAATATTCAAAAAAATTACACATACAAATTCCTATTTCTTTTAATTTTGCTTGGCTTAAACACAAAAATATTTAAAAGTATATTTCACGTTTTAAATAAATATTACATTCAATATAATAAATTATGTAACATAATAGGAGTTATATTTGTACATTCTTACACTAATAAAGAAATTAATTATAGAAAATGAAGACAATAAAAATAGAGTTATTGAGACAAATATTCTATTATAAGTAAATAGAAAGTAAAGAAACTAACTGTATTTTCAAAATTATAAATTAACGCAATTTTGAAATAACTTGAAAACTCCTGGAAAATAACAAAAATTAAAAATATAAAGACTGCAACTTCACTTATTAATAAACAACTTGAAATCTCCTCAAAAACAACAAAAATGAAAATTTTAAAGACTGCAATTTTACACATTAATAAATAATTTATTTTTAATAAAACCAATTGTATTTTCAAAATTATAAATTAACTTTTCATTTTCATGTTCTATCATTTTTGTTAGTAAAAATTGCTCCACCAAACTATGAAAGTATATGTACGTATTTCTTTAAGTAGCATATCAATATCCATCGACTCATTTCATGCTTTTATGTTTTAAAATATTATAGCCCACAAACACAATAAACTACTATTATCAACAAAAAAGTGAGATATAAATTTACATTAAGAAATAAATTTTTTGAAGAGTGTTATCAATATAATATAATCAAATTATCTAAGAATTACATAGAGGTCTAAAGAGAATAATTTAAAGGGAAAAGGGCCTGATATACCCCTTAGTTTTATCAATTAGAGCTGATATACCCCTCATTATGGTAAACTTTATTATAGATGTCCCAATTTTTTTTCAATACAAAAACTAAATAACAATATAGTGGAAAAAAATTGTGTTAAATTATAATATAGCCACAAAAAAAATTGGTTTTAAAATTTTCTCTTTACACTAACGAACGAAAGAAAAAATTAAAATAAGAATAAGAAACTCAAAAAATGATAATCAAAGACTTCAAAAAATAATTTATGTATAAAAAAGATTAAAATATACCTTGAAATTCGCTAGAAGGATCATATATACCCCTACATGATTTTTTTTAAATTTAAAAGTCAAAAATATAAATTTAAAACTATTTTTTTCACTTCCGTTAAATTAAGGGTATATGTGAGCTCATTTTGTAACGGTAGGGGTATATGTGAGCCGTTTGTATAACAGTAAGGGTATATATGAGCCACTATCATAACGAGGGGCATATCAGCTCCAAATGACAAAGTTGAGGGTTATATCAGACTCTTTTCCCTAAATTAAATAATTTTTTAAAAAAAACTCAAGATTTATATCTTCACGAACACAAACAAATAATATTAAATGTATGATTTCAACAAAGAAAGAGTTGTAATTATATTAGACATATCAAATTATTTTACCTTGTAAAATCAAATTATGTAAGAATGTCTAACCATTTTCATTATAGATATATCTCCTATAATTTGCAAAATATAATCAAATAAGTAAAAAAATTATCTAGCAAAAGAAGAAAAAGATAAAGAATAAGGAGAAAATTACATTTAATCATAAGTCCTCCTACACATATAATCATTTTTGACAAAACATAAATAATCCAAAAGGAAATAATATAATAGAAACATTACTTCTTAAGCACCTAAAAAAATAAAGAATAATCAATCTATATAGCTAAAAATCCATTAATCTCCATCTTTGGATGATTTCATTTCATCCTATATACAAGAGTCAAGAAAAATAATAACAAATTATTACTCCTAAAATGAATCTCCATTTTTATGGTTATAAAGAGAATCATAAAAATAACAAACCAAAATAATTTATCCAAAAGAAACAAAAATATGCTTTGACATATTAGCCTTACTTGCTAATTAAAAGTAATATATGAAATCATATTTCCAAAAGATAATGCACCTTAAAGCTTAAAAATATTGTAACATGTCTACCACTAATTCTCTAATTGAAGATCACTACAATATAACACACAATTTTAGGGTGATTTTATAGTGTTAATATAACCTTCTACATTAAATAATTAGAGGTTACAAATATGAAAGGCTTGAGAGGTTATGAATATGAAAGGTTTGGGAGTTATGAATATTATTAATTCTAATTTAAGAATAGAATTTATATAATTGAAGAGGTATAAGTTAAGAAGATGATTTTGCAAGAAAAAAAATAATTGAAAAAAAAAAAAAAGGTCAGGAAATAGAGAGGTGCCACATCACCTTCTCTATTGGCTTCTCAATTATAATCTATTCACTCCCACCTCCTCTACACCTCAACCAGTGTGGCCGTCCTTTCACCTTATATGTGAACCAATCATTGTCTGAATCATTTCCTCCTTTTAAGCCTTATTCTGTAGCCTTATTTTGTACATATATAATTATTGTTGAACATAGATATACAAGTTGGAAGATTGGTATTAAAATCATCAAGTTTGAGCTACATGATGAACATTTCAAGACCAAACATAAGGATATAATATACTAATTTTAAATTGGAAAACTAATATTTATGACAGTGCCATGATGTTTTGAATTGGAAACTGAAATTTAGGATAATAATGTTCTAAATTTTGAACTGAGAAATCCAAACTTAGAATAGCAAAATTGACAATGTTAAGTTTTAATTAATATTTAATACTTTATACTTATAAGTTGCATTTAGAAGTTTTGAAGTGAAAATACATAATTTAGGGATACAATTTCTTGAAATTTGAACTGAAAAATTTAACTCATCTGAAATATTAAACTAAGAAAATGAACATGAGGATATAGAATTATGAATTATGAAATTATCTCACAATACCAAAACTGCCCTTATTTGTCTCATCACATTTTCAGCACAAGGTACAATTATTTTAAGCTGTGTTAGTCCTTTAGAAGTGCCACTTCTAAATAAGGGTAGTAATAAATATATAATATAGGAGTAAAATAATAAGAGAAAACAAAATTGATGGGTAAAATGTTCTTTAAAATTTGTATAAAATAGAGAAATCTCATACCGTGCTAATGACATCCTATTCCGAAAATCTTCTTAATTACAATAATTTTGAAATTTCCATTGCTCTCAGATACATTACTCAATTGTTCGATACATTACTTAAGATTCAGTTGCGTCGGATATATTCCTCTACTGTCGAATACATTGGTCTCTACTCTGTTGTTGTGTCATACATTCCTCTATTGTCGGATACATTGATCTCTACTGATTCTGTTGTGTGAGATACATTCCTCTATTGTTGGATCCATTTGTTTCTACTATGTTGTTGTGTTTGGATCCATTTCTGTATTGTGGGATACATAACTATATATAAACATGGTTCATAATGGGAGGGATGTATCCAGGAGGAGATTTTTGTATTTTTTATAAATGGTAGGAAATTTTACATACATACTACTTGGTTGGAATATTAAAATTTTTATTCAATGACTAAAATATCCCAGCACATAGTACAATTTTTGTGGTCGTGTTCAGGAGTGCACGTGGTTTGCTTACAAACCAAATAACAATACACGTGTCAACAGGGAAAATATGAAGGCTCATCCCAAACAATTAACTTTGAATCTTGAATTAGAGTCGCTAATGAACTCTGTTTACTAATATTGCAAGTGAAATTCTCATCAATGTCAATAGGAATTTTGAAACGTGAATAAGCTGTTCGTCCTCTTGGAAGTACTATTTGACTCCTCTCTAATTCAAAAACGTTTCATACACTTGCCAATTAGAACTTTTGGATCCTCACTCGCTTAAACAATTGTGTTGCTGAGTGAGGCAAGAGACCGAGAAAAACGATCAACTTCTAGAAACAGACCTGCTTTGGAAAATGATTGATTTCAGATTCTCTAATTTTCAAGCCTTCAAGTACAATTTCACACCCTTTTCAAGCTTTTAAGATTTGTAGGGAACCATAGTGTTCTATTTTGGATGATGTTGTATTAGTATTTAGTAGTTATTCTTAGATAGAAGTTATGCTTTTAGTATCATCTAAATTTCTTCCGTTATTTTTGTATTGTTTGAATTGCAACTTCTGATTTATTAGCAGACTGACAGACGATACCAAACCACCATAGTTTATCATATTCATAATTACAATTGTGGAATTGAGAGAATGATCATACAATAGGAGACTAATGATGTTTGGAAATGATTTAGGTAATATTCATTTCCTTAATGAGTTATTATCTGTATTTTTGACACACATAATATTTTATGAAGAAGTTTTCACATTTTATGTCATTATGCATGTAAGATAGGTTTTGCTTTAAAAATTTCTTGTTCAACTTTTCCTTTAAATAAGTGAAATTCAAGATATATAGTTTAAGAGGAAATGACAATAGGGTTGCGGACCGTCTCAACTTTATTTGAAAGTGTCACGCCCCAAAATCTTCAAGCACACAAGAAGAGAGGTGATACATTCAAAGAGTGAAGAAGAGAGAAAAGCACCAGAAAAATTTGTGAATACAAAATAGGGCTACCCAAAAGAAGATGAAGAGAAAAAAGGAATTAAAGAGCAAACACGTGTTAAATAGTCACATATGGATCCAAGTATAAACTATAAAGTAGACATTTCTTAGCTTGTTGCACAATTTGTATCCTCTACATATGATAAACAATGACATGCTAATCTTATATATCAAAACTGAAACATCTGCTATATCACTCTTCTAAGTAAGGGTCATTATTTTGGTTGTATTACATTAGTTAGTATTTGCAGATCGTTGAAGTTGGCATCATATTGATGTCTGTTGTACATATTCTAATTATTTCTAATAGTATATAATATATGATATTATCCATCTTCTGCAAAAGGTATCACCCTTGATTCATTAGTATTAATATTTTTACAAGCATAATATTTTGACTATTGGGCCCGTGCTTGCCACGGGCCTCCCCCATCTAGTCTAAAATATAGGACTGTTTAGAGGTGATTTTGAGTTGGTTGGGATTGAATAGTTAGGGGCCGTTTCGTTACTGGATAAGGACAAAGTTAATACATGAATAACTTTGTTATTCATGTATTAATTTTGTACCATGTTTGTTTGTAAATAGAATCAAAATTATTATGTATAAATTTTATACAATGTTTGGTTGGTGTGTCTTCAATGTTGTATAAAAGTTATACATGTATTGATTTTATGTGGTGTTTGGTTGTATTTTTGTAATGCCACATAGCTAATACTTACATAACTTATGAAGAAATCTATGTATAATTTTATGCAGGGTAGAAGGTGGAATAAGTTATGAGGGTATTAGTTATACATGGATTAAAATAATAAAATTACATATTTACCCTTAATTTGTTTTCTTACGTGTTTGTTTGTAAATAATAATGTATATTAATTTACAAAATTAAGGAGTTATATCTTTTATTTTTTTTAAAAGCTATTTCTGTAACTTGTAGTTACGTTATTTCCCCCCCCCCCCCTCCACACACACACAACCACCCAAAAAAAAAAACCAGAACGACCCCCTAGGGTGTTTTTGAGTTTCGTCGTTTTTACACCCCCATCCCACCCCACCCCCGAGGGACTGTTGCATTTTATTTATTTTGGATATTGCTTGTTTATAAGCATGGATTTTATAATTTCTGACTTTTTAAAAAAAGTATATTAATTTACAATAAATTAAATAATCAATAAGTTATAATTTATGTAATATAATTTCTACATAACTAAATCCTACATAAATAATATCTATGAAACTAATATTTGTATAATTAATACATGCATAACTAAATCCTGCATAACTAATACCTGCATAACTAATACCTGTATAACTAAACCCTGCAAAACTAATCCCTGCATAACTAAACCCTGCATAACTAAATCCTGCATAACTAATACCTGCATAACTAGACCCTACATAACTAATACCTGCATAACTAAACCCTTCATAACTAATACTTGCATAACTAAACCCTGCATAACTAATATTTGCATAACTCTAACCTTGATTAGAGCTACGAAAAATAAATAAATAAAAATATTAAGAAAGTCACGTCAAATTCTGGAAGTCTCCACCTTGATTAGAGGTTTTGAATTCAAATTCATGGAAATGACTCTTTTTTGTTGATAGCATTCTCTAAAATGAGTAAATTCAAATTTAGCAGATCCCTAATATGAATATTAGATACCAATTAAAAAATAAAAATAAAAATCCTTAACGCCATTTTGAACAAAAATGTCATTCCCTTGCTAACATAAATACCAATTTTTTTTTTTCATTCGGTGTCTAATCTTCATATAAATAAAACAATTTCACATACGCACAGCTTCCAAAAAAAAAAGTGTTTGTTGACTTATTGACCTTGCTCATAGAATTGCTTGCTACAAATTGACTCTTGTTTTATTAGCTTGTTACTATACATTTTTAATCCTTATTATTCATTAAAGAATCTCACAATGTTTATTAAAAAGTTATTTACAAATTGATGTTCAAAATTTTAAAAGAAACAATAAAGTCACAACATTGATAAGAAATTTTCAAATATTCAAAACTATAATTCTTTTTGGAGCCAAATAAGTTTAATCACATAAAAATTATATTCAATAGTTCATTTTATCCTTTTTATTTAAGTTATATTCAATTTTCTTAAATTGCGTAATCTATAATTGAATTTACAAACTTCAAACAAAAACCTTCCTTCTCCCACTTATTCATATGTATACAAGATGCTTAAATTTCATAGCATATTTTAAATTCGAAGAAAGTAGATATTTTATTTTATTTTTATTATCAAGTTTAAAAATATAGTGATTGACTAGTATTTTCAAAATATTAATCACCACTAGAATGACGATCATCTAAAGCATAACATAAGAATTTGTTAGCTTCAACATAACTAAAAAAATGTTATTTTCACACGAAACATACTTAAATTTTTTATAATAATTTTTTTTAAAATTTGACAAATCAAACTTCAGATGGATATAACTGAAGCTTTTAAAACTTCAAAATTGTACGTTTATAATTAATTTTAAAGCGATTAATTCGTAAAATTTTATCGACCTTAATTATAATCCGACTAGGTTGAGAAAAGAGAAGATACATGAACTATCATGGTAGACTTGGTATTCCATTTATTATTATTTTTCCATTGACTTGGTATTTAAATACTTCAATTACAACTCTTTAATTACAAATTGCACATTAAAAATATATTAATATGAACTTAGACCAAGAAAAAGAAAAGAGCAAGAAAAGACAAAGAAAACCGTAAAGCCTCCATTTTTTTTTTGCTCTTAAACCTTAAAACTCTTCTTTTTTTCCCCCAAATTTTTCAGAAACAAAACCCCATTAAAAATATATTTTTAGAATATTTTTTTTTTTAGAACAAAGTTGAAGTAAAGTTGAAATTGTACAGAAATTGGGTTGAATTCTTAAAGAAATCTGTATTGGGTTGATCAGAAGCTGATTGGAGTAAAATGGTATTTGATTATAATCTTGTTTTCTTGTTTTTGTTTTTAGTTATTGGTATACAGCATTTGGTTGATCTTCATATGTTAAAAATGGTGTCTTGTTGAGTTTCATATTTCACATTGTTTTAAGAGTAAAGTTGAAGTTGAAACAGAAATGGGGTTGAATTTGTAATGGAAATTGATTGGTTAGTTGTGCTTATCTGCTTCAAGAATCTATCTGATTGGAGTCATTTAGAAAATGGGATTTGATTATCATCTTGTTTTCTTGTTTTTGTTTTTTGTTATTGGTATAAAGCATTTGGTTGATCCTCATATGTTAAAAATGGTGTCTTGTTGAGTTTCGTTCATTGTGTATTTCATATTTCACATTGTTTTAAGAGTAAAGTTGAAGTTGAAACAGAAATGGGGTTGAATTTTTGATGGAAATTGATTGGTTATTTGTTCTGTATTGGGTTGATTAAGAAGCTTCTTCAAGAATCTATCTGATAGGAGTTATTTAGAAAATGGTATTTGATTGTCAACTTGTTTACTTGTTTTTGTTTTTTGTTATTGGTATACAACATTTGGTTGATCTTCATATGTTAAAAATGGTGTCTTGTTGAGTTTCATTTAGTGCGTATTTCATATTTCACATTGTTGTAAGAGTAAAGTTGAAGTTGAAACAGAAATGGGGTTGAATTTTTGAAGGAAATTGATTGGTTACTTGTTCTGTATTGGGTTGATTAAGAAGATGCTTCAAGAATCTATCTGATAGGAGTTATTTAGAAATGGTATTTGATTATCATCTTGTTCGTTTTAATTTGTTTGTTTGGTTTTGATTTGGCATGGAGTTCAAGAAACTAAAGAAGAGGATTGAATCTTATGGTTTTAATCATGTCACGTGGAAAGTTGAATTAAGGAGTTACCAAAAAAAGGAGAAAGACATTCTTTTTCTGAAATAGACTAAAAAGGAAAGTAACACAAACAATAAATATAAACAACACATAGTAACACACACAACGAATAGTAACGGAACCATACTACACCAAAATAATACGATAGTCAAAGTACTAGAAATAGCAGATAGTAATAGAAGAAGGATAAGAAACTACAGGAGCAATACTAGGACAACTAGTTTGGACAGACAACTCGAGAACACACCACTACGTACTAACTTTCTACCCTAATCATGTACTATCTGCTATGTAGAGAGTCATATAAATTGGGACAGATGGAGTACTAGATTTTTTCGTGTTATTCTCGGCTAATACCTTCTGAAGCTCTTGTACTCCTTAACCTAGTGTTGTGAACAACCTTTTACAGAGAAGTCTCATGCATTTTGCTACTAGTTGTTAGTGGTTTGCCGCTCTTAATGGTGAGCAGACTGCAACACACTCTCAGGCAGGATAAAGGGATTAACAAATTCCACATTTTATATTGCAGTCATGGCTATTTTCTAGTTTAATGAGCAGGCAACGTTATCTCTATTGCTTAGAAGACTTCCTTTATTCTCATTGCTTTAGCTGTTGATATCTATATGCATTATTGTTTTTAACAGTCTGGCAGCATCAAATTGAATTCTTAACCATTTTGCTTATGCCTAAGGCCAGATTAAAGGATTAGAAAGTATCTATTATGGATGACATTGCATATACTTACTGAAGAATATTACATTGTTGGATTTGCAGGCTGCTTCAGTTAGCTTAGGGGCGGGATCACTTGTTTGGGTGCAAGATCCTGTTGTAGCCTGGATAGATGGGGAAGTTTTAGAGGTCAATGGTGCAGACATCAAGGTTTCTTGTACTTCTGGGAAAACAGTACGTTACAACGTCGCTTATAGCATCAGATTGCACTAAAGTAGTAAATGATAGCTTGCTTCTTATGTTTAGTAATGCTCAAAATTAGACAAGGACTTGTATTGTTCCCACCATATCTTGGGAAGTTATCAACTGAGCAGATTTGGCGGATTGACTGAGTCTCGTTCCTCTTTTTTCTTGTTAATTTTCAGGTGGTTGTTAAGTCTTGTAACCTCTACCCTAAAGATGCTGAAGCTCCACCTAGTGGTGTTGATGATATGACAAAACTTGCTTATTTGCACGAACCAGGAGTTTTGCACAATTTAAAGACTAGATATGATATTAATGAAATATATGTGAGTTTTTTGGTGTCATTTCGTTGTTATCTTTTCGTTTTCCTTGTAGTGTTTGGCTAAGCTTAATGTTTACTGAACTAACCTTGTAGATGGTTGTTTCAGACATATACGGGGAATATACTAATAGCGGTCAACCCTTTTAGAAGATTACCTCACTTATATGATAGCCATATGATGGCCCAATATAAAGGTGCCGCATTTGGAGAGCTGAGCCCTCATCCTTTTGCTGTTGCAGATGCAGCATACAGGTGTGCACTGCTCCATATTTATGGATCAAGCCCTTTATTTTGCATTTTCAGTAAGAAAATATCCCCTTTCTATGCAGACTTATGATCAATGAAGGAGTAAGTCAATCAATATTGGTAAGCGGGGAGAGTGGGGCTGGTAAAACAGAAAGCACGAAGCAGCTAATGCGCTATCTTGCTTACATGGGAGGCAGAGCTGAAGCTGAGGGTAGAACAGTTGAGCAGCAAGTCCTGGAGGTAAGATGTGGTAGATCTTTTACCATAAGTTTTTGCAAAAAAGATTTGCAACTCTGACAGTTGGTTGTCTTGCACAATTTGATTCTAGGTTTCAGGCTTAACTTTTAGATACATTTGTGCATTTTGCAGTCAAATCCTGTTCTGGAAGCATTTGGTAATGCAAAGACTGTCAGAAACAATAACTCAAGGTTAGACAGATAAAATTAGCTAACTTTTTTAGAGTATCTTGTATTATCACACATGGTTGTTAATATATCTCACACTGAGAACGCAGTCGATTTGGCAAGTTTGTGGAGATCCAGTTTGACCAGAGAGGAAGGATTTCAGGAGCCGCTATCAGAACATATTTACTGGAAAGATCTCGTGTTTGCCAAGTTTCTGATCCAGAGAGAAATTATCACTGTTTCTACATGATTTGTGCTGCACCACCAAAGGTAATGCACTAGTATTTACTTCAATAAGAATTGCTTTTGCAGAAGATGGGCATTCTGAAACCATGATGTTTTATCTTTGTTTTTCCATTGGAAATTCATTTCTACGCACATAGATTTCTCAAAGTGAAAAAATGCATGCTATCTAATAAAACTTAATACAGTTAGAAGTGGATTTTATCCTTGTTGAGACCATATCTATTTTTTGCAAGTGAACTTGAAGGTACGTGTTGTAATCAGATAAATCTTTAGGCAACACTCTCTACCTTGTACACCTAAATGCTTCATTCCATACACTTGATAGAAGAATATAAAAGATCATTCAATGCGAGACGTGTTTCTCATTGACTCATCCCTTGACTATATGAATCTGTCACCATAAAATGGAGGTTGAGGGGGTTCACTAAAGCCATCTCGTCATTGACTTGAGAGACAATCTCATTGATTTTGTTGCTCTACGACAGAGAACCCGTCATCTGTGTTATTTGCAAGACAGGTCTGGTTGAATCTGCCAGTTATACTTTCTGCTCCAATTTTGTGCAACTGGCGAAATTCTGATGGTGGAAATGCACGTTCTGATGGTAGAACCTCATAATCCAATGATTGCACTGCACCTTATGCTGTGAGAATCCCAAAATGAACAAAACGTATCCGAACACTACCAGGAAACTTTATTCTATCTTAAAGCCATGTTACTCCTAACAGGAGAATACATGACTCTTGCTGGAATACCGTGCTTTAGTTTTTCTCAGCTCATTGGGATATATGCACCTTGCTCCTGAGAATTCGTTAGAATAGGTGTGTGAGAAGCCTCAGATTTAATACAATAAATTGGCCAGGCAGCATTTTGTAACAACCAGTACTCCTGCTAAGGAGGTGGATGAACTCTTAGGTAGGAGCGTTGGTGGGAGTTCAAGTAGCCAACCAACTGAGCTACAAAGATTCCTGTGGGGCGTACTCATTCCCAGTCTGCTAATTTGAGTTTTTTTTTTGTTTGATTAAGTAAAATAATTTTATTGACAATTGTGGAAATTCCGTGTACAAGCCATTTACCAAAAGAAGAGAACCTACACCAAAATATGGTTCTCGACAAAAGAGATCCAATCCTCTATATAGATTGGGACCTCATAAGTACACCAAAAAGAAACTAGAGACGACATACTACTTTGCATTTTTACTGATCTTGATTAAAATTTAGTAATGAGACTTGGAAATTTTGCCAGTCTGATTCTGTTCTCCACTCTCAGGATATTCAAAGGTACAAGTTGGATAACCCTCAGTCATTTCATTATCTAAATCAATCAAATTGCTATCAGCTAGATGGGGTTGATGATTCAAAAGAATACCTAGCTACTAGAAGGGCAATGGATGTTGTAGGAATAAGTTCGGAAGAGCAGGTATATTTGAAAAGTTGCAGAGACAGAAAAATATATTCAAGGGTAGAATTTTAGTAAATGGTTATTTCACACTCTCTTGCAATTCCCCAGGATGCAATATTTCGAGTAGTGGCTGCAATTCTCCATCTTGGAAACATTGAATTTACAAAGGGGAAGGAGATGGACTCCTCAGCTCCCAAAGATGAAAAATCTTGGTTTCATCTGAGAACTGCTGCTGATCTGTTCATGTAAGTGATGAAATTGGCTCATTGAAGTTATTTCTATTCTATTACTAGCCTGAAGGTTTTCTCAAACAGAAAAAGTGCAGCACTTTTGAACTTATAATATTTCCTAGGTGTGACATGAAGGCTCTTGAGGATTCACTTTGCAAACGTGTTATTGTAACACGTGGTGAAACCATTACCAAATGGCTGGATCCAGAAGCAGCAGCTATCAGTAGAGATGCTTTGGCAAAAATAGTATACTCAAGATTGTTTGATTGGTGAGGTTTAACTTTACTGGGCAGTCAGTGAATCAGACCATCACTTATCTGCCATGTACCTGAAGCATTTACTACTCGGTTGCAAAATTGTTAAGCATTAATGACTTCGATTTTTTACGTATGCTCTTCAATTTCAATTTCAGGCTGGTAGATAAGATTAATAATTCAATTGGTCAAGATCCAAATTCGAAATCTTTGATTGGTGTGCTGGATATATATGGATTTGAGAGTTTCAAGACTAACAGGTGCTTGACTGGTATGCCTTTTTGTTTGAATTGTATGAGATGTGTTCTTCTCAAATGAACTATATAAAATTGCCTTAGCATATCAGCAATCAGGCGATTATTTTATATCTTTCAGTTATTAGTGACTTCTCTTTATCTTTAGCCCACTTGACAGAGGACTCATAGCACAATTGCCATAAATTAATTGCCAATTCACAATCCTTTATTTACTATGATCTTGTCTTTGCTTTCTGGTGCCTAATACATGAGTTATGAGCAGTTCGATGCATCTTATTGCCTCTTTATTTGGTTGTCTCCTAAAGAGAAGTGTCAAATTTATAAAATTTTGTCACCTAGATTTTGATTTTTCTGTAATTGAATTAGATGGGCTTGCAACCCTTAGACCGCCATCAATGGGATGAAATTTCCCATATAATCTTAAATGGGAAGTCGGTATTGAACTTCTTGTTGAGTGAAAGATCTTCTTCTGTGATCTTTCTAATTTTGTACTCTTTCCTTAAACTGCAGTATCAGTTTTTTATTCTGAAAGCCTACTAGTCATGGACCGGCTTTGTAGATTGTTTAATATTTCTGATGCTATTTATTTCTGCAGCTATGAATCATACTTCTGATGCTCTTTATTTCTGCAGCTTTGAACAATTCTGTATCAATTTGACCAATGAGAAACTGCAGCAACACTTCAATCAGGTTCCGGTTATTTTCTCATCTTTGAGTTTGTTGAACTATCATTACTACTGTACTCATCTCGATCATACCTGCATGTGGTCTGTCAGCATGTTTTCAAAATGGAACAAGAAGAGTATACAAGAGAAGAAATTGACTGGAGCTACATTGAGTTCATTGATAATAAAGATATTCTGGAACTAATAGAAAAGGTTTGTGCTTAGATTTGCTTTTTATTTCTTACATTTGTTTACTTGTAAATGACTTCGCATTATATAGTTTCAGTTTTTTTCACCCAGTTAAAAGAAAGCTGTTCCTTGTGCACTTTGATGCAGCATGTCCAGTCAATCCCCTTTCTTACTCTCCTCCATTTCCCTTTGTAAAATCCCTTCCATTTACATACATCAGGTTGTTCCTTAAGAATATGTTGTCTTCTACAGGAACTATATTGTCAGTTATATATGGTTGATCTTGGATATAAGTTGAATGTTACAGCTCTATTTAACCAAAAAAGGTTGGAAGCTGCAGCTGATAAAGTTAAGATGAAATTCACTTAGAGGAGATGTGTTTTCCATTGTGAGAAAGAAGAGAGTGTTGAGAGCAAACTCAACTTTATTATTTCCTCAAGTTATGGAGGTTTAAATAACTATGTTTACATGTCCTAAAAAGGAAATGAAATCAATACAAATCAATGCTTAATTACAATAGGAGTAAATTAAGCTACCTACTATATTTACATATATTCTAGAAGATTCACAAGGATTCTAATACTCTCCCTCAAGCTGGTGTATACAAATTATATGTACCATGCTTGCTACACATATATTTTGTTGTGGAACCATCTAGGGACTTGATGAATATGTTTGCAAGATGATCATTTATCCACACAAATCCTGTGATGATGTCTCCTCCGAGTACCTTCCCTCTGACAAAATGACAATCAATCTCTATGTGTTTAGTCCTCTCGTGAAATACTGGATTCGATGCAATGTGAAGTGCAACTTCATTATTACACACAAGTTCCATTTCTTTAATCTCTCCAAATTTCAACTTCTTCATGAGTTGCTTGATCCATATGAGTTCACATATCGCCACTGCCATAGCCCGATGTTTTTTTCTGTGCTAAATCTAGCAACCGCATTTTAATTTTCTGGAAAATTTTAATATCACCAACTATAACTTGGTATAGAAGCGGATCGCCTGTTGTAGGGTGACTGCCCATCTGCATCTGAATATCTAACAATTTTCTCATGGCCTTAGCCTTCCTAAAGTGGTCCTTTCCCTTGAGCAGATTTTAAGCATTGAAGAATGCGAATAACTGCATTCGTGTGACTGTCACCTTGGAGAATCTAAGAACTGGCTTACAACATTAACTGTAAAGGCAATGTCAGGTCGAGCCACAGTGAGATAATTCAACTTTCCTACCAACCTCCTGAATCTTCCAGGATCACTAAGAGGTTCTCCCCGGCCTGGTAGGAGCTTAACATTTGGATCCATTGGAGTATCAGTAGGCGTGCAATCTGTCATCCTTGTCTCTCCAAAATTATCAAGTGCATACTTCTTCTGTGAGATGATTTTCTTGATTTGGATTGAGCAACCTCTATGCCTAAGAAGTACCTCAATTGACCAAGATAAATTACTGAAAAAGGTGATGTTTCAGTTTGGTAATTCCCTCGTCATCATTACCTGTGGTGACTATGTCATCAACGTAACCACCAAGTACATGCACAAACCTAGACTAAAGTGACGATAAAACACAGAATGATCGGCTTCATCTCTTACCATGCCAGATTCCTGAATAACCATGCTAAACTTCCCGACCCATGCTCGAGAAGACTGCTTCAGGTCTTAAAGTGCTCGTCATAACCTGCACATCATGTTACTAGACTACCTTAAAGCAACAACACCAGGTGGTTGCTCCATATATACCCCATCTTCGAGATCTGTATGAAGAAATATCCAATGGTAGAGAGGCTAATGCCAAACAACAACCGTAGATTAGAAGAGACTGACTGAAGCAATCTCAGCGACAAGAGAAAAGGTATCACAATAGTCAAGAACAAAAATGTATGTGTAACCCTTGACTACTAGGTGAAACTTTAGGCGATTAATCTATCCATTGGGAGCAACCTTCACCATATAAATCCGACGACAACCAACTATAGACTTTCCTGGAGGTAAATGAACGAGCTCTCAAGTGCCACTAGACTGTAAGCCAGACATCTCTTCGATCATAGCTTGTTGCCAGCCTGGATGAGAAAGAGCTTCACCTGTAGTCTTAGGAATAGAAACAAATGATTGTGATGCAGAATGGGCGGGTGTAAAACCATGATATCTCAACCAAGTATAGATAGAGTGAGTATTATGAGTAGAGCGAAAACTTTTTCCAGTGGCAATGGAAGAACTATGTGTAGACAAGTTCACAGGAGGAACAACTGGTGGCGGGCGTGAATCATTTGGTCTAGATGAGGAGCGCGGATGATGATGATAAGTCTACAGAGGTGGAGTTGGAGCTGAGGAAGATGTAGTTGTAGAAGGTGAAGTGAAAGGATAGACTATGGCAAGATCTCAAAGATGAAATTGGTATTAGAACCTCAGAGATGCCTAGATGTTCAGCAGAAGAGGATGTAATGTAGGGCTGACCTTCAAAGAAAGTAACATCAGCAAACATAAGACATAACTGGGTCAGGTGAGATGCTTCCATATACCTTTTGTACCCTCGAATAGCCGAGAAACACATTTAAGAGCAGAAGGAGCCATTTGTCTTTACTTGGAGTGAGAATATGGACAAAGCATGTCCTCCCAAAGGCACGTAGTGCAAGAGAAACCAAGTTGATTGAGGAAACAAACAGAGTATGTAACTGATTTTTAATAGCAGAGGAAGGTACCATCTTTTGAAGTTTCGATAAACTAGGGTGTCCCAATTGTATATGGATTAAATCTGGAGAGTCGCAGACCGAACAAACTGTAGTGGAACTGAGAGAATTGAGACAGTAAAGTCCATCTGACTCACACCTTTCGCCAATCATTTTTTCCGTACCGAGGTCATTTTAACAAAGAAGTTGTAAAAGAATGAGATGAAACAATATAATGTTCTTGCCAAATGACGGATCGACAGAAAGCTAAAAGGACAACCAGGGACAAAAAGAAAATTATTAGAGTCAAGGAAGCTAAGGGATTGGATTGACTAGCTCTGGTTGCCATGGCTTGAGAACTATTAGCTAATGTAAAAGTGGGAAGGGATTGAAAATAAGTAATATCAGACAATAAAGATTTGTTACTAGCAATGTGGTCAGAAGTTCCTGAGTGGCTGAGTCCATGACCCAAGGACCAAATGTGGTGGACTGTGAGATACAAGCAATAAAATAATTTTTTGAGAGAAAAGAACACATATTTTCTGAAAAATACATTGCAGGTCCAAGGTTTTTTATTCTCTAGGGGTATGGTGCATATACCAGTACCGCCTATAGGATCGGAACCCTCATGCGACCCCACGCAAAAATTTCCGCTGCAGTTGGGTCCCTCATGCGCTCTCACACGCCACCTGCAACTTCAGATCTCCGTCGCTACACGCCTCATGTGCCGGCGGATGTTGAGTTTCCGGCAGTATTTTCCAGTGATCTTGCTTCTTCATTCCGAGGTTGTTCATATAATTTTTCCTGATTCCGACCATTTTCCGGTGATCAGATCTACTTTTTCCTGTTTTAGTGACTAATTTTTTCAGATTCCGGTGACAACATTAAGTCTCGGGCCAGAATTCACTCTGTTTCTTGGACACTAATAACACTCTATTTTTTGCTTTGACCCCTTATGTTTCTCGGATCCGATGTTTTTGGTACTAAATCTATGGTTTCCAGCAACCCAAACCATGGTATCACCACAAAAGCCTTGATAGATAGTGCGAACTACTTATCTTGATTTTCTCTGTTTAGCTATGGTGCAAATGACAAGGTGTTTGAGATCACTTGTTCAAACAGGCTAAAGATATTACTGAAAATGATAGGGGGCAAATAGAAGAAGATTGATGCTTAATTGTGTAGTCTGTTGTGGAAATCTATTGATTAAAAGTTGATGTCGTTGTTCCGACCATTCCAAGCTTGCTTCTCAATTTGAAAAAAGGCTCGTGGGCTATACACAAATGACATATCCTGCTTTTATAAGATGGTTTCTCGGTTTATCTACCTTAAAAAGCATGGTTCGGATATGTTTACTTATCTTGGACAGGTTCAGGCGGTAATGGAAGAATTTAATGAGTTGTGCCTGCTACTGAAGTGTTGAATTTTGGAGCACCACCATGTTTTTAGTTGTTACACTTTCTGGACTAAAATCTGATTTTGACTCGGTGCGGGATCAAATTTCGGCTAGCCTTAGCAATCAAAGAAGAAAATATATGAAAGAGAGGTTACAAAGGCTGAGATATGCAAAAATGTCGCAATTTCTGCAAGAAAACTCCAGAAACTTTATTTTAGCATTGAAGGCTGAAATCACGCTTTTTCTGTATGTTGGCTCAACTCGAGGGAGCTAAGTGACTGAAATCTTGTTTTTGGCAAAGATTCTGCAACAGATGTTCCATATAAACCTCCCTTCTGTGATAATGTTGATTTCGTTCTCAAATTTACATAATTTTTTATTGATGGACCAAGATTTAATTTTCTCCTTTGTTTCTCCAGTAACATATTTTAACAGTTCTTTCTCTTGCTCAGAAACCAGGAGGTATTATAGCACTCCTTGATGAAGCTTGGTAAGCCGATTTTGAATGAACTATTTTTTAGTAGCTTTTGTTATTCTTCATTCTCATTGTTTAGTTGGTCCAAACATCCCTTCTGTTTACCCTATTTATAGTCATTTCTTAGGGCTTAGGATATTCAGATTACTGTTATTTTGTTTCTGCAGTATGTTTCCAAGATCAACTCATGAAACGTTTGCACAGAAGCTCTATCAGACTTTCCAAAACCATAAACGATTCAGCAAGCCCAAGTTGGCTCGTTCTGACTTCACTATTTGCCATTATGCTGGTGATGTAAGTCTTTTCATCTACTGTAACAAATTTTGAGCTTAGATCTTCAACTTTATTTTGAAGCCGTGGATAATTTTACATTTTCTTTTCTTACAGGTCACATATCAAACAGAATTGTTTCTGGATAAAAACAAAGACTACGTTGTTGCTGAACATCAGGCTCTCCTGAGAGCTTCAAAGTGTTCTTTTGCATCTAGTTTGTTTCCAAAATCAGTGGAAGAATCCTCAAAACAGTCAAAGTTCTCTTCTATTGGTTCTGGCTTCAAGGCATGTTGCTTCTGTTTTCTAACGTATTTTGCTCCTCTTTTCATCTATGCAATTACACAGAGATATATTGAATCATCACATGTTCTTTTATATACTTTGCAGCAACAACTGCAGTCTTTGCTTGAAACTCTGAATGCAACTGAACCCCATTATATTCGATGTGTGAAGCCAAATAATCTGCTAAAGCCCTCTATCTTCGAGAATCACAATGTTCTGCAACAGCTGTGCTGTGGGGTAAGGAAATGTATTGAATTTTTTTCAAATTGGTGGCATATATATGAATGGAAAGTTTGTGCTCACTGTTTTTTCTTCTGTAGGGAGTGATGGAAGCAATAAGAATAAGCTGTGCTGGATATCCTACTCGGAGACCCTTTTATGAATTTTTAGATCGCTTTGGCATCCTTTCGCCTGAAGTTTTAAATGGAAGGTACCTATTTACCTTGTACTATTTGATCAGATTGCAATGTGTTGTGATTTTCTCTGACTAACTTATGACAGTACGGACGAGGTCACTGCATGCACACGCCTTTTAGAGAAAGTCGGCCTTCAAGGATATCAGGTAATACATTACCTCATTAGAGGTTATAGTTTAAACATGAAACAATTCAAACTTATCCAGTTCATTTCTGTAATTTTGGAGTCTCTTACCAATTTCAGATGATAACCTCACTTGACAGAAAGTCTGTTTTTATCTCTTTTAACTGATATTTNAAGGATATCAGGTAATACATTACCTCATTAGAGGTTATAGTTTAAACATGAAACAATTCAAACTTATCCAGTTCATTTCTGTAATTTTGGAGTCTCTTACCAATTTCAGATGATAACCTCTCTTGACAGAAAGTCTGTTTTTATAATCTTTTTTAACTGATATTTATCTAGCATATTTTAGCACATTCTTCATTCAGCAAAATGTTTAAAGAATTCAGTGGTTCCATTTTGCATTTGTTGCACACCTGAATCCTATCGGGCTTTTGGCAGGTCAGATATTTGGTGAATAATTAATCTGTAAATTCTTTCGTCTTTTTGGTGGCCTCCTCTCGTTGCTACGTGTACTTCCTTTCCTTCTTAGCATCTCTATATTCTAGGTATTATTGGTTATATTGTTCAGTTGTATTATATGCTCATCTTTCTTGTTTTTTCTTGTAATTTCATGGATGCACTGTGAATTTTTTTAGTTTTTGAAATTTTCTAGTTTTGTGTCTTTACTGATCATGATAGTGTGTATCCCTTTCATAAGTATAGTATTTTTTTCATCTTCTTCCCAGAGTTCTTTTGGTTCTTGTTTTATAATCATATGCAGAAGATGTTGGCTTTAAATTCCACAAGCATCATCCTTAATGTCTAGAACATATTTCATACTTTCCTGGTCTTTTTACTTTGGTCAACTGTAAAATATTTCATTCTTTTAACGATCTAAAAAGGTAAAATAAATAAATAATCAGAATCCCTCTGGATTTCGTTTGTGAGATGTCTTCCATGTGGAGGAAGCTTCAGGAAAGCCAATCATTTGTCCATTTTGCCTTTGCAGATTGGTAAAACAAAGGTGTTTCTAAGGGCTGGGCAGATGGCAGAGCTAGACAGTCGCAGGACAGAGGTGTTAGGGAGATCGGCGAGCATCATTCAGAGGAAAGTTCGTTCTCACATGGCTCGAAGAAATTTTACATTGTTACGTCAGTTGGCAATAAGGATACAATCGATGTGCAGAGGTATTTCATTTGCTATATGCTTGGATTTTGGGCTCGTAGATTAAAATCTATTAATGTTTTCATTTCTCATTGTTACAGGAGAACTTGCTCGGCGTGTATATGAGAGCTTGCGGAGAGAAGCTGCTTGTCTGAAGATCCAGACAGACATGCGCATGCATCTTGCTAGGAAGGGTTACAAAGAATTGTGCACTGCTGCCGTTTCAATTCAGACAGGAATGCGTGGGATGGCTGCACTCAATGAAGTACGATTCAGGAGGCAGACAAAAGCTGCCATTATCATTCAGGTAAGCTTTTTGTAATGGAAGAATAATTCTTTGAAATCTTGAGAAACTTTTCTAATTTAGGATCAACAGACTATTTGGAATAGTTATTCTTGCTGCTATTGCTCTACCTGTTTATTAACTTAATTCCTCGGAAGTTGTGATTCACACTTTATAACGATCTTCATGCTATATGTACAGAGTCATTCTCGTGCATTCTTGGCCCGGTTGAAATACAAGAAACTCAAGAAAGCTGCTATTACCACTCAATGTGCTTGGAGAGCTAGAGTCGCTCGTGGGGAACTACGGAAACTTAAGACGGTGATATCTCATTCTTCATCTCCTCTTTATCCTCTTTATCGATCCAGAGGTTCTTAGCTGCTACAGCCTCTGTTAGCATCTGTATTCTGAGTTGATACACAGTTTAAATTTCTCGGAAATGTATTAGATTACTGTATGCTTAAATCCTGTAGAAACTAACTGCAGTTATGCTTCTCACTGCTCATGCTTACATCAAATTTAGACCTCTAAATTCTCTTTCATGCTTTAGGCCATTTGTACTTGGAGTGAATACTTTGAAGGGTATCAGCATTAACTTCTTATAAGCATTTAAGTAACTGCCTTCAAGAACTTGCAAGCTATAGTACACAACTGGAAATGTGTCTCTTAGTAAAACTTAGAGACTCATTTTTTGCTGCCAGTTAGAGTCTCTGAGTACACAAGTCATAATGCCATGCTGCTAGAGTTGCATTTTGTCAAATTCCCCTACGGCCAAGTCGACTTTGCTTTTAGATCCATGAATTGTTGTGCAAGACAGATAATTTCAAATGATATTTTGTATATTCATCCTGATTTGATTTATCTCACATTTTTGTGCCAGCTCATGTTACATTCAATAGTTAATATCTTCTAGGGAAATCCCCAGTTTTAAATTTATCGACACTAAAGGTTAGAAAGTCAAGTTTATGCATTTCATGCACCATGTTCAGTTTAAACAAACAACGTGATAGTTGGCCTGCTTGCAAAAGTCACCCTTTCTTTATTACTATACTTATGATTGAATATCTATTGTTTGTTCTCAAACAGTTCCATTTTTGTTCGGAGTTCCATTCTAACTTATTTAAGCATAGGCTGCAAGGGAGACTGGTGCACTTCAAGCTGCAAAGAATAAATTAGAGAAGCAAGTTGAAGAATTAACTTGGAGACTACAGCTGGAGAAACGCATGAGGGTAAATTCTTTATCTTAAGATGCTGCTGTGCCCTATTCTTAAACCATAAAGGATTAATCATCTAGAACACACAATGCATTAGAGGAACTCAATCTTGAAATAATGCTGTATGATGGACTTGGTGAAAGCTTTCAAGTGTTTGAGCATGAATCTAATACTATAAATCCTCATATGAGTCCATGTTGATCTGTTAAGCTGTGGACGGAAAAAACAAATTTTTTAACTAGAGTCATGTTTTTCAAAGAAAAGCTTCGGAGCAGGAATAGGTACATCATACATGCAATTCTATAATCATATTTGACGAAGGAAACACAAACAAAACCACTGCTGATTTAGGAATATGGTGACTTTTTTCTGGTTGTGTCTCACAAGTCACATCGTTGTCAACACTACCTCTGTGAGATTGGAATCACATATAGACTCCCTATTTAGTCGAACTGGTAGCATGAAGTAAAATGGACCATAATTTATTGATGGGCCTAGTTGACTAGAAGTATTTGCTTCTGTCAAAGTGGAATAGGAATATAAGAAAATGGTACAAGCATAAGCTAATTCCGTCTCTACCACTGTATGCTTTTAAGTGTCTGCCTTCCAGTTTAAACAATATAATTCTGTTTTTGTAGGCTGACGTGGAAGAAGCAAAAACACAAGAAAATGCAAAACTGCAATCAGCTTTGCAAGAAGTTCAACTACAGTTCAAGGAAACAAAAGAAATGTTTGTCAAAGAACGTGAAACTGCAAAAAGGACGGCAGAGGAAGTTCCTATTATGCAGGAAGTTCCTGTTGTTGATCATGAAATGATGAACAAACTTAGTGTTGAAAATGAGAAACTAAAGGTAGGTTTGTTGAAACAAGGGAGTTTCAAGTGTAAACGACTTTCTTGTATTCACGGGAGCTACTTGCACTCAGCTCTTGATGCTTCTTTTTGTTTTTGATTTCAGTCTTTGGTAAGCTCTCTAGAACAGAAGATTGATGAGACAGAAAAAAAGTATGAAGAGACAAGCAAACTTAGTGAGGAGAGGTTGAGGCAGGTGTTGGATGCAGAGTCTATAATTGTTCAGTTGAAGACTACTATGCAAAGGTTTAATGAGCTTATGTCATAACGCATAAGTAGCTTGAATGGATAATCTTATGGCAATTTTATTTTTATACAGATTGGCTCGTGAGTATAACTCAATGTAATTCATTTCTACTCCTCATTGCATTTTCTGGTTATAGGTTCCAGGAAAGGAATTTTGATTTGGAATCTGAGAACCAGATTCTTCAGCAATCTCTGTTAGCCCCTGCCAAGCAGGTTTCAGATCATTCACCTAGTTTGGCTTCCAAGGTATTTGCCCTTAAAATTCAATTATTTATTAGTTTCTTTCCTTCCCTCTTTCCCTTTGACAAATTCTACAAATTCTGCCTATCACATTGACACTATTATGTAGGTGCAGATAGAAGAAAATGGCTACCACCTCAAAGAAGAAACTAGAACCAATGTAAGATACTCTTTTCTTGTCATCCTGCAACATCATGTGAAGTACAGGTGACAAATAGGCAGGTTTGGTCAAACTTGGGTGGGTCAAATCTATAAACGGGGCACTATACAACCAACATAATAGTTTGGTTGGGTCAAATACAACAACAACAACAACATACCCTGTGAAATCTCACAAATGGGGTCCGGGGAGGGTAGAGTGTACGCAGACCTTACCCCTACCTCATGGAGGTAGAGAGTGTTTCCAGAAGATCCTTAGCTCAAGTGCAGCAAAACCAAATTGCATCAAATAATTAGTCATAATCCATCCAGCCCAACATGACCCAACCTTTTCTCCTTTTTATTTTGTCTTTTCAGAAAAAGTATGTAAAATCTTATATATTTATTAGCTTAAGTTTTCCAAATTTACTTAATTGTTAATTCCCAATCTCCAAACTTGATTTCGTATGCTCGGGTTTGTGTTGCATTTTGACCTGTTGAGTTACACTATTTTGAATCAATAGTTCGATGGGTCATTCTGTTGCAATCCTTGGGTCAAATAAAAAAGTACCATACTTCAACACGTTTGAATTAGGGCGGGCTGAGTAGATTACTAGAAAATGGCTTGATTTTTCCACACTAATGTTTGGTAGTTGTCAAATTCCAATTCATGCTCCATGCTTATGAGATGATTGACTTTTGCAGGATCCACCAGGTTCAACACCTGCTAAAAAAGTTGAAACCCCTAATAGCAAGTCAAGGAAACCTCCTATTGACCGACAACGTGTATGTACTTCCCTGGCGAACCTTTTGTGTCAAATTTCTTAATGTTTGGTGGAGAAACATTTTATAAACTGATATCTTGGTGAACCATGCTGCAGGAAGACATTGGTGCACTCATTGACTGTGTGATGAAGGATGTCGGATTCAGTCAAAGCAAGCCTGTTGCAGCTTTTACCATCTACAAATGTCTTCTTCACTGGAAATCTTTTGAAGCAGAAAAGACTAGCGTGTTTGATCGTTTAGTGCAGATGATTGGTTCTGCCATTGAGGTAACTAAATGGAGAATTGCAACTATTGACTTTGAAACAGTGATAGAAACAATGCAGTAAAATGTGTTTATCCAGTTATATTGAAATTTGAAACTAAGATGGAAAATAGCTCAAAGCTTCAAGAGAATTTCATTAGCTATTCCTGATTTCACTCAACTACCTGCTGTCAGCATTTGATAAATAATCAAATAGTCAACCTGCTTCCACCTTTGATTGTCGCATAGCATTTATATAAATTATTGTTGGGAGAGTGTCACTATGATATTCATCAATAAGGCTAGCAGAGTTATAACTTATTCCGAAGAAAAAAGATTTATCAGTGTTATAATCTCATTATCATATTATTTGCACCAAAACATTTGGATTGGTTTTAGTTATTTATAGCAGTTCGATACACTTTTTGATGTGATTGATATTTCATTGGTGTGATGGAAAATCATATGATAACATGTCAAGAAAAATCATTTAGTGGGTGCTCAAGAAGCAAGAAATACATACCAACTATATGAAGGATATGTACAAAGGAGCATCACGGTCTAAATAGTTGGTGATAGGGGAGGATTCTGTAAAAACGGGTTTACACCAAGGATCTACCTTGAGCCTGTTACTTACTTGGTGATGGATAATTCTATGGTGCATGCTTATTGCTAAGGATGAAGTGTTAACTGGCAAAAACAGCGAGAAAGTCATCCAGAAGTTAGAATTATGGAGAATCACTTAGTAAGGGTTTAGGATAAATAGAACTAAAACAAAGTATATCTCGCTGCAAGTGTAGCCCCCATAAGAAGAATGAAGGTGAAGTGAGATTTGACACAACTATGGTGCCTACATTAAAATAATTAAGACTGCAAGAATTTCAGCTCCTTACGTTAATAACTGTGAATACCATTATAACCTGCATTGTTACTAAAGCATATATGAGGAATGTTGTCTGTGTCATTCTGCTGCTTTGTGATGAAATCTTATAATCTTCAAAAATGACTCCTAAGGTGATAAGAAGACAGAAACGCGATTAATTTCTTAAATTTGGAGGTTCATGTTTCAGTAGACTTAATACAAACTAGAATATGATGAGAAGTCTTCTAATTGCAGAATCAAGATAGTGATGACCACATGGCATACTGGCTGTCAAATACCTCGACATTGTTATTGTTAATCCAAAAAAGCCTGAAGCCAGACAGTGCAGTTGGTGAGACTCCTACCCGTAAACCACAGCCTGCAACATCCCTGTTTGGGAGAATGACAATGGTATGAGAACTTTTCATGTTGAGTTAATTCTTCTTTAAAACTGATTTAGAGTACTAAAATCGTAGCTATAGTAGTTTTGCTCCCATGCATGTACTAAACTGATTTTGCTGTTCTTTTTTTCAGGGTTTTCGCTCGTCCTCTTCTGACATCAATCTTGCTGGAGTAGTGCACCAGGTTCAAGCAAAATACCCAGCTCTGCTTTTCAAACAGCAGCTTACAGCATATGTTGAGAAAATGTATGGAATTATTCGTGATAACTTGAAGAAGGAGTTAGGGTCACTTCTTTCCTTATGTATCCAGGTATGTTGAATTTTACAAACTGCAATCCACCGTCTTCAATAAAAAAGGCCTTCCTGCATTTCTTCATGTTTCTTCTCGCTTTGTGCTTCTAAAACTTCAGGATGGCTCTAAGATGATATTGCGCAAATAGAAATTTACAAATCTTTTCAACTTAATTTTACTTCTTGATTAACTTTTTTGCATGATTGTCAGTATTCTCCTCTAAGCAGAACCCTGGTAATTTAACAATTATTACATGATGTCAAATAAATGCACTCATCGAAGGAATAAATAGTTCTTCAATTTTGTGATTTAGTCTATAAGCATAATAACATGACTAAACCTTAATCCCCACTAGTTGGTATCACCGATATTGATATTTGTTTCCATTTTATTCTAATTTTCCCCCTTCGTCCACATACATTTCGACAGGGAAAAGCATCACATAGAAGTGTAAAATTCTGAATAAATTAATAAATTTGAATTTTTGAAAATTGTGAAAGTTATATTAAAATGAAAATAGTGGGGAGAGTACAAAATTTTCCTCTTATACAGGTGAATTTGTTTTATGTGTTTAAAATGTTTCCCTTCTACTGTTTAATGGGATAATATTGACGGGCACATCGTTTTATAGCTTTTCAATTTTTTTGTAAATTTTCTTCACTTCTATCTTTTTTTCGCCTGTTTTTAATTGTTTCTTATGATATATTTCAATTTATTACTGTGTTTTGCTTTTCCTTCTAAATTTTTTATACTGTGGAGCAAGGTGGACATTCTTTTGTCTGTTAAAGCCTTCAGCTTTTCGCATAATAATATATGATATGTTGGAAATTCAGGCACCAAGGACCTCCAAAGGAAGTGTGCTAAAGTCTGGTCGATCCTTTGGTAAAGATTATTCAATAAATCACTGGCGAGGGATAATTGAATGCCTTGATTCTCTTCTCTGTACTTTGAAAGAAAACTTTGTAAGGCCTCACAGACCTTTTCCTGTTTCACTATCTTTCTAGTTATAAGGAAAGCTAATGTTTGCTGCCTTCCATTCTCAGATGCCTCCGATTCTTGTTCAGAAGATATTTAGTCAAGCATTTTCATACATGAATGTACAGCTCTTTAACAGGTGACCGGGGTTTTCTTATCTAAGTTGTCTTTAGTTCTTTGTCAGTTTAAGCTTTCTAATCTCATTTAAATTATGCAATCGTAGTTTTCTTCTACGCCGGGAGTGTTGTACATTCAGTAATGCAGAATATGTTAAATCTGGCTTGGCTGAGCTAGAGCTGTGGTGCTCCCAAGCAAAGGAAGAGGTAATTTATGGTTCACTGTTATCACCTAAATGAAATTTTTTGGATCTAATTCCTTTTTTTTTCATTTATTCCTGGCTTGCAGTATGCTGGCTCATCCTGGGATGAACTCAGACATATACGACAAGTTGTTGGATTCTTGGTAATGTTAATATATTTCAATCGTTCTTTTAATATTTTTTCTTCTAGTATCATTGATTAGAAGTAGCCACATAACTTACCACAAACCAAGTTTTCCACGCTGACCTATGCTGAAAGAGTAGAACATGGGCCAATTTGCATATCCGCACTGCAAGGTTATTAAATGCTAGATTTTAAGAACCCTTACATAATCATTTATCTCTAAACATATATTACATGGATATTGACTTCCTCAACGTGTTGCCTCACTATTATTTGATTCTGGTAGTCTATCTATCTAAATGTGACATCTGTATTTCCTTTATCCTTTTTTATTTTTGGGAAGTTTTCTTTTAATCTCAGATGAAAGTGTTTGAGCAAGTAGATATGGTTTATTGTGTAAGAAAAAAGTTCTGAGACATTGTGTCTGGAAATGAATTAGTAGTAAGCGGAACTGCTGAAGTTTCCCTGAGTTTTTTTGGTTAGTTACTAATTTCTTGTGCTTCAATATAAGCATTATGGATATTATGACTTGGCTGCTGCAAGATAATTGTTGCTTTTCCTTTTTTCTTTAGAACTTGCTTATGTCTATTAATATACATATGCAGTGCTATCCACAATTGATATGGAGTTTTCTGTTAATTGTTACTCTTTTGCAGGTTATACATCAGAAGTACAGAATTTCGTATGATGATATCACTAATGATTTGTGTCCTGTAAGTCAATTTTCTCCAACAACATTAGCTCTGAGTCCAGTATTGTGAAATGCATTTATAGAAGTATTAAAATTTAAGATCTTCACCATTTTGCAATTTAGATATGAAGTGTTCTTTGTCAAAACTTTCTTCTCTATCAGTCCAGGACAGAACTTGGTTTATCAATTTATCTTTTCTGGTTTCCATTTCATCGAGCATAAACCATATCACCTTCCTTAAAATGTGAAATTCTGGTTTTACAGGTTCTCAGTGTCCAGCAACTTTACAGAGTTTGTACTCTTTACTGGGATGACAAATACAATACACGAAGTGTCTCCCCAGATGTAAGTTATGCGTGGCCGATGGTATTTTTCCGATTGAAGTCCTACCTGTGCATGTTCTAGTTGAACGTTGAGGGAATTTTTTTTGTCCTGACAGGTCATATCTAACATGAGGGTACTTATGACAGAGGACTCGAATGACGCCGAGAGCAACTCTTTTTTGTTAGATGATAACCCAAGGTGAGAAACTATTCAATGTTTAGAAAAGTTATGTCATCCTCTGCCAAAATTGACACAAGGAATTTTCTTGGATGCTTCTATCATGATTTTGCCTTATATTGTGTCGTTAGAACTATAACCTGGAAGCTTTCTTTATGTACAATGTGGGTTTGTAAGTGTGCTCTTTATTTCACAAAAGCATAAATGAAGCATAAAGGAGCTTCTCATATTCCTCATTCTTTTCCTATTGTGCCCGGACTCTTCAAAAATGTCGCCACGTGCGTGTCAAATCCTCCAAAAGTTGTGCATTCTTGGAGGATCCAACACGGGCACGGCATCATTTTAGAGAATCCAGACAACATAGTTCTTTTGTATTGCCTTAAAACATCCACCAGTTCCCTTCATTCAGAATTATCAGAGAAAATCATAATGGGAGCCCTCCATACTTCGCCATCGCCCGTAACACCATTTCCGGGATAACTCCATCGTCCAGGGTTGTGAAGTCGCTCTATAACACAAGAATATGATCCTTGCACATTGAACACCAACTTATACAATCCAATTTGTCCTCCTTAAACTGTTTGCTGTAAGAATTGCATTCCATGCGGCACATGATTTGATGGAAATAGCTTTCTTCGGCATTTTTGTCTTTCATATTCTCTCTTCTGCCTGTCTTCATGTCTATCCTCTTCAGTAAGCAATATCAATAAGATCTTACCGTGAATGTACTTGTACCTCAAGTGCTTCTTGTGAGTAGGATAGCCATGGTTGCAATAATATCATCTGTAAAGCTTACACCCGTGGACACAACACCTACTTTAAGATTGAATCTCCACACCAAAAATCCAACCAAAAGTTGTACCCCTAATTCCCGGCATGAAGCCAATGAACCTTGTGAAGTCCTCTTTCCTTATAATCCCTTCCCATGCGCTTACTATATGTATGCACATTACGTAATTTGAGAACCATCTACATGCCTATCATATTTAAATCTCCATAATCATGTCCCAGTCATGCTATACACTCTCTATTCCATTTTATATGACACACTCTGTTTATTCTCTGTTTGAAAAAATGGTATGTTTCTATATTAGGAAATTTTTAACTTTGATCTTCAAAACATTCCGGTCCTCTTGCTTTATGATGAAAGGCCACAAAGCAGAGCTTTCGGATTTTCCAGAGAAGAGGGATTGAACAGTTTTTCCGAAAGAAAGGATTGATTGAATTATCTTATTTAGGACATCATGGTTAGTCAGAAGAACAAATGTAATGGAGTTAATGGATTTACCTAGGTCAGTTTATGGGCTTATCGGTCAGAGCAAGCACAACACTCGTACTCCTTATTACATGCTTTTATAAACATAGAAATGTCGTGACATCTTTAAGACCGTAAGTTGTGAGGGTAATTTTGGCATGTGCCTGAAGTCTGTCTTTCTTTCTTGAACTCCATCCATAATCAAACTTCACCATATAAAATGAGAAATGGAATCTATTCTCCTTAATCCTAACCTTTCATCCCTTATAGGGGGGGTTTGTTATTTTCTTTCACTCCTCCATGTGCTTATTTCTGTTCCCCTATTTTCCTTCTTATGGAAGATCTCTCATCATTTTCTCTAAATTTGCGTTTACTTATGGGTGGATACAGAACAATGACATGAAGTATGTAGTTATGCAACTCTTGTTTCTTCCACACACTCAACCAAATGCTAACTCTAACCAGTGCATCTTTTCAATTGCAGCATCCCATTCTCAATTGAAGAGGTTTCAAATTCACTTCAAGTCAAGGATTTCACAGATGTAAAACCTGCAACCGAACTTCTTGAGAATCCAGCCTTCCAATTTTTACATGAGTGAGGGCTAGGAACACCAAGATTTTCTCGCGTTTGCATGAAAAATTATTGTACCATCCTCGACAGTCATCCTCGATTTCTTGTACATTCATCTTTTCCTAGTTCAGTTTTTTTTACCAATATATCTTGATGTAATATAATTTTCTTTTGTGTATAGTTATAATTCATAGCAAAAGGTGTAGTGTGTAAGCAGTTGAGCTTTGTATCTCTTTTGGTGGGGGGGCAAAGAACAACACCTTTTTTTTGGGGAAATTAGGACCAAAGCATATTTGGTTATATTGAATGGTGTAAATGTTGTGTATCCTATCCAATTTATATTTGTAATGAAAGAGGTAGCTATGGGGTATTGTTCTGAAGATTTCTGAGAACAAAACACCATCGAAAGCACTATTCGTTTGGCCAGAAATGGTCTCATATCGTCTCTCACCATAATTTCCTGAATGATATGTCGTATGAGATTGTTCGTTCATCTTCGTTCAAGAGTTTATGAAAGTATATCTGTTACCTTTGTCTAATGAGTGCCTTTTGCATCAATATTCTGCCTTCTTCGTCTTTGATGTACTTCACTTGGTCTAAGTTTCGGACCTTTCTTCTCTATTGCCTTGGTTAGTATGTACAACAAACGTTCAGTAACTGTTGTTTTTGCAACCGTAACTACCAACTTCGCCTCTTTTTTCCTTATTATAAATTATCTAATAATAAATATATACATTTATATAATATTCTTTATTATACATAGTGTATTAAATATCAAAATATTTTGTCAAAATCTTTAGAGCAATAATTGATGATGATTCTAATTCTATAAAAATGAGGAATTATGATATTATCTTACTACTCTGTCCAACAATACTTGTCCAGTATGAACTTTGCAAGTAACTATTACTATATCATCATTTGAATATAATAAATACAATGTCTTAAATAGTAGAGAAATAACTATAATTAATGATAAGTGTAAATTATCCATTGATTAAAGTAAACAAGTATTGTTGGACATCTCAATATAATATAATCAGTGTTTTCAAGAACGTTTTTGGGGTGAGTCTCGGGGCGGGGCATACCAAAAACGCTCCAGGGCGTAAATTAAAGACGTGGATCCATAAGGCGCAAGTTCTAAAATTTGAGGCGTAAGTATCGAGCATAAAAACGTAAGTCCTGGGCATAAAAAATGTAGGTTCGGGCGTTTTAAACCTTTTTTTTTCTTTAAATCATATATTTTATTATTGGTGTGATGATATTTCTCAAATAATAATTATATAATACTTTTTTTCTTCATTATATATTATTAATACTTATCTCAAATAAATATAATTTCTATATATTTTAGGTTATTTATAAATTATTTGTAAAATCATTGAAATGTTTACTTTTGCTTATTTTATTAGTCATAAAACTATAAAATTGAATATACATGAGACTACGCGCCGTAGATCCATGGAACTTACGCCCCGTGTCTCGGGACTTACGCCTCGTCCATACGGTATAAAACGCCTCACACCCCCGCTTTTAAAACACTGAATATAATGGATAACTATTATTCGACGGACCGAGTAAAAAAAAAAGTAATTTTACAAAGAAAGTTGTGTTGAATTCCATTTGCTATTCCATTTTTTTTTTTCTGATTTAAGCTTTGATTTGTGGATTCTTGTGCCTCTTATTGTTGCTAGGGTTTAATATTGAAATTTTTGGTATAGAGTGCATGTGATTTTAGGTCTTTTTGGTATAGAGTGAATAGGTTAAAAAAATCTTAATTTATCACCATTTGCGAGTTTTATACCTAAACTAGTTCATTGACCCCAAGTCTTGTGATGCTATTTGGTAGTTATGAGTTAGCTGATATCAGAAGAGCAGATTGATACAACTTTATTAAAGAACGTTGTTGATATATTTGTTGGAATTGGAAGGGGGAAAATGGAATATTATGTGAATGATTTTGAAGATGCAATGCTTAGAGATTCTCGAAAAGTTTGCAAGTTGGATCGTGGAAGATTCTTATTCGGATTATATGTTGAAGGTTCAACTCATTTTTATAATTTTCTCCGTAAAAATTATAATTTTTATAGTATTGAAGTGCTGATATGTGTGTTCTTGCACAGGCTGTAATTAAGTTCAGGCTCGTTCTGCCAGATGATACCATAATACAACCATCATCTTCTATATCAACATTTCACTATGACGGCCATTCTTTGGAGCTGATTATCAAATTATGTTTTCTATAACAATATTTCGCTATAGCAGCCAAAGGATATCGTTTAGCTGTAATGGGTTTAACGCATAACACAAGCAGATGTCTGCATTACTCCCTTTGATGTTAAATTCTTCGACAGTAACATTGGCAACGTAAAATTTACTTCGTCTCTACCCAGTTTTACATTTCATATTGAGATGCTAATAGTCTTGTTGTTATCTAAACCTCTGGCTCTCCAACATAATTTTACTATGTTGTACTCAATATTTTGAACACTTAGTCTTTTTAGTGTTGTCAAAGGTGCGCTTAAGCCCTGAGACGAGGCTCAAAACGTGTTGAGCACTCCATCTCACTTTATGTGCGCTTCAGTGTTGTCATCAAGGTTCTAAGGCATTCTTTTCCTTGACAATGAGCCTCTTCTGAAGAGGTGACACTAAACATAATGAGTGATCTTAGGTGTATTTATGCGTATAATAACTAATTTTGCCCATATATCTTAGCCAAGTTCGAGAGCAAATTTCTCTTTTGAATTGCATTTTTAGAGTCAATTTATTGTGTTTCCTCTAACCAAGATGATTAGGTGTCTGTAGGGTGAGAAGCAAGCAAAGGAGCTAAAAAAATGAAAGCATCCAAGATGTTGGAAAATAGAAGTCGTCGAAGTTGCTAAGGAGAAATGGGACTCGAGAAATGGCCAAGAAGCTGGAAAAATACACTGCAAGGGAGCACCTCCGCGTCGCGGAGCTGAAGCCAGAATGTGGAAAACGAATTTCACAAAATAGTGGAATGCGCGATGGAAGCGCATCGCGGAGTTGGCTCAAGCTATTCAAAATGTGCAGTGAGGGAACAGGTACGCGTCGCCGACCTGGACTCCAAATTTGCATAACGTGTTTTATTTTAGACTATTCCAGATTTGCATCACGTGTTTTATTTCAGACTATTCCAGATTTGCATCACGTGTTTTATTTCAGACTATAAATAGTCCAACTGTATTATTTTATCATTATTCAGTTTTTGAAAAACGAGAGAACACGATTTGGGCGATTTTGCGGACTATCTCTAGGGCTTTTCTTCTACTCTTTCACTTTGGTAAACACTTTTATGATCCTTGAACATTATTTGATAATGATTTATTCTATAAGTAGCTAAATTCCCTTATTCTAGGGTTGTAGCTGCGATTAATGGCATAATGGTATTTTTTTCTAGCATGAGATGGGTTTTCTTATGATTTATGCTTGCATTCTTGTTTAGCATTCTTGTTTAACTATTTTGATGATTGATCAATATTAAAATAAACTCATTGTCCGCTCTTGAACTTGGAAGACGAATAGAGGGATAAACCAAGGAATGTGAGAAACGTGTTCATTCTAGGGTAAAACTTAGAGTGTTTCGTAAATAGGATAGGATTATACATATATGCCTCGTTTGGTTAATGTACAAGATGATAGCTTAATGCTCTGCTATTGGTTCATGCCTATCCCCTCATCGATGTAGTTAGGCAATTAGAGGTCGGGAGACCATGATCGTAAATTTAACCTTGTGAATCAATAATGAGGTTAACCTGTCGAATGCTAGGATAAGTTATTATTGTGTTTGAAATTGGTGCATGCTACAATCCTGGAATATTTCCCAAATTGTGAAATCCCCTTTTTTGTAACCGATTTAATTGTTAGTAATTAATATTTGCAACTGTTTAACTTAGTTGATATAAACAAATTCCTGAACTCGTCTGTCGCATAAATAAATTTATTTTAATTACAATAAAGTTAGTATTTGTTGATTTGAAGTCCTTTGGGTTCGATAATCCGGCTCGAAAGAGTTGATGTACTACTTGAGTGACCACGTACACTTGCGTGTGCTTCTGGACACAACAATGAGCCTCTTCCAATTCCAACAAATACACCTTTAATAAAGATATCGATTGAATGTATGAAAATATTTCATATAAACTGCTGAGAGGGATGTGGAAGATGAAAAAAATCTTAAAAATGAGTTAACGTGATACAATGAGTTCATAGTAATTTAGAGGTTTTGTGAACACTCAATAAATTAGGTATGAAACTTGCCAAATAGTTTACATGTGTACAGTCACATGAATCTCATTGGAAGAACTTTTGGAGCGTGATGTTCATATAGCATGCCTTATTCATCCAGGATGTATTTTTATATGAGGTCAAGGTGGTTTTGTGAACACCCGATATATTAGGTGTGAAACTTGCAAAACAATGATAATTTAAATTTTCTATATGAGGAAATCGAAATTGTAATAAAAGATTTCTTCTTTTTGCTTTAGCTAGTGTGCATTGATGATGTTTTTCTTAAGTTGATTGACACTGTATGTTCAGATGATTATTAATTGAGAAGTTTTTTTTAAATATATAATCATGGCGTTTAGGCCAACTAAGATGGTTTGCACATGTGAAAAGGAGGTGCGCGGATGCACCAGTTAGGAGGTGTGAGAGGTTGGTTGTAACAACTAACAAGTTTTAGGGGGAGGTAGAGGTAGGCCGAACTAGAACTGAGGGAGATGGTTAGACAAGACATGACACATCTTCAGCTTATTGTGGACATGGCCCTAGATAGCAAGGTGTGGAGGCCGAGGATTAGGGTAGAAGGTAGTAGGTAGCCGAGTGTTGTCCCACATAAACTTTTATGTGGGAGAGGCAGGGGCTCAATCTACTCTTCTCCGTATTTAGTAATTTTAGTTAACAGTCGCATAATATCTTATTCTTCAATTTTCACTACAACATGTTGCTTCTTTTGCTTTGGATATCTAGTCATTGTGATGCCGTTATTATCCTTTCAATCCTGCTTTGATTACATTTTTTAATTTATCGGAAACAACCTTCTCTACCTCACGAAGGTAGGAGTAAGGTTTCCATACATCCTACCCTCCCCAGACCCCACTTGTGGGATAATATATTGTTGGTTTTGTTAGTTTTTGGGCCAACTCATGTGCACCTCGATTAATATCACGTGGTACCTCTGTCCACCAAGGGTTCAACCAGCATTGAGTGCTACGGTAACTTTGTCCACAAGGCTTGGACAGAGGGGAAGAAATCACCTAGTTTTTTGCCTTTCCTGAGATTTGAACAACCTCATGGTTCTCAATCCACTTTATTGACACTCTTGGATGCTGGGAAGTTGCTGCTTTTTGCTGTCACCTGCGTACATTCGATGCTATTTTTCTTGAAAGTTGAATTGGCATTGCTATTAGTAGTTGGCATGGAATTACTTTTTTCCTCTTTTATGGTGTGTGATTACATGTGTGGTTTTTTATTTGTCATTTTCAGATTGCGATAAAATGCCTGCTTCCATAATTGAAATGAACCTGAAGAATATAATTGAGTTTGAGGAAGGATGGCATTTTATACAGGAGGCAATCGAAAAAGTGAAGAGAGTTCCGGAAGGACAGACAGAACCATTCAGGGTTGACGAATGCATGATGTTATACACGTATCCTTAACATTTGTTGTTCTTGAAGTTTGTCTTAATAAATGAAATATTATTTGTTTGGCATGTACACACTGTATTGTATTGGTAATCTTTAAAACGTGGTAAACCTGCACTCTTGTCGTGGGAGGAAGCAGAAGCGTATTCAAGATTTTAGTAGCTTTTTACATATATATAAAATCCGTGTTGAAAGTCTTGGAGCCGAAAGGTTACATCCGACCCCAGGATGAAGCTTCTCCTTAATTTGAAGAGTAGACTTATATATAATATGTGTTCACAGAAACGTCCTTACAGTTACGCTTCGCAGCTGTATGATAAGTACAAGGAAGCACTTGATGAATACATCAATTCTACGGTAAGAAGCATTAACTTTCTCTCTTATAGTCTATGTTGTTCAGATTCTTCAAAAAAACTCATTGTGTGCGGATTCGACATGAATGCTACAGTATTTTTGGAGAGTCCAAGCAACATATCTTATCATAATCAGGCCAACATATTGGTGCTCTTGTATTGGTGTAACTGACACATGCTAGTCAACATTATTGATCTAATTTGAAAAGGATACAGGCTATATTATTGAATTTATTCTAGTTGCTTTGCTAATCGCTGTTCAATTTTGCAATCTGTGTTTGTATTCTTTATTAGGTTCTGCCTGCTTTAAGAGAGAAGCAGGATGCTGAGTTTATGTTGAGGGAGCTTGTGAAGAGATGGGAGAATTATAAACGTATGCTCAGGTGGCTCTTTATATTCTTCCATTATCTTTCACGGTATCATATTGCCCGAAGATCGCTACCTACACTGAACGATGTTAGTCTGACATGCTTCGACAATTTGGTTTGTTTCTTGCCAATCCTAATTTTGGATAAGAATTCATCATATCATTGTTGTGTGGTCAACTTATTTCTGTTTTTTTGTTGACAATAGGTTTATAAGGAGTTGAGCAGTAAAGCTATAAATGCTGTTATTATGTTGGCAAGTATCATATCTCTTATTTTTAGTTTTCATTTTTCCCTAGTATTGTGATACTATATGCTAGTTATGAGGGTCTGATTTAAGAGTTTGCTTGTGTCAGATTGAAAAAGAACGCGAGGGTGAACAGATTGATAGAGCTTTATTGAAGAATGTTCTTGGTATATTTGCTGAAATTGGAAGGGGGGAAATGGGGTATTATGTGAGTGACTTTGGAGATGCAATGCTTAGAGATACTGCAGCTTATTATTCTCGGAAAGCTTCAAGTTGGATTGTGGAAGATTCTTATTCGGACTATATGTTGAAGGTACAACTCATTGGTTATTGCTTTAAATTGCCAGAGTAAATTGTGATACCCATGCTTTGCTAACACAGGAGGAAGAGTGCTTGAAGAAAGAGAAGGATAGAGTGTCTCATTATCTCCACGTTAGTACCGAGAAAAAACTTCTGGAGGTCAGACCTTCTTTATGTTGAAAATCTTCCTTTAGTTGGATTTGTTTTCGATGCTGAGACCAAATTTGTGCTGCAGAAAGTGAAACACGAATTAGTGGTTGTGTATACCAATCAGTTACTTGAGAAGGAGCATTCTGAATCCCGTGCTTTGCTCAGAGATGATAAGGTATTGGTTACTTGTTTTGCTTTTCACTATTAGTTTTCTGGTAGTTCTGATTAAATGCTATTTGTTGCTCTCTCTCTCTCTGGCCTTACGGCTTGATACGAACCAGATTGTGCAGAAATAGAAAGAAACCCTAAGTTCTAAGAACAAGAAATAAAAGATAGAAGATAGACACTAGTATGGAACTAATAGACAATAATGACTAAATGACAACCCTCAAGAGGAATGCAAGCAAGCTACCCCATCAACATTGTCTAGGTCTAAATGCACAGCCCAGGCACAACGACACAATTATCAGGGGTGCGCTCTACCACTGAGCTAATAGCCCGTTGTGTGAGCCTCCCACTGGGGGCCCGCTATGCCAAAAGTGAGAGAAACCCCATCCCTCTCTTTCATTTTTCCGCCCTCATGTCGCCACACGGGGGAACATAGGGACGTAAAAAAGGGGGGTCCTATCAACTTGTTCCGACCTAGGATAATAAGTTCATGAGCTTTGTCTTATTTCACCGTCGAGAAAGGAAAGAAGACTTTCATCTTTAAGTTTAACTCAGACGTAGCTCCCTTCTTAGTAGACCTAACAGGTCTATAGAAAATATGCCCCAAAGTGTCAACTGAACAATGCAAATCGGGCAAAGTACTATGCCCGCGATGGTATACAGACAGCATGTGACATTCTCGGTCCATATGCAATGCTGAGGATGAGAATCCGGATAGACTGTCTTGTATAGCATATGGACTGTATGTGGATTTTCAGGCCCGTATGCAGCACCATGGATACATGACCAGGCTTGCTAGTGTTTCAGGTTTCCTTTTGCTCCCAAGTAAAGGTTCCCCGGTATGGATCATATGAGACCTTCACGGACCGGGTTTGGCTCAATTCTGTCCGTGACTGTCTCTTCCGCCACCTCTCCTCAGCTCCGAGTATTCTTTTAGGTGGAGCCTTGTACTTCCATTTCAGCATGTTGACCTTCATCCCTTCCTTCCAAGCACCTTCTAAGTCTCCAAGGTTGCGGCTTGAAGTGAAGTCCTTGAGCAGCTTACCTCGGCAGCTCGGCTTGGTGTGCAAGTTCTCGAGACATTGAAGGCATTCCAGCAAGAGCTCTTACTCTAATAGAACTAGGACCGTCAACTCCAACTATCCTTATAGATAGGAGAAAGTCACCCCCTCTCCTTAGAGTCAAGTGGCTTTCACTCCTTCAAATCCATTATATTGGGAGGCCTAACGAGTGACAATGGTTCACAGTCCGACTGCTAATTCAAGCTACCTTTCAAAGAGATTCCGCATCTACTTATTTTGGGATGAAGACATGTCGGCCTTACGATCTTGGGAAGTATCGCGGCTAATCTCTTTTGTTCGCTCAGGTAGAGGATTTATCTCTAGTATATAGACTTCTCTGCAGAATTCCGAATGAATTAGAACCTGTCGCTAATATGTTTAAACAAGTACTTTTGATTTCTATGACAACAAAAAGGATTAGTTTTTTTGCTTTGGCGTAACATATGCAGACTATAGAATGATTGCTGAAGACATGGACATGGTCACTTCGTAGAATGGAATATTGCACAATTACACAAAGAGGGTGGAGGTTTACGAGTCAAGAATCTGAAAATGCAGAATGATTGCTTGCTCTGGAGATTTAAGGGAAATGAACAGGCTCTATGGAAGGAGGTAATCTTGAATGCAGTATAAACCACCTATGAATCATCAGTATGGAGATCTATAAGGAATCTTTGGCCTAGACTAGCAAAGAATTCATGTTATGAGGTGGGTGCGGGTAACAAAATACTATTTCGGAAGGACTTATGGATTGAACAGGAAGTTTTAATGCGTTGTTAAGGTTGATAACTTTTTACACGAACATGTCTTTCTACACAGCAGAGGAGTAAGTGTATGAGCTGTTCTCTCATGCTGGAGAGATTAAAAAGATAGTGTGGGAATGGATAAGAATTCCAAAACTCCTTGTGGATTCTGCTTTATAATGTATGGCCTGAACTTTCTTTCCGTCTCCGATTTCATATATTTTGTGTTGCTATCTTTCAACCGTATAATTTCCTCTCCAATTATGGTAAAGCAACTAGTTCCCTCTAGCTGCACTCTAGCCGAGGGTCATTTGGAAACAGCCTCTCTACCTCCATGAGGTAGTGGTAAGGTCTGTGTACACTCTACCTTCCCTAGACCCTACTTTTAGGATTTCATTGTTGTTGTCAGTGTTATCAAAGGCAAAAAGCGCAAAAAAGCTCTAAGGTCCGTTGGGGCTTTAAGCGCAAAGTGCAAATAAAACGTGGACTTTAATGAAAAAAGGCGCAAAGGAAGAAAAAAATACAAATATATATATGTTTAGTTCAAGACTAATAAACATGAATTACAAATATATGACCAAAAAAATTAATTTTTTTTTTGTTGATAAAAGTGAAATATCTATTGTTTAGTGTCACCTCTTTAGAAGGGGCTCATTGGCAAGGAAAAGTTTGCCTTAGAACCTTGAGGACGACACTGAAGCGCACATAAAGTGACGCGAAGTGCTCAACACATTTTGAACCTCGCTTCAAGGCTTAAACGCACCATTGACTACACTAGTTGTTGTTGTTGTTGTATCTTCTTTATGACTGGGTAATAGGTAGATTTGTGGAGCTATTGCAGATGATTGATGGTTTCAAATGCACCACTTCAAAGGATGACACGTTTAGATGGAAACATGATAAGGATGGCAAGTTCGTTGTAGGTAGAATTTATAGGAAAGACGTATCCAGGACGCTACCATAGTTTTGTATGGCTCCTACTAAAGTTAAATGCTTTGCTGGTAAGTAATCAGGAGAGCTTGCCTCGCTCATGAGATCCTACCGAAAAAGGGATTGTCAATTGTGTCCAGATGCATTCTACGCAGTGAGGCTAGAGAGACAAATAACCATCAGTTTCTCCATTTTAGCGAAATATTTTGGTGTTAAAGAACATTGTATAGAAAATGCAGAACAATTAGTAGGTCTTTTAGGATTACTGTAATTTATCTCTTCTTTTTGCTTGTTACTAATAATCTTGTAGTTATAAAGTATTGATATGTGTGTGTTCTTGCACAGGCTGAAAGTTCGGGATCGTTGTGCCAGATGATACCATAATGCAACTGTCATCCTCTTTCAGCATTGCCCTATGAAGGACAGATGTTTCATGTTATGTTATATGTTTGCATGTTTCGCTTTTAGATGCCAATATTTCTCTAAAACAATATTTCGCTATTTTTCATGACTCTATAGATGGATGTGTAATGTGGATGTCTGCACTTCTTCCTTTGTTAAATGCTTCAATAGTAACAATTTCCTATTGAGATTTTGATAGTCTTGTGGTCTAAATAAAGAATGATAAACATGTTGATTACATAATGCATTCAATTAATTCTTCTAGGGATATCTATACAAATAGCTGGACGCTGGTTATTTTTTCTAGTCGGTATATATATATATATACACATACTTGAATAGGAAAACAAGTGGACACACCCACAAGGAAACTCATCTCGAAATCAGTGAGTTGCCTAAACCCTCCCTTGTTGTCTTGCTTGCTTTCGGATAAGAAAGACCAGTCACTTTTACCTACCTTCCTAGCTTTAGTTGCCTTAAGGCCTGCCTTTCTTTCAGAACCTTGTTACTTTTAAGCTGTCTTTTCGCATGAGGCTTTCGGACAAGACTACTTACTCTAGTAGGTTAGTAAGCTACCTCTTCTGCTTTCAGAAGCTGTCTTTTCGCCTGAGGCTTTCGGACAAGACTACTTACTCTAGTAGGTTAGTAAGCTACCTCTTCTGCTTTCAGGCTAGGGTAGTTCCGAAGAGAGAGTGTGTGTGTATATATATATATATATTAGTTTTTTTGGGTATGTAAATCTGGTTATTTTTCTAGTCCATGTTTACATATATCTTCAGCAAGTACAAATTTATTAAGCCTATGAGTCCATGTCCAAATATGTCATCAAACATATACGACTCCATTTTGCCTTTGAGTCCATGTCCAAATATGTCATTGACAAGTATGATTTCATGGCTCTATTATGCTTTCTGTTAGTCCTATGGGCGGAGCTACGTGGTTGTCAGGCTATCTAATTAGACATCTTTTGTCGGAAAAAAATATCGTATATACAAGTAAAATGATACATGAAGTGATTAAATAGCATATTCTGAATACCCTTAACACAACAAGCTATTGTAGCCTAATGATTTCAGACACCTTGTATTAATGAGCCACTGCTTGCATGTTCAAATCTCACTAGATATTAGTTCATATTTCCAATGCTAATTACTAAGTCATTGTCAGAATACTTTTTATTTCGACACATAATATTACTAAGTTGTACTACTTATTTATAATGATATATCAATGTTTTTTTTATTGCATTTCCTTGATAATATGGTATCATTGTTTGAATGACTAGCTTGATTACTTTATTGAGATAATGGTTAAAAACATATTTGAAGATCATTTTTTTTAGTTTCATACTTGAACTATTAGGTATTTGCATTTCCATTTGAATTATCACTAACTATGTATCAAAACACATCTAGAAGTTGACTAGATCAAGTGTTTGACTACAATTGGCAACTTAATTTGTCCATAAACTTTCGTGCACATAGCGGTTTACTCATTAATTCGAGGTGTGTTTAGATAATAGCTGATGATAGTTCAAGTAGGTAACACAAACATATGATAGTTCAAGTAGGAAAACTCGCAAAAAGGTGATATGTCAGGTGTGTTTTTTATCACTATCTCTTAATTTTTATTTTTTAAAATCTAATTAATTCCTTTAATTATCCGTATAGAGTGACATTTGACACCATTTTTAAACAAAAAAAAAGTGTATACCACGCACCATCATGTACTAGCCAAGGTGCGTTTTAATAAAAGTTGATGATAGTTCAGGTAGGAGACACAAACACCTAATAGTTCAGATAGAAAACTCACAAAAATATGATACTTCAGCTCTGTATTTGACCTTGGTATAAAGAAAAAAAAAGTAATATTAAACATGTATAATCAAGTTGTGTTTAATATTTGGGATATTTTGCAAACTCCATAGTGATAAGCTGTAATTGTTGAAAAAAATGTAATTGTACTTTGAGCCAGCCCATGAGATTTTCACATGATCAAATTATGGTTTGAATTTTGGTCCATTACTGGACCACTACTCACTAATTTCACAACAAGAATTTTGGATTACAGGCCCAGTGTACAAATCAAATATTAATGAAGAGTTCAAATATTAAGTGGATGACTCTCACCACTTGCCAATTTGTTTTTGTTTTGGAAATTTCCTTGTTCATATTAGAATCAACTTTACACAAATTAGACGTGGATTCAAGATATTAAGTTGATATAAAACATGGGAAAATTATCTAATTATATAAGCATTTCTACCGTATTTACTAAATCTCTTTATAGTTTGAAATAATTATATATTGGTTTTACTAATTAATAATTTCACACCAGATTTCAAATTAGATACATGTATTTTTGCCACTAGATACACTCTGAAATAGAGATACATAGGGAGAAAGGTGAGCGAGCGAGGGAGAGAGGCGAGCGATAGGAGGAAGGCGAGCGCGGGAGTTTGTGTATCCTAGATACATGTGAATCACACTAGATACATGTATTGGGGATATTAGATACATTCTGACATGTAGATACATCGGGAGAGAAGCGTGCAAGAGAGTTAGATACATACGAATCCACTTGGATACAATATATCCAAAATAAATTACACCTAATTTTGACTCCATATATCTGGTATACATGTATCTTGATGCGCCAAATACATGTATCTGGAAACCGAATTCTAGCACGAATGATAATTTCGAAAACTCAAGGAAGGTACGTAATTAGATCCTAAACTAGTAAAATTTGTGTTGAAACATAGATAGACACCTAAACTTGGCCTTACCTGGCAACTAAATACCTCAATTTTGTGTTGAAAATGCATATCTAGAAGCCTTAACTTGGTTTAAGTTGGCCCCCACAAATACACCAACTTTGAGAATGAACTCACTTAAAGGTGTCTAGATGTGCATTTTCAAAGTTAAGGTGTCTGTGAGACGCACCTATGTCAAGTTGAAGTGTCTAGATGGTGACAATGAAAGTTGGGGTGTTCAACTCCCGGTGGAGGCCAAGTTAAACTGTCTATCTATATATTATGTCTCGTATGTTTATGTGTTTCTACATTAATCTCAAGTTAGTACAGTAATAACCAGACGAACGGACTGAATTCAGTGATAAATATTCTTATACATTAATAAAAAATTTCAATACAAATATGTGGTCTAGGGCAAATGTTAATTAATTCACATGACAATATCAATAGCCATTGCACTAGATCTGCCCTCTCACACATATCATCATGTCATAAAAAAGGCAAGTAGGAGAAGCTTCGATGAAGACAAGGACAAGGACAAATATCTTGTATGAGCATATCAAGTGAAATGTATGTTATATATATAATTGAATAATTTTAAACAAGTGATGAAATGGTAAATATTAAATTTGAACTAGATCAAATTAATTGGTATGTGTATATTTAATTTCAAGCTAAATTGAGTTTCTTTTACCTAAGGATATTCAACAAGTGAAAATCCCCATTTAAAGTGTCCATGTCATGGGTAAACTTATATAGCTTGATATAATCCTTATAGTTTGTTTTAATATATGAGCAAAATTTATAAAGAGGTCCAAGTTGGTTGTTGAGTAGAGTACGGCTATCTGAGAGTCCTTGCCTGACTAAAAGAAAGAATTTGCTGGTAGAATGGAGGTAGATAGCCTTTTTTGGCGAGGAAACTATCTAATCTTGTTTTGGATCTTGGTGAGTGTTTGACCAATCTAAATGAAGGGTTGTGAGTTGTCAATATATTAATACTATTATTCATAAGCTTAAAAATTTTGAATTCGTTTCTGTATCTAAATGAAAATACATGATAATAGAAGCATGTCGATACCAAAATTGTCAAAGCATGCAACCAATCAAAATAGGCTAACACTTGGCACTTTTATTTATGGTCCTAACCTTGTGAATTTCACCTGACTAAGTCAAATAAATGTCCTGTAAATGGTCCTTTCTCTTAGTTTGAACAAGCCAATAAGGTCCCCTCCCATCTCCCATATACATACTTTCACAAGGTTTTATATTCTTGTTTTTTTCTTACTAGATGACAATAGAAAGAATCATATGTTCATATTTATGAAACCAAGTTACATGCCCATCATCATTGACTTTGCAATTTAATTTATCAATATTCTATTCAAAGTCAAATCTAAAATTTTAGTGTTAAACTTTTTTATCGATGTAGATCCATAATTTTAAGAAGATAAGTACAATACTATATGTTGAAACGCTCTTGCTTTAATGCATGAGCTTCCATTGCCTCACTTTTTAACTCTCCTTCTTGCGTCCTATCACAAGGTTGTCAAAAAGAGTGAAAGGGGTAGCTATCCTGGTGGAGTCGTTTCGGTTATATGCCACGAGGTTTGTATGGACAAGGAGAAAATGAATCATCATTGCTTTTGAGCACAAGAAGTTCTCTATCATCATCGCTTTTGAGCATAATTAGAAGTTCTCTATCATTTAGCTTATTGTATTCTATCCTCTTGTATTGTACTCTGTGTCACATCAAATAAAAAAGACGCATTATTTTATCCATCTATTAAGAACTATTACAAAAATGTAGAGTTTAATTGAATCATTGGACTATATGTTATATCCTCCACTACTATTGGTTTAATTATATGAAATTTGCGGGATTTTAAAAGAATAAACTAAAGAAGAAAGAAAAAATACGCAATTAAAGTCAAGAGTGGACGGTAAAAATGTCTAATTCAATGGTAAATTTGATAGATGATCTGATAGTGCAAAAATCTTTTTGATTTTCAAGTATCCAACTTTAAAACAACAAAAATGTTGTCCCCATCATAGTCAACTAAGTTACATCAATATAGATTTATTTCACATACTCCCAAAAAAGAACCACCCCACCCCATTTATAGCATATAATTTTTTTTTAAAAAATTATTTAGTCTTAAGATTTTTGTCTATTTTGGTAGCTAAGGGATGAGGATGATAAGACTCAATCTCAAGAAACCCCAAGTTAGTCACTTTCTATGAGTAATTATGGCATTGGAGTGATGCACAAAATGCCCAAAAATCTATCTATTTTGATAGTTCTTTTATGCGCATGATAAGATGCAATGTCTTAATATTAAGTTTGAAATTAAACTTATATTGTATTTGGTTGATACAATATAAATTTTATTTCGAATTCAATTCTAAATATTTTAACTTATTCCATTAAACTAATTAGAATCATTTTATCTCACCTTTTAAATGAGATAAATTAATCCTAAAATAATTTAATTCGCAAATCAAATAATATTTTATTGTACAAATGCAAATTTATCACGTTCAAAGTTTGTGGTCATTTCTTGACATTCTTTTAAGGAATGGTCCATCAAAATATTTAATAATTTTAGGAGAAAGATTCACCCTATCTCTTAGATTAAGATTGATAGCGACCATTGGATTAAAAGTAAGAGTTTATGTTTTGTGTACTGATAATATGCAACTGACTTATAATAACATCACATTTGATATGTAACCTAGAAAATAAAGTAATAATATGTTATAATTGATCAATATATACAAAACGTATTTTATATACTATTTGTATATATAACTTAAATTACCACCTTTCTCAGCATAACTACCTATCTCACATCCCTTATAGAGTAGAAATGAAATCTAGATGTTTGATTACCTTTTTGTAGTTAATCGCGGGGTGGTTTGGAAAAAAAACTTAGGTTAACACAAAGATAGATTCAAGATTTGAATATATAAATTTGAATTGTAAATTTTTATTCGATTTATTGGTTCTAAATTTTATCATTGCTCAATTTGATATATTAGATTTGAAATCTATAATGTACTTTATTATAAGTTTGTGAACATATGATTTGAGTTAAAATTATTGGGTCTTACAACCGACTATGATTCAATGAAAAAAGGATTGAGATTTTGTTAATTAAAGACTGGTTTTTTTAGGAACAATCCGAAATGAAATAAGGCCTTTTTAGGAATAGAATATCATATTCTTGATCTGAGGATTATTGGAAGCAACATCTTTATTAATTATTGTTTTAAATTCTTAAATCGATAATTTTTCTGGGACGGAGAAAGTATATCTTAAGAGTTAAGACATAAATGAGGATAAAATAGTCAAAAACTCCTCTTAATTAATATTTCCTCTGTTCCAAATAATTGTCATAATTTTCCTTGTGAGAGTAAACGATATGAACTTTGATCAATATTTTAAGGTGTATTTTTTCATCATATTGAATATGAAATATTGTAATTTATAGCACTTCTTATATAGTTATTGAATATCAAAATTTTATTTTCAAAATATCAAATTAATCTTATTTAATTTAGCATTGAAAATCAATCAAATTGACTTCAGAAAAGCAAAATGTGACAATTATTTTATAACGGATAAAATATTTCTTAAAAAACGTGTAAAAGAAAAACATGACAGATAATCTGAGATGGGAGAGTAATAAATTATTTTCAACTTGGGAAAGCTAAAACTAATATTAATGCAACGGTTAAAGTGCTAAAACATGGGTTTAGAGAATTATAGTTAAATCATTAAACTAAAGTTTCAACTATAAATCATACATTGATAGTGGACTAAAAATAACATTAGTGCTATGCATGATTATGGCAAGTATCATGCTTCTAATTAACATGGGATAACCATTTGACTAATCATGACCTCTAACAACTAATTTCAACTCAAAATCATACACTAATTAATAGTAGATAAAATAGCATTTTAGTGCTATATACAAGGCAGGTTAATTATATTATGGCAAGTACCATGCTTCTAATATAACATGGGATCACCATTTTACTAATTAATACTCATCAATTCATTTTTACCTATCACATTTTATTTTACGAGAGCTAATTTAATGCATTTTTGAAATTAAATTAGTTTAATATTTTAAATTTAGATATTTGAGAATTATACTAAAAGTATTATAATACGTTGCAATCCTTCTCATATTAATATGATGTTAAAAAAAATATTTTAAATGTTAGTCAAGGTCCATACATTTTAACTCTCGAAAATCAAAACGTGACAAGTAAAAGTGAATGAAAGGTCTGAACTGGATCATTGTTTAGTCTAAGAGTTAAAATTGGCAATTTTTTTAATTTTTTTTTTTTTTTGCTTATTTACTCTATTTTTAAAAATATTATCAATTCATTCATTATAAGTGGTCAAATTTGACTGCATCGTTCTTTAAGGTTACATGATTCTTTCAAATATGTATGCACTTGTAACTGATAGCTTGAAATGTACACAAAATATTGCCTTTTACTGAAATAATTTGTAGTTGTTACAAAATGTAAATAAAAATTGAATCAATTATTACTAGAGATTAATTTACAAATAATTTTTCCAAAATCATATCAAAAAACTACAAATGAATATTTTTCCAAAATCACATTCTCCTTACTAAATTTTTTAAAAAAAATTCTCAGAAATAATTAAGGAAATATATTTTTATTATTTTGTTATTTACTGTTTAGTGTTCATATTAAAATTTAATTAGTTTAAATTTGTATCGCATAAGATTTAAATAAATAAAAATGCTTCTAAATAAGATATTTCTATAACAGAGAGTCGAATTCGAAATTTCTGATAAAATGGAGGAATCCAATAAAGAGATATTCTTGTATTACCACATGCTATGCCTTCTTTTCTTTATTCTTTTAACTCTATTTAATAAAGTAATTTCCACTTGGGAAGATAAAACTAATATTAATGCAATAATTTAAGTGCTAAAATATGGAAAGAGTTTAGGGGGTGGCACCTAGGCTTTAGAGAATTCATTATTTTTAAATTACTGAACTAAATTTCAACTAAAAATCATACACTAATAAATTATTCCACCATATATATATATAGAGATCATTTAATTATTATAGTATTTGTTCTGTTGTACATGCCAAGTACCATGCTTCTAATTAACATGGAACAACATTTGACTAATTATAATCTCTTACAACTATTTTATCATGAATAGTTAATACCAAAAAAATAATTAACAACAGATAATTTTATAACTAACCGACAAAATTCATCACTAAATAGGTTTCCTCATGAATAATTATTACGAGAAAAATAAGAATTAACATAGATGAATTTTAAAGCTAAATAGTAAATCAATCATTTGATCAATTTTCCACATTAACAGATAGTAATAAAAAAATAAAAATCAATGACAAACAAATTAAGGTACTGTCACGACTCAACCCATCGGGCTGTGCAGGCACCTACGTACTACCACCTAAGCAGGGGTGGATTTACGTTGAACGAAGGGGGTTCATCCGAATCCCCGTCGTCGAAAAATTACACTATATATATAAGATTAAAATTTTAATATATGTGTGTCTATATATATATTATTGAACCCCCTGAACATACACCAAAAGCGTGGCTCAGTGGCGTTGTGGGTTCAGGAATTTGCTCTACTGCACGCGAGGTCGCGTGTCCGAATCCGGGCAGAGGCATTTTTTTTATCAGCTTATATTTTAGGCGTTTTAATTTTTTTTAAAAAAAATAATGCAATCAGAAAACGATGTTTAGTTCCAAAAAATTAAAATGTTGATTGGGAATTTAGGATTTATTAGTTTAATCCCTAATTATAAAGTCAAATATTAAAAAACCTTTTTCTTCTTGATTTGACTGTTTAATCCAACCCGTTTATATCCGATTCGACCCGTTTATTTGTGGATATTATTTACATGATTAATTTTTTTGAACCCCCTGCACCTAAGTAGGAGAATCCTCATATCCCAACAACTTAAAACATGCGGAAAGTTAAATAAACGGAAATAACATATACAAACGGAATTCTTTATTGAAAACCTTTAAAACAATTTCGAGTTAAGACTTGTGAAGTAATTAACACTCCCAAGGATCTAGTCTAAACAGATACAAAAGCTACTAAGAGTACAACTGGACATGATAAATAAAAGACACAGCTCCCACCATACGGAAGGAAGAATAGAAGTTGCTGGTGAATTTCTTTGTCTTCACCTAATGAAACCTCACTGATCCTGCAACCAGACTATGTCAAAAGACATAGCAAGAGTAGTATCAGTACAAACACACGTACTGGTAGGCCTCATCGGTCAATCCGACGCCCACCGCATAGTATAAGAAACCAACTAGTAAGGCCATGCAATAAAACCACTCACTTCTCCACTTTTGCCCTCTCTTAAAATACTTTCAATGTATACCAGTACTCTGATTACTAACCACCTTCTCAATCAACTTACTTACCAGGTTCTTGATCATAGCCTAATCGTTCTAACATATTAACAAATCCCCAATTTCACCCACAAGCATTCCAACTAACCGCTCACTTTGTACCTTTACTTCCTCGTCATATTACTCAACCATGATCACATAGTACAGTACATCAAAATTCCTTACCACTAAACCCAATCTCTTTCCCCAAGGTGAAGTCCACCTAAGCATATTTCATCACATACACTACCTCTACTTCCCGCCATTACGACACACGAACAACTCTTACTATCCATTTCTCGCCCTTTGAACATTTTACCCTTCCACTATGCCCAACAAGTTTGCTTAACACACAGAACAATCAAATATAAGTCGTCATAACCTATACCCACTAAGTGCAACATATATAAGTCGACACCACCATATAATCGCATGCATATATCGGACATGTACAATATTATCAATATTTACGAACAACGAACATCTTCATATTTCTCAAGCTACACAATTATGCAAATCATTGGTCCTCTCATGGACCCAAACCCAAACAGTTAGCATACCAAAATGTGGTATCCGATCCAATGATTATGTCGGAATGTGGCAACCAATCCCATAATTATGCCGGAACGTGGCAACCAATCCAAGTTAGGTATGCCGAAACGTGGCAACCGATCTATTCAACACACCACAATCATAAGTATATCCTCAAGATCATACATTTAAGTCATGATTTCATGGTAACCTTCATTCATCTATCTCATTTACAACAAGTGTGATCAATAATGCAATATTCATATATGTACATGTATCATAATGAAGCAAGAACAAACATACATCACATAATCATAGAATCACAACCAACACCTACAATGGATTATTCATCAATACACATCATGCAAACCCTAATTCGACCATACTCAACCCTAATTCATCGTCTAAGGCTTCTTTCTAGGGTTTAAATCATAAATCATTTGGTGCACGAAGGCCTATGCATAAATTCTACCATCGAATTACATATATTATGCAGTGAGCACAAATTTAAACTACTCAATTCATAAAACCTAGCCTACCTGGGCGCCAAGTAGTTGCACGGAGGTTTGGTCTTTGATTCTTGTTTTCGGAATTTGTGACGGTGATTTTGACCAGAAATTCGCAATCCATTGACATCTTTGCGCTAGAAATCTCTCTCTCCCTTCTTCCCAAGCTTGCAGCAGCTTTTTGGGGGTTTCTAAGGTGTTTTACGACTAATTTAGGTATTTTAAGAAAAAGGAGAAAATAGAATTTCACGTTATTTACGTTCTGCCTTGCCTACCCCGCTATGGCACCAACTTACACCGTCCTAGCGGCAACAGGCCCGCTCTAGTGGGAAAATGGCCCAGAATTTTTCCGAATTTTTGTTTCTCCTAAATAACAACAATTCGGGTCGTTACAATAGATACAAATTTACCCCTCGTTCTTCCCCGAACGACTAGTATACGGACAATTACACACCTATTTCTGAGTACTCAACCCAACTAACGAATAGGGCCATCACGGAACCATGACCACAAATGGCGACTTTTCAACTAGTTGATACAAGTAAGGTACTATACCCAAAGACCAGAAGAAAATTGAGACAACACACGAAGAAACAAAAGTGTTTCATCTACCCAGTCTGGCCCACCAGGGTGGGAGCCCTCCCGCTAGAGCGGGGCCACTGTGGCGAAAGATATCCTGCTGAGGCGGGAGATCGGGAACAGTAAAAGGGAAATGAGGAACGATTTTCCTCATTTCTCCCTTTCTCCCTTACTCAACTCTCCCAAAACCTCTCGATCACTTCACTTCCGAACGTCGAAAACAAGGTAACTTCTCATCTCTTACACTCTTTAATTCATTACTAAACTAATGATAATTGCATGACGATTAACTGATCAAGAATAGAAGGTTTTTAGGGTAGTTTTTTTGAAAATAAACTAGGTTGCTTGAGTTGCTAGAAAAACGTATCATAGGTACTTTTCTTACGTCCCCAACGTATTCACAACGTCCTGGGTGTAAGGATTTTGTAAAAATATGGTTAAATCGATACAAAATCGGTGGAGGAAGTTGAAGGGTTCTTTAGTATAAAACTTCAATTTAGGCCTCATTTAGGAGTTATTTTGTCGAAATAATTGCTTATTTACGTTCTAGGGTAGTTTATATATTTTGATATGCTGAAATTCTATTGAAATCAGAGGTTTTGGGACGAAAAGGCACCATTATTCTCGCTATAGGAGAACCCTCATATCCCAACAACTTAAAACATGCGGAAAATTAAATAAACAAAAATAACATATACTAACGAAATTCTTAATTAAAAACCTTTAAAACAATTTCGAGTTAAGACTTGTAAAGTAATTAACATTCCCAAGGATCTAGTCTAAACAGGTACAAGAGCTACTAAGAGTACAACTGGACATGATAAATAAAAGACATAGCTCCCACCATGCGGAAGGAAGAATAGAAGTTGCTGGTGAATTTCCTCGTCTTCACCTAATGAAAGCTCACCGATCCTGCAACTAGACTATGTCAAAAGACATAGCAAGAGTAGTATCAATACAAACACACGTACTGGTAGGCATCATCGGTCAACCCGACGCCCACTGCATAATATAAGAAACCAACTAGTAAGGTCATGTAATAAAACCACTCACTTCTCCTTTGCCCTGTCTTAAAATATTTCCTATTTACACCAGTACTCTAATTACTAACCACCTTCTCAATCAACTTACTTACCAGGTTCTTGATCATGGCCTAATCGTTCTAACACATTAGCAAATCCCTAATTTCACCCACAAACATTCCTACTAACCGCTCATTTCGTACCCTTACTTCCTCGTCACATTACTCAACCATGGTCACATAGTACACTACATCAAACATCTTCCCGCCATTACGACACACGAATAACTCTTACTATCCATTTCTCTCCCCTTGAACACTTTACCCTTCCATTATACCCAACAAATTTGCTTAACACACAGAACAATCAAATATAAGCCGTTATAACCTATACCCACTAAGTGCAACATATATAAGTCAACACCACCATATAATCACATGCATATATCAGACATGCACAATATTATCAACATTTACGAACAACGAACATCTTCATGTTTTTCAAGCTACACAATTATGCAAATAATTGGTCCTCTCATAGAACCCATACTCAAATAGTTAGCATATCGGAACGTGGTATCCGATCTAATGATTATGTCGGAACGTGGCAATCGATCCAATGATTATGCCGGAACGTGACAACCGATCCCATAATTATGCCAGAATGTGGCAACCAATCCAAGTTAGGTATGCCGAAACATGGTAACTGATCCATTCAACACACCACAATCACAAGTATATCCTCAAGATCATACATTTAAGTCATGATTTCATGGTAACCTTCATTCATCTATCTCATTTACAACAAGTGTGATCAATAATGCAACATTCGTATACGTACATGTATCATAATGAAGCAAGAACAAACATACATCACACAATCATAGAATTACAACCATCACCTATAATGGATTATTCATCAATGCACATGATGCAAACCCTAATTCGACCATACTCAGCCCTAATTCATCGTCTAAGGCTTCTTTCTAGGGTTTAAATCATAAATCATTCGGTGCACGAAGGCCTACGCATAAATTCTACCACCGATTTACATATATTACGCAGTGAGCACAAATTCAAACTACTTAATTTATAAAACCTAGCCTACCTGGGTGCCAAGCAGCTGCACGGAGGTTTGGTCTTTGATTTTTGTTTCCGAAATTCGTGACGGTGATCTTGATCGGAAATTCGCAATCCATCAACATCTTTGCGTTAGAAATCTCTCTCTCCCTTCTTCCCAAGCTTGCATCAGCTTTTTGGGGGTTTCTAAGGTGTTTTACGACTAATTTAGGTATTTTAGGAAGAAGGAGAAAATAGAATTTCGCGTTATTTACGTTCTGCCTCGCCTACCTCTCTATGGCGCCAACTTACTCCACCCTGGCACCGCCGCCCTAGCGGCAACAGGCCCGCTCTGGCGGGACAATGGGCTAGAATTTTTCTGAATTTTTGATTCTCCTAAATAACGATGGTTCGGGTCGTTACAGGTAGTTAAACAACAAAATTCATTGTTAATTTGGTTTCCTCATTAAAAGTTATTTTACAAGATAAGTTTTAATTCCACCATATATATGAGATAGGTCATGCCATCATTATAATATAAATGATGATATAAATAATTTTCAGACAAAATAATCATGCATTTTATTTTAAAAAATAGTATTCCTTATCCCTGGTACGAAACTATAGTTAATTTTGTCAAGCTTTTTCTTGTTAAAGTAGTCATGCAAAGGTTGGATGATCTGGAATTTATGTGTTGGCAATGATGACTAGGAATTTAACAGTAAATCATTGATTAAATTAAAATAATGTAATTAAATTTGCATATAGAGTGAGAGAATAATGTAATCGTGAACTTAAACCAACACCATAATATTATTATATAAATATGCTCTGGAATATTTACATTTATATATATTTATATGAGGTGTGTCCGATAGGACGGAAAATATTTTTTCAGAAATATCTTTTAATTTTTCATGTTTGTTTATAAGAAATTTGGAAAAAAAAAAATTTAAGGAAAATAAATTTCTTAAATATGAAAAAAATGGCTTTTTTAGTGAAAATATAAAAATAAGTTTCCACAAATAATATTCCACCTATTATGTCTTCCTCATTTTTCAACACAATTTATCTTCACCTCATCTCTATAACCCCACGCTCTTTTCAATCTACCACTACTCTTACCTCCACCCAATCTCCGATAGTATTTGTTTAGATTAAATACATATATTTTCTTTTACTTGTGTACTATGCGTACACATGAAAAAAGTAATAAATTTATTTATTTTTCTGAAAATTATTTTTTATCAAATTGAACACATTCTTAATTAAAGACAAATTCAAAATTTAAATTTTAAGAGTTCAACCTTGTCAAAATTTTAATATTGAGTTAATTATATTTTAAAATAATATTCATGATGATTATATTTATATTTTTTGATAAATTTTTATTATTAATTTATATTTCTTATAAAAAATTATGAGTTCAATTGAATCAAAACCATGATACATGCATTCTCACCTGCCTTTAGCCTATGATTATATTGACTAAAGTGGAAGTTGTAAGACCAACGAGAAGACATTGATTTGTAGGGTTACCTACTTAATGATTATATGATTAATTAATCATATAATCTTTTATTTTTCAATTAAAAAAGATAATGTAATGATTAATTAATTAGGATAAATAGCTTTATTTGGCCAATTTTTTAAAGGCTAAAGGTACTTTTTCTTCTTTAAAAGCATTTTTAAAAAAAAAGAAATATTAAAATATTTGGCTAATATATTTTGTTTTGTTTTGAGAAGCAGCTTTCTATTGTTGGAAGAAGCTATAAATTATTTATTTTTCCCAAAAGCAGAGAAAAAAATAACTTTTTTCAAGAAAAAATATTATAAATGTATATTTATTAAAATATCTCTAACAACTGAGAAGGCGGAGAAGAAGATGTCGAATGTGATGGAGAATAAATTAATTTACACAATGATAAGTTTTGAATTTTAACTTCAACTTTTAACCTAATGATAATTTATTTAAATTTTACCATGATAGAGTATCATGTGAAATAAATTTTATATAAAAGAGAGTGTAGTATACATATGATCAAATATTAGTCGAGATGCGTTTCTCTAATCATTGAGTAATAGTTCAGGTAGCTAAAAAACTCATACTTCCAATAATTCAGATATGAAACTCATAATAATAATTTAACTGTGTTTTTAATCGTTTTCTCTAAAAAAAGTAAAATAATAATAATAATAATAATAATAATCTATCTATATATAATAGGAGAGGAAAAAAGTGCCACATGTCGGCACCACAAAATTTCTAAATATAATAAATAATAATTTTACAAATATAATAAATAATAAATAATAACTATAATAAATAATAAATAATAAATAACAATTTTAAAAACTAAACAAAATTTTAAAATAGTTTTTAAAATTCATGTACGTTACAAATTGTTGATGTGGTCTCTTTTTGAAAAATAATAATAAATTGAATTTGTTTATTCCTTATAAAATGCAAATTAACTATTGTTTTCATGTTTTAATTTAATAAAACTTCTCACGAAATTTATTTTTATATTTTAAAAATAGAATAGAAAAAGAATTACAAAAAAAATCACTAAAATTATTACTAAAAAAAGTCACAATAAATAAAAAATTTACTAATATTTTCCGTTTTAACAATTACAATAAATATTTGTAATCATTATCCATATCCTACAAATTAGTAACTGAATATGAAACTGTTTTATGATTAGCATTATCCTTAAATACAGTATTTCAGTTCATACTAAACTGTTTTCCTTCATTTTAAAACTCTCTTATGATGGTCAATCATTTAACAACAAATAGATCTATCACTACGTTATATATTTAGTGTTTGATTGCAAGAACTTAAAAGTTATTATGAAAGAAAAGCGAAAAAGGTACATTTACGGTTAATTCTATTTTTGTTCTGTTTTAAAATTTTTAATTTTAGCATTATATTCTCCAATATGAGAATTAGAATTACGATGACTATTCACATTCAAGAATTTGATACGGTCATCATCATCCTCCTCCTTATTTTTACATTCATGTAAGAATTTGTTTGAAAATTTTCATATTACAATTTTATAGAACTTTTTTATTTTCTCTACTATAAACTATAATAAGTGCAAGGAGTTTTACTATTAAAATGGTACAATATACTTTGATTGCGGATAAGCTAGGTGAAGAATGAAATAAAGGTTATATAATATTTTTAAAATGTCGATGTATATTGTATATTATTGAAATTTTTAAATAAAATTATTGTCCGGATTCTATAGAAAGTGTTTTCATAATATGATGTAACTTAATTTCCAACAATTTTGAATAACATATTAATTTCTACCTCCTGAAAAGTAAATGAATAAGAAAAATTGGTTTTTCTTAAATATTTTTTGATTGGATGAAATGTGATTATGTGCTTTACTTTGATTGTTTCTTTTGATTTTGTAGTTTTGTTGCTGCATTGCAAATCTTGCAACGGGTTGGAGTTGTAAGTTCTTTAATTATTTTTTTATGGTTTTAAAAGAGAAAATTCAGAAAAATATATATGTTATTTAATAATAATTAGTTAACAGTTAATGAATGTCTAAGTCCATTAATTTTTTTCATAGCTTTAATTAGAAAAATAAATTACTATTTAATATCACTTTAAACTTTCATTGTATCTTAATCATATTTTTTGTTTAATCTTATTCTCTCCGTTTTTCAAAAATTAAAATGATAATACATATTAAAAAAAAAAAATCCGTATACTACACTACAAGCAATAACTTTTTTGGTATAACATCTACTAAGTGACTTATAATTTATTTCTTTTTCAAAATTTATGTAGGTATACAAAATTTGAATATCAAGAATTAGACATTTGCTTTTGCCATTTTTATACATAAAGAATGGTACACACTCTTATTATAACTATCTGTGTAACAAATGCGTGTGTGATCCAAGAGATTAATATATATAATCATTATTATTTATTTCATTTTTTAAATTCTTTAATTCAAATTCCAATCTCTACATTATTTTTAATGCTTGTGTCATTGAATTCAAAAAGTGAAATTCTATTGTTTAGAAGATCCTTAGAGTATAAAAGCAATACAAGAGTTATCTATTCATAATTATTTTTTGAGAATTTAACAAGTTTGTTACGTTATTAATTCATGTCTCTTTTTGTATAGATTTACAATCTTAGCATAAAAAAAATTAGTATGATCACAAATCTAATACAAAAATTTAGCAAATATGATTTTAGTTAATTAAAAAAATACATGCAAATGATCTCAATTTTTTGTTGAAGTTATCTAAAATTCTATGTTATCTTGGTAGAGGTTAAAAGATAAACTATGGGATGTAACAGAATTAATGTAATGCATTTTGGGTAGAAATAGAATAGATGTAAACTCTATTTTTATGAAAATAAGAAACAATTATTATATGTACATTGTGAAATCATGAAATGCTCGGCTTTCTTTTGATTACACATATGTGTTCAAGGCTCATAACGACAAGAGGTTAAAGATGTCAAACCTTCAAAAATGCTTTGTCGGGAAAGTAAAGACTAAATAACCCCAATCTTTCATACGTATAGATTTTTTTCATATATATAAAATAAAAAATTAATCAATAAATTTCTAATTTTCATCATATGTTATAGTGATGGTAATTATTAAGCAATTTTAATTTATTTTTGACTTATGATAAGAGTACTAATTCTTTTGTAATAATTTTCACAAAATTTATCAAAATTAAATGCATTATAATAGAATATTCCTTGCGATTTTGATATATTGTAATGCTATTCATTGGTCAATTGAAAATTAACTATGCTATCATGACACTTAAAATTATATAAAGTGCATAACACAAATATAATGTGATGCTATTTATTGATTAATTTATTTGACCAATAATATAAAGTTAATAAATAATATTAAAGAATTGAAATAATAGATAGTGTGATAACGATATGCAAAAAATATATTTTTTTATAATATTCAAAGGTTATGCACATGACGTTACAAAAATATTATTATAATTAGTAAAGATAATGATGAATTTAGAAAAACAAATTTTAAATAAGGATTATTTCATTCCAAGTGGCAGTCTAATACCAAGGCACTTGATAGTTTTAGAAAAAGAATAAAACAAAAAATAACAATTTATAATTAAAAATTCATTTAAAAATGTCATGACAAAAAAACAAAGAAGAAGAAAACGTTAATAAATGGATAGTTAAAATACATATGTAAAATTACAAAAAAAGAAAAAGATATATATCGAGAAAAATAAACTAACCTAAATTATCCCTAAAATTTCTCACCCATTTACCTATATCTGCGAGTGTGAGAGAAATCAACATAAACGTTTTTGAATTATCTTTTTGCTTAAAAGAATAAATTTAAAATATTATGGAACTGTATTTTGCAAAATAGTGCCACATGTTATCATCAAGATAATTCTCAACTTTTCAGTTTGAATATTTTTTTAAAAAAATTATCTTCAAAACAAATAATTTTATAAATAATTATGTAAAAATTTGTCAAATAAAATTGTAAAAAACACCAACGGGAAGTTATATATTATTATTAATTTGCAGATTTTCTAAAGAAATAAATTTTTTTGAAACTGATATTTTAATAAAAAAAAATTGAAACTGCTAAAGAAATAAATTTATTAATTAAAAAAATACTAAAAAATTTCATCAAATGTTTTTTTTTTAAATCTACATCTATAATAATTTGAAAATTAAAATATATTATACAAAAATAACGTTATGGACAAAAAATAATAATGTCAAACACAATTGATTTAATCAAAATAAAAGAAACAAAAGATATATTTCAAATTTTGTTTTGCATCTTTAATAGAAAAAATAGAACATTACTAAAAAAATGGACAATTTTAATTTTAATTTACGATACTTAAATCATAGGAGAAGACTTAAAAATTACTATTACTCTCAATTTTTTCATTTACTCTCTCTGCGGATAATTAAATTCTTACTCATATAATTCTCTATCTCAAATTTTTTGGTTTATATAATATGCATTATTTTTATTTTTTGTAGTGCCTAAATTTTTCATATATCTTGATACCAACTATGCATATGAGGAGGTTGAACACAACATTTATTATATCGAAATGTGTGAATAATAAAATATAAAATTATTAATAAGTGAATAATAAAATTTATATAACAATTTTAATTTTAAAATTATGATATTTAAAAATATTTGCGCAACGCACGGGTACGAATACTAGTCTATCTATATATAATAGGAGAGGAAAAAGTGCCACATGTCGGTACCACAAAATTTCTAAATATAATAAATAATAATTTTATAAATATAATAAATAATAAATAACAATTTTTAAAACTAAACAAAATTTTCAAATAGTTTTTAAAATTCATGTACGTTACAAACTGTTGATGTGGTCTCTTTTTGAAAAATAATAATAAATTGAATTTGTTTATTCCTTATAAAATGCAAATTAACTATTGTTTTCATGTTTTAATTTAATAAAACTTCTCACGTAATTTATTTTTATATTTTTAATTTTTAAAAATAGAATAGAAAAAGAATTACAAAAAAAATCACTAAAATTATTACTAAAAAAAGTCAGAATAAATAAAAATTTTACTAATATTTTCCGTTTTAACAATTACAATAAATATTTGTAATCATTATCCATATCCTACAAATTAGTAACTGAATATGAAACTGTTTTATGATTAGCATTGTCCTTAAATACAGTATATCTGTTCATACTAAACTGTTTTTCCTTCATTTTAAAACTCTCTTATGATGGTCAATCATTTAGCAACAAATAGATCTATCACTACGTTATATATTTAGTGTTTGATTGCAAGAACTTAAAAGCTATTATGAAAGAAAAGCGAAAAAGGTACATTTACAGTTAATTCTATTTTTGTTCTGTAATAAAATTTTTAATTTTAGCATTATATTCTCCAATATGAGATTAGAATTACGATGACTATTCACATTCAAGAATTTGATACGGTCATCATCATCCTCCTCCTTATTTTTACATTCATGTAAGAATTTGTTTGAAATTTTTCATATTACAATTTTATAGAACTTTTTTATTTTCTCTACTATAAACTATAATAAGTGCAAGGAATTTTACTATTAAAATGGTACAATATACTTTGATTGCGGATAAGCTAGGTGAAGGATGAAAAAAAGGTTATATAATATTTTTAAAATGTCGATGTATATTGTATATTATTGAAATTTTTAAATAAAATTATTGTCCGGATTCTATAGAAAGTGTTTTCATAATATGATGTAACTTAATTTCCAACAATTTTGAATAACATATTAATTTCTACCTCCTGAAAAGTAAATGAACAAGAAAAATTTGTTTTTCTTAAATATTTTTTGATTGGATGAAATGTGATTATGTGCTTTACTTTGATTGTTTCTTTTGAGTTTGTATTTTTGTTGCTGCATTGCAAATCTTGCAACGGGTTGGAATTGTAAGTTCTTTAAATATTTTTTATGGTTTTAAAAGAGAAAATTCAGAAAATATATATGTTATTTAATAATTAGTTAACAGTTAATGAATGTCTAAGTCCATTAATTTTTTTCATAGCTTTAATTAGAAAAATAAATTATTATTTAATATCACTTTAAACTTTCATTGTATCTTAATCATATATTTTGTTTAATCTTATTCTCTCCGTTTTTCAAAAATTAAAATGATAATACATATTTTAAAAAAAATCCATATACAACACTACAAGTAGGGGTGTTCACGGTTTGGATAAAAACCGATCCAAACCAAAAAATAAACCAAATCGATAAAATAAAACCGATTTTATTTTGGTTTGGTTTGGTTTGGTTTTAGATTTTTGAAAATCGATAGTATTTGGTTTGGTTATGGTTTTATTCGAAAAAATAACGGAACCAAACCGATGAATTATATACATATATTTTATTTATATACATACTTAATATATTGTTTTTATAAGCAATTTTAAAGATCTTATACATATATTCATTAAAATTTCTTTATAATTTACTTATTGAAAGCAAAAATGTCCAAGATGAAACATTTATCTTATTGATTTCATGTATATGAGTTTCTATGATAATTCTTTGTGGGACTGAAAATATTATTGTCTCTTCCTTCTAGGCCAATATAGTGAATTTTAAAGCTTTATTGATAGTAAATTTAGTGATCGAAAGATCAGTAATTTAAGTCATTTTAACTATTTTTTGTTTTGAATGGATTGTTGTCACATTTTACACATTTTAAATGAATTGTTTCTTTTATTTTTGTGTATGGTTAATAACTGAATAACCGAACCAAACCAAACAAAAACCGATAATCACCAAACCAATAAATGTATATTATATTTGATTTGGTTTGGTTTTGATAATTAAGTTGATTTGATTTTGATTTTGACCAATAACCGATCCAAATCAATCCGTGAACACCCCTAACTACAAGCAATAACTTTTTTGGCATAACATCTACTAAGTGACTTATAATTTATTTATTTTTCAAAATTTATGTAGGTACACAAAATTTGGATATCAAGAATTAGACATTTGCTTTTGCCATATTTATACATAAAGAATGGTACACACTCTTATTATAACTACTAGATTTTGTTGCCCACGGGCCCAATAACATAAATGGTATGTTTTGGGGCTAATAACGAAGTTTTTGAAGCGATTGTTTGCGTGGATAAAGGAATAAGTTTTTTAATCACAAACTTGTACTTTCTTTGACGCTATTCAAGGCACAATAAGACTACCCACATACAACATTTTTGAACAATTTTATGTTGTCAAGTATCACAATTTAATTTTAAGAATCAGTCAAATTTTTTTCTGTTTTTTTAATAAATATTTTAAGTTGTCAATTATCACGATTTATTGTATTTTATACATAATTTTTAACGATAGATTAATTTCAAGAATCAATAGAATTTTTTTAAATGTATTTATTTTTGAAATATTTTATGTTGTCAATTATCATGATTTATAGTATTTTTACGATAGATTAACTTCAAGAATCAATGAAATTTTTTGTATCTTTTTCAAAACATATTTTATGTTGTCAATTATCATGATTTATAGTATTTTTACGCAATTTTTAAATATAAAATTTTTTAAAAAATAAGACAAATAAATTAAAATGGACCCAATATATGTTATTTTTGTTGTCTCAATTTATGTGACACAAATGAAATTTGGAGAGTCATTGAATATTATATATTATACTTGGGCATAAACTCTCTTACGCACGGGCCCAATAACTATTATTTTTTGTCCTAATGTATGTGACACAGATAAAATATAGTGAGTTATTTAAATTTAATATGATTTTTAAATATTTTAAGTTGTTAATAATGTAATTTATAATATTTTTACGTAATTTGTAAATACTTAATATATATTACTCCACTTGTCTCAATGTATGTAGCATAGATAAAATTTCAAGAGTTAATCAAATGTTGTTAATTGTTAAGATTTACAATACATTTTACGTAGTTTTCAGTAATTTGACATTAAATAATACATATTACTACTTTTGTCTCATTTTATGTGACATTGATAGATTAATTTTAAGAATCAGTCAATTTCTTTTTTTGTGCATTTTTAATAAATATTTTAAGTTGTCAATTATCACGATTTATTGTATTTTATACATAAATTTTAACGATAGATTAATTTCAAGAATCAATCGAAATTTTTTATATGTATATTTTTTAAAAATATTTTATGTTGTCAATTATCATGATTTATAGTATTTTTACGATAGATTAACTTCAAGAATCAGTGCAATTTTTTGTATCTTTTTCAAAACATATTTTATGTTGTCAATTATCATGATTTATAGTATTTTTACGCAATTTGTAAATATAAAAAAAAATTAAGACAAATAAATTAAAATGGACGCAATATATGCTATTTTTGTTGTCTCAATTTATGTGACACAAATGAAATTTGAAGAGTCATCCAAATTTGCACTTTTTTTTAAAAAAAAATTTTAAGTTATTAATTATTGTGATTTATAATATTTTTATGTAACTTTCAAATAACTTCCTAATTTATGTGATATGGATAAAATTACAAAATTAACCCTTTTAAAATGTCTTCCAGATATTTTAAGTTGTTAATTATTATTATTTTTAATACTTTTTTGGTAATTTTAAAATGATATACGTTATTTTTTCTGTCTCAATATATGTGACCCGGATAGAATTTTGAGAGTCAACCTATTTTATGGTAGAATTTTAAATATTAAATATTTTAAGTCATTTGTAAATGATTTATTATATTATATTATTATATATTATATTATATTATATATATATTATTTATTTTCTACTATATAATAAAAGGGAGTTTATGTATATATTATATTATATTATATATTATATAAACTCCCTTAGAAAATATATATATATTATATATATTATATAGTAGAAAAAATGATTTATTATATTATATTATTATATTATGTATTATATAGGGAGTTTATGATGGGACATTCAAATGTCCCATCATAAACTCCCTCTTATATATAAGTAGAAATCTGTATAACAAATGCATGGGTGATCCAAGAGATTAATATATATAATCATTATTATTTATTTCATTTTTTAAATTCTTTAATTCAAATTCCAATCTCTACATTATTTTTAATGCTTGTGTCGTTGAATTCAAAAAGTGAATTGTTTAGAAGATCCCTAGAGTATAAAAGCAATACAAGAGTTATGTATTCATAATTATTTTTTGAGAATTTAACAAGTTTGTTACTTTATTAATTCATGTCTCTTTTTGTATAGATTTACAATCTTAGCATAAAAAAATTAGTATGATCACAAATCTAATACGAAAATTTAGCAAATATGATTTTAGTTAATTAAAAAAATACATGCAAAGGATCTCAATTTTTTGTTGAAGTTATCTAAGATTCTATGTTATCTTGGTAGAGGTTAAAAGATAAACTATGGGATGTAACAGAATTAATGTAATGCATTTTGGGTAGAAATAGAATAGATGTAAATTCTATTTTTATGAAAATAAGAAACAATTATTATATGTACATCGTGAAATCATGAAATGCTCGGCTTTCTTTTGATTACACATATGTGTTCAAGGTTCATACCGACAAGAGGTTAAAGATATCAAATCTTCAAAAATGCTTTGTCGGAAAAGTAAAGACTAAATAACCCCAATCTTTTATACGTATAGATTTTTTTCATATATATAAAATAAAAAATTAATAAATAAATTTCTAATTTTCATCATATGTTATAGTGATAGTAATTATTAAGCAATTTTAATTTATTTTTGACTTATGATAAGACTACTAATTCTTTTGTAATAATTTTCACAAAATTTATCAAAATTAAATGCATTATAATAGAATATTCCTTGCGATTTTGATATATTGTAATGCTATTCATTGGTCAATTGAAAATTAACTATGCTATCATGACTAGGGGTGTGTATCGGTCGGTTCGGTTCGGTTTTAGGTGTTATTGGTTCGGTTTATCGGTTTTCGGTTTGTAAATACTTCAAACCGATAACCAAACCAATAACATATTTCTTATCGGTTTTTGGTTAATCGGTTTATGGTACTTAACGGTTCGGTTTTCGGTTTAACCAATAAGAAAATACTCATATATATTATATACACGATAAGAAAATTTTCAAATAAACCATATGATTTTTCCAGCATTTGGCATGAAAGTAATAATCATAAAAGTAACAATCATTTTTCTTGCAAGTTTAGACACTAGACACATTCAAAGGAAAAAGTGTGAAAGTAACAATCGTTTAACCATTAACAAAAAGTGTGAAAGTAACAATCGTTTAACCATTAACAATAAGACTAGTAAATTTAGTATAGTCTTATTGGGTTATCGGTTTAACCATTAACAAAAATTATAAAACCGGAAACCGAACCAATAACCCAATAAAAAAATTTGCAAAACCGTTTAAAAACCGTTAGCCCAATAACCCAATATCAATAAACCAATAGTGTTTTTTTCGGTTCGATTTATTGGTTAAATCGATTTTTGCACACCCCTAATCATGACACTTAAAAATATATAAGTGCATAACACAAATATAATGTGATGCTATTTATTGATTAATTTATTTGACCAATAATATAAAGTTTATAAATAATAATAAAGAATTGAAATAATAGATAATGTGATAACGATATGCAAAAAATATTTTTTTATAATATTCAAAGGTTATGCACATGACGTTACAAAAACATTATTATAATTAGTAAAGATAATGATGAATTTAGAAAAAACAAATTTTAAATAAGGATTATTCCATTCCAAGTGGCAGTCTAATACCAAGGCACTTGATAGTTTTAGAACAAGACTAAAACAAAAAATAATAATTTATAATTAAAAATTCATTTAAAAATGTCATGACAAAAAAACAAAGAAGAAGAAAACGTTAATAAATGGATAGTTAAAATACATATGTAAAATTAAAAAAAAAGAAAAAGATATATATCGAGAAAAATAAACTAACCTAAATTATCCCTAAAATTTCTCATCCATTTACCTATATCTGCGAGTGTGAGAGAAATCAACATAAACGTTTTTGAATTATCTTTTTGCTTAAAAGAATAAATTTAAAATATTATGAAACTGTATTTTGCAAAATAGTGCCACATGTTATCATCAAGATAATTCTCAACTTTTCAATTTGAATATATTTTAAAAAAATTATCTTCAAAACAAATAATTTTATAAATAATTATGTAAAAATTTGTCAAATAAAATTGTAAAAAACACCAACGGGAAGTTATATATTATTAATAATTTGCATATTTTCTAAAGAAATAAATTTATTAATTAAAAAAATACTAAAAAATTTCATCAAATGTCTTTTTTTAAATCTACATCGATAATAATTTGAAAATTAAAATATATTAAACAAAAATAACGTTATGGACAAAAAATAATAATGTCAAACACAATTGATTTAATCAAAATAAAAGAAACAAAAGATATATTTCAAATTTTGTTTTGCATTCTTAATAGAAAAAAATAGAACATTACTAAAGATGGACAATTTTAATTTTAATTTACGATACTTAAATCATAGGAGAAGACTTAAAAATTACTATTACTCTCACTTTTTTCATTTTCTCTCTCTCTATCTCAAATTTTTTGGTTTATATAATATGCATTATTTTTATTTTTTGTAGTGCCTAAATTTTTCATATTTCTTGATACCAACTATGCATATGAGGAGGTTGAACACAACATTTATTATATCGAAACGTGTGAATAATAAAATATATAAAATTATTAATAAGTGAATAATAAAATTTATACAATAATTTTAATTTTAAAACTATGATATTTAAAAATATTCGCACAACGCACGGATACGAATACTAGTAGTAATAATAATAATAATGGACAAACAAACTTAGATCTTTTCATTTGGTAGGATGACAAATTTGATTATTATTATTTTTTCTGAACTTTGTCAAAACAACTATTATTTGATAGTAGAAGAGTTGCATGCCACTTGTTTCTTATCTTTACCGTAAGGTTTTAATGAGAAACTTCACACCAACAAAACTACAAGAGGAAATATACATATATATAAATAGAAATTTTTGAAGTTAGTGGGGGAATGTATTTTGTACAAAATTCCAAATAAAAAACTTGTAGTACTTTAAATAGAACATGGTACTATGATCAAGTGGAACTTCAAAAAGTTTTTGGGTCTTATAGCTAATTATTAGATACCTAGAAATAGTTTTTTTTTCTCTTTGGATTAATAATTATAAACTTTCTGCTGAATAAAGAATGACAGAGTTGGCACCTAAAGCTTCTAAGAAGCGATGAGTTCGTGTTAGTACGGGGCTAATATATATTATTTTTTAATCTCAATTTATCTGTTATAAATAAAATTTGGAGAGTTAATTAAATTGTTTATATAATTTTTTTAGATATTTAAATTGTTAATTATTGTAATTTATTGGTTTTTTAATGTAATTTTTAAGTATTATATGTTACTCCTTCCTTTCGAATTTATGTGACCTTAAGAAAGTTTTGAAAGTCAATTAAATTTTTTATATGTCTTTTAAATATTTTATGTTATCAAATTTTTAAATATATAACAGATTAATAAATAAATTAAAATGAAAAGTATAATTTTTTCAAAAATATCCTCGACTAGAAGCAGGTATATCAACGGACAACTGTCTGCTTCTAGCCGTTTCTATATAATAGCAATAATCCACTAAGTTACAAAAAAATAAAAAATATGATAGATATTGACAGAATTAAGAACCTTAACATTATTAGTGCATTACATTAAATTTAGTTGGGATATAAAAAATAAAAAAAAGACTCTCAGCTTCTCATAATATGTACTCCCTCCGTTTCAAAACATATTTTCGTATTTTTCACTTACATACCTCTTAATAAAATATTAATTAAGAGGGATGTTTAACTATTACTTTATTACTACTTATGTTTTAAGAGGTTTTTTTTAAGAGCAACTTTCAAGTATAACAAACATAAAAATTATATTTGTATGTTATAACTATAGTTTGCATAATTGCGCTCCATAGCAAATTTTATGTTTGCTATGGAGCTTTTGATTTGTCTAATTCGCTAGATACATCTAATTTTATACAAATTGTTCAGTTTTGTATAAATTCATTTATACATTGTAATTTGTATAATAAGATTTGTATTTGTAAAATTATAAGTGTATAGGACAGTGTATAGGATGAAAATATATGTATTTGTATTTGTATTTGTATATACACTTTCCTCTCGCTTTATACAAACACAAACGGATTTTATACATTTTATATCGAAATGTATAAAATGCCTAATTGTATATCGAAAATGACTAATTATATACCGAATCAGATGGCAAAAAGTGGAATGTTTGCTGCGAATTACAAATAAAATAAATTATGGCTATAACATTTAATTTGAATTAGTAGTTTGTTATTTCATATAATTTTCCCTTTTTTTTATTAATTTTTTTTGTTCTATTTATGTGTTATAATTGACGCATTTATAGTCTTCAAAAATAATTACTACCATGAAAAAAAAGTATTTTGAAATATATACATTTTAATAAAAACGACAAGTATTTTGAGATAAATCGGGACGGGAGTATAATTTTATATTTCTCCAACTTTATTTTGCGCGTGAACAAATTCATTATACATTTCATCAAAACCAAAACTTTTTCCTATTTAAATATTTATCCCTTTTTGATTATATTATTAGCTTCTTAAAATATTTAAGTTAACAATAGCCACTAAAAATATTCTGCCCAATTACGCGCTTGCTTCGTATAGCCGATCCCAAAAAAGTTATGAAATTAAAAAATATTTATACAATCAAATCCTCTGTTTAATTAATATATTGCATTATATTGATTGGTGACCTAGAATAAACGATACGTAATTATGTATAACAGATTACGTTACATTCCTAGTGTGAAAAATCAGTGTATATAATAGTGTAAAATTTCTCTATATTTTTTATTAGTGCATATAATAATAATTTATTATTTGAATATTTTTAGAAGGAAAGAAAATAATAATGCAAAAAGTAATAGCCCTGGCCTCCAAATGATCAACTACCAAGCTGGCCAAAGATGGTTGGTGGGGATCAAGAATAGGGATTGGACGCGGGTGCAACATCGAGTTTATCCGAATCTAATTATTTTTTGATATAAAAAATAAATTTATGTATAAAAAAAGTTAGAATTATAATAAATAGTATGTAAGTCTTAAATATAGTGAATTCAATACTAACTAGAAACCGTGATAATTGAATAAATTAATCGAGTTTAAATTTCGAATACCGTCTCTTCATATATATGAATCATATCCCCATCAAATCATACATAAATATCAGTATAATGTTATCTCAGATCTTCTTTTTGATCTTCTATAATTTCTTGGGGTCCTTCTTTATTTTATTCATCACTTTTTTTTTGGGTTTTAGGGTTTGGCCACTTATGGGTATAGAGCAAAGTTGGAAGAATGATGAATTGATGTGGTACTTTCTCTTCTCTTTTTTGGGGCTTTTCCATCCGGTATCTGGTATCCATATTAGAGTTTGATTATTTTGGATTTGCGTTGTATAGGGCTCCACTTGGGGGAAAGAGCTCCCTACCAAGAATTTTTCCATACACAAGATTCGAACTCAAGCCTTCTGGTTAAAAAAGGAGCAGTCTCATCCACTATACGTCCTACGGTGATGTGGTACTATCTCATTCCAAAGCCATCAGTATTATTTTGTACTGTTTAATAAAACCTAATAAGAAAGGCCAAAACCCTAGCTAGCTCTCGAATCCTGTCATGAAAAGAAGAGAAAGCTCCATAAAACCAAGCTCATGCACATGCACCCACCTCTTTTTAGTTCTTTCCAATGAATTTGCACTTGAGAGGGACAAGTGGTGGGGGTCATGAAATAGGTGCGTCGATTCAGAATTTCGGGAAGATAGATGAAATACTATACGAATATGTGAGTTCAAAATTTTAAAAATTTTATACGTTACTTTTGAAACTCATTGTATTTTAATTTGAAATTGTAGGTTCACAAATTGTTTTTGTTGAAATTTTAGTGATTTCTAACATGTATATCTATAGTTCATGTTGAAATAATGAAATTAATTAAACTCATAGACTGTTTGTTACATCATACACGGCTACTTATATGAAATTATACGAATTACAAAAATTAGAATGGAGATTTCAACGCATCACAATAGATTTCGAGTTTCAAGTTCTGAGAAGATAAAACCCCTCGACAAAAAAGCATTTTCTCTTAAATGAATCTCGACAAGTGAGGCTTGCTCAAGTGGAAGATTTGAGTCACGTTGATTTTTTTTAATATCATGGTTCTTCAATTTAATTCTTGTTTTTTTCTTTATTTGGTGTTATTGGACTAGATTGATGATTGTTTCATGTGTTGGTGTTTGGAGGCTTTATTTCAAATTTGAAATCATTTGAAGTAGCGATATAATGTGGCTTAATCGAAATTGAAATTACAAATTCAAAGAATATCAGGTTGAACAACACAAATATAAATCATGTCAATCCAATTGGATTTGAATAACATAACAAGATAGGTCAAATGCAGATAACACAAAGTTATATTAATCTAACAAAATTTGGTGAACAATTGAAAACACACATAAAATCATGTCAGTTCATAGAATTTTTGTGAGTTGTCCTACAAATTTGTCATGACCTACCAAACTTAAAAATATTTTAGTCTAAACATTTTCATTAAACTTGAAAAGGCCATTAATACATAAAAATCCATACAAAAATATCCCTTTTATGCAAATCACCTACTAACTCTACTTACTTGCGCATTTTTCAAATATGTTCTGAAACATGAGTTTTCTTCGATTGAAGGTATATTAAAAATAATATTTTTATCTTTTAAAAATAGAAATAAGATTTATATACAATTCATCTAACTTTTCAAATTTCACTTCACTGACGAAACTATACTGAGTATGTTATTATTATATTATATCCACAAACTCTACTTGCCAAAGCTAACCATCTCCAATCCACCTCTATTTTACTCTCCATTCTCTATACTTGGAGAGTAAAATAGAGAATGGGCACTCCAACCCACCTCTATATCACTCTCTATTCTTCATATTTAGAGAGGTGAATAGTAGTTCTCCAAATTTGGAGAACTACTATTCACACTCTCTATTTCACTTTTTGATTATTTTATTATTATTTATATTACTTCTAATTAACATATTATTTTATAATGTCATTAACAAAATATCTAATATTCACAATTATTTTTAAATGTAATATAATATTTTTAAAAATATATTATTTAATATATACTACTTTCATCCCGAATTAATAGTATTTTAATTTTTTCTAATTTTCGTCACTAATATAACTTGATTTTATTATTAATTTTCACTAAAAAGAACACACAAAATTAAAATGATAAGATGAAAATTTTAGTTTGAAAATACAATACATAATATGATGATTTAAATACAAGATAACAATACAATACATAACACAATAATTTAAATACAATACATAATATAATAATTAATTCGCGATAAAACAAGAATCATGCCGAAAAGATGTTGAATGTGCATTCGGAGTTTTGCAATTACGTTTTGCAATTATTGCAAGACCGTCACGTTTTTGGAGAAAGGAAGTGCTACATGATATAAAAACTACATGTATTATATTGCACAACATGATAATTGAGGATGAACGTGATCCTAATGCACCAATTCAAAATGTCGTAGAGGCTCCAACTCCAACGGCATAAATGGCGGTAGATGAAAATCTCCGATTTGAACAATTTTTAGCTAGACATAAAAAAAAAATTAAGGACAAAAATGCTCATTTTGAACTCCTTAATGCATTAATAGAGCATTTATGGGTAATGGGAGCAACGTAATAATTTCAAAAATTGAGTATTTATGTAATTGTATTTCACGTTTATTTGAATTTGTCCATTAATTTGTATATTATATAATACTTTCTTGCAGTTTATGTTATTTAAAAATTTAGAATAAAATATAATTTTATATTAAAATAAAAAATTTGAAAAAATATAATTTTATATCACATGAAAATTATATAAAGTAATTATTGGGGAAAAAATAAAGGATTTATATTATGAAATAAGAAAATAAAAATGAAATAGAAATAATAATATAATATTAAGGAGAGAGAAAAAGATTTATTTTTAAAGAGTAAAATAGAGAATAAGATTGGAGTTGATTATTTGAAAAAATGAAAAACTCTATATTAGTAGAGTAAAATAAGATGTAGGGTTGGAGATCAAGAGATGCCCAAGAAAGATTTTTGGTATTTGTTTAAAGCAAATGTTAGGGAAGTAGAATGGATAGAGAAATAAAGTGGGGTCAATATACTTGGCAATCAAGGTGGTGTTAGCCATGGGTTTTCAGCTGGCAAGTATGGGCATATTTGTGGCTAAAAACTCAAGTTATTACTACCCTAGGGTAGCCCTAGGATGGGGTCCAATATAAAATATAATTTATTATCAATTATTTGTTGTAACAGGTTAAAATAAAATGGATAGTATATAAATTATTTATACGGTCAGAATTTAAGTTGATAAAGAAAAGTCTTGAAATAACGATAAAGTATTTTATGGATTATAAGTTATTAGTTCAATTCAAACAATGAAATCGGTCATTGATGCAATATAAAATAGAATTAAATCGAACTAGCTACCTCTAAAATAAGGCATGCAATGTAAGATATACAATATTATCAGTAATTTGTTATAACAAGTAAAAATAATTTGATAATATACAAATTATTTATACCGTACTGTCAGAATTTAAGTTGATGGAGAGGAGTTTTGAAGCAGTGATAAAGTCTCATGCAATTTATAAGTTATGAATTTGAGTGATGAAATCAGTCATCGATAACGTTCCTTTAAGATATGGCTCTTCCTTGGACTTTGCATGAACTTGTCATATTTCATGCATCGAGCTATCTTTTTTACGAAATAAGCTAATCCAACTTAGAAATGATCTCCTATAGGCCCCAACTTATACTTATTTGCTATGTCCAAGTCAGCTTTCTAGCTTGACCTTCTAAAGACTTTTTCATTATTAATTCTTGAATATATATAAAAGTGGAGTATAGTGTACTTCTAATATTTTAGTATATGATACAAAAATAGTTTATTGAATTAATATTAATTTTGAAATAAAATAATAGTTGTCAGAGTTTAGCTTATGATTTGAGAAGGACCCCATTTGAAAAGGCATTAACTTCCCACCTTCTATCAAATGCCCCTTTCATATATCTCACTACCAAAACTTCTATTTAAACACCTTCCACCCTCTCTTTACTACATTCAAATCAAACTACTTCAATTCTTCTCTTCTCTCTCTTTACTACATTCACAACTTCAAATACACATTCACTTATTGATCTTGCTGCTACGATCCACTGAGATTCAGTTCTTTACTATATCGTGTTCAAGTACTCATCCACCATCATTGTTCAATCAAATTTTGAATAAAAAAATACGTTCATGTTCTGCTTTCAGAGTCAGCCCTTAACATTTTCACTAGAAAAAAAAAAACAAATTCCTCCTATTTCAAGTCATCAAACACTATCATTGCTCGATTAAAATCCAGAATAGCAGAAATAGGTTCGTGTGCTGCTTTCAAAGTCGATCGTCGAATTTTCACAAGAAAATACCACTTCAAAAACAAACTTAAACCAACTTCCTCTTCTTTCAAGTCTTCACACCACTACCATTGCTCAATTAAAATTCAGAATAGCAGAAATAGATTCGTGTTCTGCTTTCAAAGTCAGACATCGATTTTTTCCACTAGTCATAACCATTTCAACAACAAACTCAAACAACCTTCCTCTTCTTTCAAGTCTTCATACACTACAATTACAAAAACACGCTCGTGTTCTGCTTTCAAAGTCTGTCGTCAAATTATGGTTAGCTTCAATGGTCAAGAATTGTTTTCTAGTAGATGTGTATGGGTAAATGGTCCTGTTATTGTAGGTGCAGGGCCATCAGGACTAGCTGTTGGTGCTTGTTTAAAAGAACAAGGTATCCCTTTTGTAATCTTGGAAAAATCAGATTGTATTGCATCTCTATGGCAAAAAAAAACTTACGATAGATTAAAACTACACCTCCCTAAACAATTTTGTCAATTACCCAAATTTCCATTTCCACAACACTATCCTGAGTACCCTACAAAGAAACAATTCATTGATTATCTTGAATCATATGCTAGAAAATTTGACATCAATCCAATGTTTAATGAGTGTGTTCAATTTGCAAAATATGACCAAATTTGTAAATTGTGGAGGGTGAAAACTATTTCACCAAATGGCTTAGAAGTTGAGTATATTTGTCAATGGCTTGTTGTGGCTACAGGGGAAAATGCTGAAAAAGTTGTGCCTAATATTGAAGGATTAAAAGAATTTGGAGGTGAAGTTATTCATGCTTGTGATTACAAGTCTGGTGAGAAGTTTAGTGGGAAGAAAGTTCTTGTTGTTGGTTGTGGGAATTCTGGCATGGAAGTTTCTCTTGATCTTTGCAATCATAATGCTCAACCATCATTGGTTTGTCGTAGCTCGGTAAGTTATACACATTGACAGTAGTATTAGTATTTTGGGTTAGTAATTCCACTTAATATGGACGATTTATCTCTAGTTATTTTTCAAGTGACTTGATAATGTAAAAGTCCTTTTACACAGTATCTTTTATAATTGATAAAGTACAAGAATTTGCACACTATCAGGTCATACAAAAGATAGTAGTCATAAAAAGTGAGATTAGTTACCTAAAGGACGAGACAGATAACCTAGTACAACATGTTAAATCCTTTTTGTATTTTCTTATAACAAACAATAAAGTTTGGATTCTAATGGAATTTTGTTCTTTTTTTTTCTTCTTCAGGTTCATGTATTGCCAAGAGAAATTTTTGGGAAAACAATATTTGAATTGGCTATGTTTATGATGAAATGGTTACCATTGTGGCTAGTTGACAAAATTTTACTAATTTTGACATGGTTCATTCTTGGTAACATTGAGAAATATGGACTAAAAAGGCCAAAAATTGGTCCTTTGGAACTCAAGAATACACAAGGGAAAACTCCTGTTTTGGACATTGGTGCATTGGAAAAAATTAGATCAAGAAAAATCAATGTTGTCCCTGGAATCAAGAGGTTTTCATGTGGCACCGTTGAACTTGTCAATGGTGAAAAACTCGAAATTGATTCTGTTGTTCTTGCTACTGGTTATTGCAGCAATGTCCCTTTTTGGCTAAAGGTGAGAAAATGTTCTATTTTTCTCAATTTTTTTGGATCTTTCTTTTTTATTTAGGCTTAGTACCTCAATTAACATGTCCGTTCTCAAACAGACACCTTCACTTGGTCAAATCACGTCTTTTCATAAATTAAAAAGACCAAGTTAAACAGTGTGTGTTTGAGAATTTGAATGAAGTTAAGCGGTCATCACTAGAAAATCGTGCAAGTACGAGTGTCAAATTGAAAAATATTGAAACTTTCGGATGCTCCTTTTTATTTATGTTTAGGTTTAGTACTTGCACAAACTTCTAGTGTTGAACAGTTAACTTGATGGATTCTCAAACAGACACCTTAGCTAGGTCTAAACACATCGTCAATAAGACCAAGTTGTAGTGTTTGTTTGAAAATCAGTCAAGTTAAGGGGTCGGTACTAGAAAGTCGTGTAAGTACATGTGTCAAATTGACTTTGAACTTTTTATGAATGATTCTTGAATAGTTGACTAATATTGTTTTGTAAATTTTTTTTATATAGGAAAGTGAATTCTTTTCCAAAAATGGATTCCCAAAAGCACCATTTCCAAATAGTTGGAAAGGAAAATCTGGGCTATATGCAGTTGGTTTCACAAGGAGAGGGCTATCAGGTGCTTCTGCTGATGCTATCCAAATTGCACAAGATATTACCAAAGCTTACAATGAAGATATTATGCAAAAGAAGCAAAAAATCTCAACCTTGTGATTTAATTGAATCATATAGAGATTAATTTTGTGAAAAACTAGGTAGCATAGATAGATTAGCCCTCTCCAAAAGCCCAAGTTTTGGTATAGTTTGGGAGTTTTTGAATTATATGTTGTCAGATCCTCCAAAAGAAAAAAGGTTAGGTGGAAAGTACTTGCACAAGTTGTCAGGTCCTCCAAAAAAGAAAACAAGTTCTTTTTTGGGGACGCGGTGTTTGGGTTGAGTTTCCCGAGCATGATGAGGTGATCTAGTTTTTTTTATTTTCCCTTTTTACCCCTTTTTCAACTTTGACTTTAGTGTTCACTTACGTTGATATTTTTGTACATATTTGTACAATTACTACTGATTATTAATCAAAGTGACAAAGATATTTCTTTATTGTTCAAAGTAGCCTTGGTATGATTTGATTGTTCTGCATTTCATGTTTATCTTTAACTAATTTTGGTCTAATGATATAGAGGAGTGTAGCGCGTGATATGTGGATTTGACTGCACGTCATAGGTCTAAACTTTAACGTTACAAATAACTTTTTTGTATTTAAATGAAAAAGAGTAGAAGGGCGGATCCATCACGTTTCATAATATATCTCATTGGCTCTCATGAATTTTTCGATTGTATTGATTTTTTGTTAAAATTTGTACAATTGCTTGTTGATTAATCAAAGTGACAAAGATATTAGTTATTGTTCAAAGTAGCATTTTATTGTTCTAAATTTCATATTTATCCTTACTTATTAGCACTGGCCCTAAAACTTTGGTCTAATGATAGGAGTACACCTGATGTATGAATTATGCACACGTCGTACGTCTGAATGCTACCACAAATAAAATTTTGATATTTAAGTGAAAAAAATAAAAGTGGTGGCAATTATCACGCCTAGTTTTAAAATACCTTGGGAATTTCTCAAATTATCAAAAAGAAATTAAATTAGCAATGATGTAGACCACAAAGATTGGGAGATACACTAGATAAGTCTCAAATATAAAAAAAAAAATGAAAAAAATTATTCACAAGTCATATTGGTGAAGCTTTGAATGAAATTCAGAAAAACTTGAATGAAGAAAATGACTCTTCAATTTGCTCACTTTATATGCATATATAATTTTCAATGCAATAAATAGAATATGAATTGTATTACAAAAGGAATGTCCTATTTCAAGTTCTTTTCAATTAGTCATACTCAGTACAGTTATGAAATTTTTGGATAGCAACTAGTCATCATTTCAACACCCTTTGTACACATATATGCATTTACAAAAGAAGATTTTGTTGGATATCTTAGAAGGTGAATTCAGAATTTAAATCGGTTAGTGAAATAACACAAATATATTATTCAATTATTTGAGATAATTATAAGTGTGAACTTAATAAAGTATAATATTTTAAATATTTTTTAATGCATATATAGTTCAAGTAGAAAGAAAAAAGTATGTCGCTGCACATAATAATCAATATCGGCCCCATATCATGATTATGAAGTGTTACGATAATCATATTTTTTACATCGTCAATGGATAAGAGTTATCTGTTTTTTGAAAATTACTTTAAGTATGGATCATGGTATATCCAAAATGATATGACGAAATTATGACAAGAACTTAATTATAAAGGAATAGTTGATCAGAATCAGTTTGAAAAGAAAAGAGTGAATTCATCAAATTTCTCCAATTTTCTTTGAATTGTACCTATAGTCAAAATAGTTATGAACGAAGCAATGGTGTCGTTGTATCATATTGTTATATTATTAGACAATGGCACGAAAAATAAATATATAGTTATTAAATGACACGATCATGTTTTCTAAAATTACTTTTGTATTCATCATGGCATATACAAAATGATATGACAAAATCGTGAAAAGAACATATATGAAGTTAGTTGATTAGAGTTACTTCAAAAAACTCATCAAATTTCTCTAATTTTCCTAAATTGTACCTATAGACGAAATAGTTGACCCAAGAATAATGATGTCGTTGTATCATATTGTCGTATTATCAGACAATGGGCACAAAACATACATATATATTTTTAAATGACACGATAATATTTTTTACATCATCAATAGACAAAACTTAGTACACTATTTTTTTTCTAAAATTATTTCTGTATGCATCATATGGCATAATGATGTGACAAAATTGTGAAAAGAACTTATAAGAAGTGAGTTGATCAGAGTTACTTTAAAAAGAAAAGAATTAACTCATCAAATTTCTCCAATTTTCTTGAATCGTACCTATAGTTGAAATAGTTGTATCATATTTTTGTATTATTAGACAGTGGCACGGGAAATATATATTAATAGATAGATATTTAATGGTATGATCATATTTTCTACATAGTCGATAGATAAAGCTTAGTATACTTCTTTCATTTTCTAAATTACTTCTATATGCATCAAGGCATATCCAAAATGATATGAAAAAATTGTGAAAAGAACCTATAAAGGGATAGTTGATTAGAGTTACTTCGAAAATAAAACAAGTAAGTTTATTGAACTTCTTCAACTTTTTTTGAATTGTACCTACAGTCAAAGTCATTGTATCATATTGTCATATTATTAGACAATGATACAAAAAATACTCATTTTTTCCTTTGTAAAATTACTTTCGTATGGATCATGGCATATCCAAAATAATGTGATAAAATCATGAAAAGAACTTATATGGAGATAGTTGATCAGAATTACTTTGAAAAGAAAAGAGTAAGCTCATTGAATTTCTCCAACTTTAATTTCTTGAATTGTTCCTATAGTCAAAGTCGTTGTATGATATTGTTGTATAATTAGACAATGGCATGGAAAATACATATATAGTTATTAACTGACACGATCGTATTTTCTACATCATCAATAGATAAAACATAGTATACTTTTTTTCTTTCTAAAATAACTTTTGTATGGATCATGGCATATCCAAAATGATATGATAAAATCATGAAAATAACTTACAGAGGGATAGTTGATTAGCATTACTTCGAAAAGAAAAGAGTAAGCTCATCGAATTTCTCCAACTTTCTCGAATTGTACCTATAGTCAAAGTCGTATAATATTGTTCGTATATAGTTATTAAATGACACGGTGATGTTATCTACATCATCAATAGATAAAACTTAATATACTTTTTTTTCTTTTCCCTTAAAATTACTTTTGTATGGATCATGCCATATCAAAAAGAATAGACAAAATCATGAAAATAACTTATAAAGGGATAGTTGATTAAAATTACTTCGAAAATAAAAATGTAAGTTCACCAAATTTCTCGAGTTGTACCTATAATAATCAAAGTCATTGTCACGCCCCGAGCCTACATCCTGGACGTAGTTAGCACTCGAGAACCATTGCTGGCCCCAAGCGAACCCTTGATCTGACTTACTTACTCAACGGAAAACTTAGACATAAGAAAGAGAATCCAAATACAAGATAACTCAACATGTCTCAAACTGAACTCATAATGTTTTAAAAATAAACATTTAACTTAGCCAAAATGGCAACTCAAATCTGAACATAAACCAATAACAAAATGATGATGAATGAACTAACATCTAACTGACTATCTATGAAGCCTCTAAACAACTGAGATGGATGTTAGGACAAGCCCACGACATCCTAATGAACTAAAATGATAACGTAATGAAAAAGGGGAATCCTCTAGAAGCAAGGAGGCTCACCAACAACTCTGAAGCTCAACTGGATCAACGATGCGCCGGATGCTGATCATGGTTACCTGCGTCTGCATCATAATAAGATGCAGGCCAACTGGCATCAGTACATTGAATGTACGAGTATGCGACTTGGAAAAACACAACATAGGCTTGAAAAGAATCTAAAAGGAACTGAAGAACTTACCTGGCTCAACTCAACTCAACATATATAACTGAACTCATTTCAATATAAAGCAGTTTTAAAACAAGTGCAATATAAAGAAAAATTGTTTAAAACATGATGTCAACTCTGTTTTTATGCAAATATACATATAACTCCGAGATGTATGTAAAAATACAAATAAACTGATGTATATAAAACAAAATACTGTTGTGGAAATTTCTCTAACCGACAACCATCACTTAAGAGTTATAGTGATGATACAACACTTTACCTCACGTTGCCAAGGACCATCCTATACCTTGCCGGGGGTATAGGACCTAACTCACTAAGTGGATCCACTAGTCTATCTAAAAAGCACTAAGGGTTCATCTAAAAAGTATGACCCTTTTCTACCCATGATGGCTACATGGTTTATGAGGGTTGTGGGTTCCTTGAACGCTCCCCCATATCGGTGCTCAATATTACTCCTAAAATATGATACTAGCTCTTTATGTTTAAAAACATACTTCTTTCTGTGGTTTGAGATAATTGTTCAAAAACTTAGCTCAAAGTCTATCTTGGAAATCAAGGTTTCCTCTCTTGCTTTATTGTGAAAACATTTACTCTTTAACTGAAAACTAGCCCAAAGGCTCTTTACTGAAAAACTAGCTCAAAAGCTCTTTTGGAAATCTTAGTTTCCGTTCTTATTTAAATATGAAAACATTTTAAACTCTTTTGGGAATACATAGTCCCCATATACTTTTGAAGAAATGAACTTCAACTTTACTCTTTACTCAACTCAAACTCAAGTCTTAAAACAAAGTTAAAACATTTGTAAGAGACTTTTGGAAAACTTTATGAACTTCTCTTGACTTAACTCTTGACTTCTCTTGACTTGACTCTTAACTTCTCTTGACTTTGATCTTAACCGCTCTTGACTTGACTCTTAACTGGTCCTTGAATTGAATTATGGATTTAAGGATTGTGATATGTGATTGGAAAGATCTCATGATTTTAGATAGTTAAACATGAGAAAAGACCGAAAAAATCAATATTTGAGGGTAGGTCTGCGACACGGAGGGGTATTTAATTTTTGGTTTCAAAAATGACTTTTGAGGCAGAATTGTTCGTGACGGTTCCACGATGCGAAACAAATTTTCCCAGTTCTGGGGACTAGCTCTGCAACGCGCCACCACTACCAGATTTCGTCCGATGAAATTTTTTCTTCGTTTTTCAGCTCTAAACCCTCTAAACTCCATAGGTTATTTTCCCAAACACTTAGAATCGATTATATGTTCAAAGTACATCAGATTATTCTCGAAAACACGACTAAAAACGTGAATCAATCTCAAGAAACTCCAATCAACACAACCCACAAGAATTCAAACGAAATTTATCAAGAACTCAAGGATTTACTTTCAAATCTAATAACTTCGCTGAAATTTAATCATGATTGGCACGTGGGTGAACTAATTCAACGCTATGTGATCTCACATACCTTGTAAGGATCACCCCCCGACGAAATCCACAAGCTAAACTCGACGAACTTGACGATTTCTTTGCTCCTCCTTCTCTTTTCTCCTCTTCTTTCTTCTTCTCTAAAACCCTAACTCTTTTCCAAAAGCGTAAAACTGACCAAGTTCAGTTTATACCCTTAATTAATTCACTAAAACGAATTTAATTAATTGGATAAGGGAAAAGACTGAAATACCCTTCAAAAATCCGGATTGGACATTTCCTTATTTGAACAACCCAACTTCCAAAGGGTATAACTCACTCATATGAGTTCATAATCGTGTAAACTCAATGGCGTTGGAAAAATTATTCCAAGAGCTTTCCAACCATATATGGTTGTTTGAAGTTGACCAAAAACTCACTTTTCCTAACTTAAACAAATTTCCAGATTTTTTATTAGAGAAAATACATAAATTCCCTCCTGAACTTGTCTGCACAACTTACTTTAGCACTTTAACTATACGGGTGTTTGTTTACCCCCTAATTTAATTTGAAGTGAATTTAACTACCCCTTAAAGAATGACGTGGCAAAATTTGTATCACCAACTTTCTATAAGAGCGTGAGACAGAAAAAAAACCAAAAAAACTGACAAATGTCATCTTTTTATTGGACGACATATTTAATAACTTATTTTACTAATTTTTAAACATTTTATTTTTCAATTAACTTCTCTTCTCTGTAGTTTTTTTTTTTTTGCGTATTCTTCTTCCTTTCTTTTTCTTTTCTCAAGGCTCTTTCTCTTTCTTATTCTTTTCATTCAGTGTAAACATTTACTCATTTACTCTCAACTGTAACTTTTTCCACATATTTTTCTTCTTCTTTTCTTTTCTAGATTTTGATCGTTTCTTTTTTTCTGTTTTTTTTTTTTGACAAAAATTTTTGGTGTTTAATTTATTGATACCATTTTCGACATAAAAAAAGATTATTATATCTATGAGTTTAAAGAGTTATCAAAAAAAGAACCCGATTTTCACTAAAAAAAAAAATTCAAAGATATTGTTGGCAAAAAATTGATTGTAGAGATTTCGTCCAATTCATTGATAAATTAACAGTTTTATGTAAATAATTTTTTAAATTTTCGAGGAAGGTGGTATGATGTAACTAAAAACTGAACTGGAATTGCAATTGAAATTTGAATTATAATTTGTAGATTTAGGGGTAAATTCATTGATGGGTTTAGTTTTTGGCTCAATTTTAGATATAATCATGGTGGGTGTAGGAGTTGTTGGTTTAATGTGGAAATTGATGTCTACAAATGGAATATTGAAACCTATTTTCTTACGAAAAGAAAGAAAATTGGAGAAGTTTTTTTTTTTTTTTACATAAAGAGAAAATTATTGTTTAATGGAAGAAGAAAAGTTGAAGAAAATTTCACTGTAAAAAGAAGAGTTGTTGTTGAGAAGGTGACAAACATTGGGGAAGACAATTAGTGATGAAAAAAAAATTATTATGGAGATTTAAGTAATTAATTAGAAATTTAGTTAATATACACGTGGACGAATAAAAACGTGTGTGACTACAACACCGAGCCTTCAATTGGGCTAGTGATGGGAGGGTTGAAAAAAAACACTTAAAAGATGCTAAGGGGGGGTATTTAAACACCCGTATAGTTAAAGTGCTAAAGTAAGTTATGCGTACAAGTTTAGGGGGGATTTTATGTCTTTTCCCTTTTTATTATTTCCAAAAATAACTATTTCCAGTTCTTAGCCCCTTTCTAGCTATTTCAAATTGCGAGATGTTACAGTCATTGTATAATATTGTCATATATATATATATATTAAATGACACAATCATGTTTATTACATCATCAATAGATAAAATTCAGTTTACTTTTTTTTTGGATCATGTCATATCCAAAATGATAGACAAAATCATGAAAAGAACTTATAAAGGGATAGTTGATCAGAATTACTTCGAAAAGAAAAAGGTAAGCTTATCGAATTTCTTCAACTTTCTCGAATTGTACCTATAGTAGAAATAGTTATGACAAAGAGAGTGGCATGCCAATGAAGCAACCAAGATAAAGACCTTTGAAGAAGAAATCAATTTGTTCTTAGCTAAGAATAATTGAAAGTGGTCCTAAAATATTGATTGGAAAACCAACTTGCCAAATATATGAAAAATTATATTAAGCATGCATTTGAAAATAGATGGATAGGGTTTCTTCATGAAGCTGATGGTCTAACACATTTCTATACTACACTATTTTTTTAATTATTTTTTGATATAAACTTCACAATCTCATTTACTAAATTTTGACTTTTAATTAATATTATAATAATACTAAAAATAATAATAGATTCAACTCTTATTCTTGACGCACATGTACCGACTCTTCCCTTCTTTGGGAACTCTTTTGACCGTTCATATTTGAAATTCATTAGTTTGATTAAGTCGAATTTGCATTGAATAGTCTTAGAGCCCTTATGGTCCATTGGGAAGAAGCGGAATTCGAAAAGATGATAAAAGAGAGTTGAGCATCTACATTTATGAGATGAAAAAGACCACTACGCAAGTCTAAGAAGAAATGGATAGATTCATGGTTTCTCCTACATTAGATGATTGGAAAAGCGAAATCAAGTTCATTAAGGGGACATTAAACGCTCCCTAATAAAAAGTTTTTCATTTTTGGAGCTCGAACACCGTGATCTCAAATTGAGGGATCGGTAGAGGGATGCCAATGATACCAAGAAGTAGTTCATTTCAAGAGAATAAAACGTTATCCTTTTACTAATGGAGGAGGAATCTCAACTACGAAATCCTTAGTTGTTAAATTTGAAAACATTTTACAATTGAATCTTCTCTTTATATCACATCAAAAAACAACACCCTCAATTGAATCTTATCTTTATTAGTATAGTACTCTCTCTGTCCTAATTTATGTGGCATATTTTGAATTTCCAGAGTCAAATAATCTAATTTTAATTGTGAATTCAGTCATAGAATCTATAAATTTTCTGAAATAACCTTTACATATTTAAAAATTACATAAAAAATAACATAAGTCCCAAATATTGATAATTCAATTTATTTATTTTTTAAAATTGAGTATTTCGAATCAAGAAGATAAAAAAAAGCTGTGGCGTCGCCCGGACTTGAACCGGAGACCTTCAGTGTGTTAGACTGACGTGATAACCAACTACACCACGACACCAACTTGTTAATATATTTGCGCTTTTATAGTTATAATATATAGTCTTGAAATTACATGGAGGTGCCTTTTAGAACAATGAATTTTGTAACACAAATATATGATTTGAGTCAAAGCTACTGAGTTGAACTCGTAAGAGAATCAATACTAATTACACGGGAAGTGACTTTAATAATCAACTGAAATTGCAACAATAAGTTGCTAGTTCAGTAATAACTTGAGCGCTGCGCTATTGAGTCGCTTACGGATTCAACTCAATAGCTTTTGCTCAAATTATATATTTGTTTTTAAAGTTACTTAATATGTATAATTTTTTTTTAGATATAATACCTACATACCCCTCTAAACTTGACGTGTTTTATTTAGATCCCTTTTAAATTATCAGTATTTTTAATTATCTTCCTACTACGCTTTTGTATCCATAAATTTAAAATCCTAGCTCCGCATATATATATATATATATATATATATATATCATTGATCATGAAATTACCACCGATAATTGACATGGCTTCTTCATTTTCGTTTTTTTTATTTGCTTTGGACATTTTTTTTTCTTGAATTGAGGATCTATCAGAAACAACTCATCTATCTCCAAAGTAAAAGTAAATATGTGTAAACTCTATCCTTCCAAATCTCATTCGGTAGGATTATACTAAATATATAATTATTATTTTTTGTGTAATTGTGTTTGTATATTCGTATTGCCTTAAAAACATACTATTATTTAAGTAGCAAGTATAAATTTTTTTTTGGAAAAACATCACACATAGAAAGAAATAATTATCAATTTAATTATTAGATTACCAAAGAGTGAAAACAATTCTACCATGGATTCATATAACTATATTTAAAAAATCGTATGTATACATAATATGAATCGAAAATAATAAATTTAGTTAAACTTACAGAATCTATTCTAAATCCATCTTCACTTCAGATACATAAAGAAAACACCAAAACACAACCCACATGATTCTCTCAATTCAAGATCGATCGATTGTAATGTACTTTGGATTTTGTTTGATTTTAAAAGTTGTTTTCTTCTTCTTTGTTTTTAAGGTAAGACATCACTTACCAACATTGACAGATCAACACATGGGCTGGTAAAAAATTGCCACTTTCTTGTTCAGCTTCCTCATTTGTGGCAATTATTTAGCGCACTAATATAATTATCGCTATATTATATTCAACTATAACAATATAATATAAATTTTTATAACCATTACTATGTATATAAATATCGTTAAATACTTAAGTAACTCTAAATATATATAATATCATTAACTCAATTATCACTACAAAAAAATGGATTATCCAAAAAGATGCTTCAAGCATCCTCCTTATATGCACTACACTCAAAATGATTTTTAGTGACAATTAATTAACGACACTAGTTTAATTGTTGTTAAATATGTATTTGTAGACAATTAACACTTTTTGTAAATTAAATGTTCCTAAAGTCTATAGTCATATTAGATCCAATGACAATTAACTAATGTAGTAAAGGTTTTAGCACTGTTTGTTAATATATATATTTATTGCCGCTAAAAGCTGTTTTTGTAGTAGTATTAGCTAAAACATCTGCCACCCTATTTTGCTCTCTTAACACGTGCTTGAATACTGGAGCCCCCAACTTCTGCATCAATACTTACATTCAAAAATGATGTTATTATAAAATAGGTGATCATTCACAAGCATAAAAATAGCATGTGTTGAGTCTGTATGATATTTGTCTAGTATCATTCACAAGTACAAGTAATTAAACAGTTAAATTTGAATAAAGTTAAATAAGTAGACACGCATCTTATATAATATAATACAAATTAGTTCGAGTAAATCTCACGTAAATGACTATGTAGGACATGTGTAACTCCTCAAGTCCCAAAGGAGGTGAAGGAAAGATTAGACCAATTAAGATGTACAAAGAGAGCTCAAATCCATTTGAGTCCTTTCTTTTGTAGAAGAAAAAAGAAAGAAACTTGAAATATGTTGTTTCAATATATAACTTTTACTCATCTTCCCAAGTTTTTGATTTATCTCTATTTAATTTTGATTATTTTCGAAAGCTATTTATGTGAATGAATTATAAACAAGAATTGGGTCATTCTAGATGGGTTTTTGGGATTAGATTTGTGAAGTTTGAAGCTTTTGTATATCAATGTATCTCCATCCTTATTTATTTATGTATATTGATAAATAAAAAGTTGTATGTGGTATACATTGTTTACAGTCAAAAACAATGTGCCAAAAATGGAGCTTTCTGATGACCTGTGATTTGTTTTATACTTGTGTATATCTTCTCTGTATAATAATATAAGTGTATATATGTGTATTTTATGTATAGCATGTATATCTGTGTATATCCATAAAAATATTTGTGAGGTATATGATAAAATATTATGAGTGGCTAAAAGTCTTTGTTCTGGGGGCTGTAGTTACGGGTAATTGTTGAACATTGATTGTTTTGAATTAATGTTGGTTATCACTTAAATTACTTTTATATTATTGTTTAATTAGTATTTCATGATTGGACACCATTGAGATAAACATATTGTCTATTCTTGAACTCAAGAGACGTAGAGGTAGATAGACCAGAGAATATAAAGAGCTCGATCTCTCTTGCATATCACTTGTTCAGATTCGTGTTCAGAATTAACACCCGGACGAACACCTAACTTGGTTGCTAAATAAGATGAAAATTCTCGCCAATTGTGTATGTCTATCCCCGCTCAACGATGTAGTTAAACAGTCAATTGGAGTAGGCGATTAGAAGCCGAGAGATCATGATCATAAAATTAACCCTGTAAATCAGTAATTTGATAACCTTAGTTAATTCATCACATAAGATGCAATACGTGAAACTCTATACATGCTGCAACCCTGAAATTGTTCCTTTAACTGTTTAAATCACTGAAAATCAAAGTTGTCCTAGTTAGTTACTTTAATAATTAAATTGTTCGCATTAGTAGTAAACAAAAATCACCATCTCTTCAAAACACATTCTTTAAATTGTGGAAATAATAGTGTTAATATAAATTGATCATAAATCTCTTGGGTTCGACAACTCGATTCTAAAAGGAACTATATTTCTTGTGCGACCAGGTACACTTACATGTGCAATAGGGAACAACAAATCATCTATATTTTCCCATGCACCTCCAATTCTTATTAGGCTTCTATTTCCACGCTAAGTGTTGCTATTGCTCATGTCTATGTTAGTTCCCTCATTGTTCAATGGAAAAGATCTTAGACAAATTTATTTTGTTTCCCTTTTTCCATCTTTTTTTTGTATCAAGAATTTTTTACATACTATATTTGTATTAATATCTTTAATGTAGATACTCGTATATAATCGCTCGATAATAAAATTATATTCATTGTGCGAACGATTACATCGAAAAAATATCTATTTTGTATATTGGTCCAAAAGTTGACTAGCCCACCCAATTTTTGATTCCCTTTATTGTGTTGATGACCCATTTTGTCCACTCATTTGCTTATGATCCAAGTTCATAAATATGAGTGGTTCATCAATATGTTGTTAAATCAAATTCATCATTGCAATTGTAATGTTTGAAACTGAACCCTATTCATTCTTATGATTGATCCATAACAACAACATCTTCAGTAACATAACGATAACGATAACATATTTAGTATAGCCTCAGATATTTGAATGTAGAGACAAGAGAGAATAGAGTGTATGCATATCTTATATAGAAATGTTATTTTCGATAGATACTTGACTTAAAAGGAAAAAAACAATCCAAAAAAATTTTTAAATTTTTTTTTTTAAAAGTCACGATAATACATAAAACAACAAATAATAATAAAACAATAAATTAGTCGTGTGTAAGTATTTCATAGATACATTGTTTTATGTTAGTTTAAACCAATTGCAACATAAATTATTTATTTTCATTTATCACACGTTTAATATGCACAACTAGGTGGAGTTGGTTAAAATAAAGTTACATGATTTAAAACTTTACACTATATAGTATAATTTAAGTATATTCTATAGTTGAAAAGCTATTATTTTAGTGTTTAGACTTTAGCATATTGATTTTATGACAATCATAAGAAGTGCAAGCACTGTCACTCGTGTTCATTTTTTGGTAAGTTATTCAGAAATTTGACTTCACGTTGAAAAAATTACTTTAAAATTAAAATGTTCTTTCACTAAAAAATAATTTACACAAATTAAATGTATTACTTCTAATTAATCGAAATCTTTTATGATAGTCAATCATTTGTGCTTATTTTCTTGATCTCTTAATCTAAAATCACGATGTAAAGTAGAACTTTAAAATATACTAATTCTCTTTATTAAAAATGACTTTATATTCCTGACTCAAATTTGATATCGCTAATTAATGATAAATTGTCATTTGTGCTCATTGATGCTTAAGCCAAACTCTTTTGGAGACAAACACCAACTAATTTGCCAACCTGTAAAGATCAACCTAATTAATTCTGTAATAATTATTACTCCAAAATTAATTTATATAGTGGGGACATAACATGATGAAACAAAAATGACAATTGACAACTTTATTGGTTTCTTTTATTCCCCCATGTTAAACTAAAGGCAGCCTATACTAAATATGTTGTACAAATTAGTGAAGAAAATATTCTTTTTATTCCAAGAATAATGTTCAAAGTTCAAGTTATGATAGTGATCAATAGGGAATGCACATAGTAATAATACATAGATACTAATCATTAAATATTTTTTTATGGATGTTTTAATTAGTAGCTTAGTGTGAAAGATGACTAAAAAAGTTCGAAACGGAGTTGTATGAGGCACAAGTCTCACATATAATTTTCTGAAAAGGAAATAATTATATCTATTGAAGTTTTGATCAAATACAAATTTCATTTTAGGGTCATTCATAACTTTATCATTATTTATGGAAAAGAACTTCGAGACAAATAAAGATCAAAATTATATTAGTTATTACTTTATACTAATAATATGATTTTATAATATCAGTTATTCCGTTGATTCTTCTTCAAATAAGAACTAACGATTGTAAATTTCACTAATTATATATTTAGTAGCAGTAATTCCTTTTATGAATTACTTATTTTGACATCAAGATGCCTATGAAATCAACTAGTTTATGTTTGACTATTCGAAGCTCATGTTAAGACAGCTAAAACACGATTCATCTTTTTGAGTACTACTTAAAGCTCATGCAGAGACACCTAAGACAAAATTCATCATTTTAATTACTCAAAGCTCATGTAAATACACTTATAGCAGAATTCATCATTTTGACTACTCGATACTCATATAGAAACACCTAAGGTAAAATTCATCATCTTGACATGATTTACTTTGAGATATAAAAATAAAATATGAAAGGTACAATTAAAAATATTTAAAACATATTTTGGACATTCTTTTACTATATATAATTTTATAAAAGTTGGTTATTTGACATTGTCGGCAAAATAGTTTTTTTCCTATTAAGAGACAAATTGATACACAATTTGTTAATTAGTAGTTGTTGGTAGAACAATTAATCAGTGTGTTGCAGTTGGACAGTTGCTTTCATATTTGATATGTGTACTCAATTTAAGCTCCCAAACTATGGTCCTATAAATATTATAATTAAATTATCTCTTCTTATGTACTATTTTCTTCGTCCTATTTTATATGACACTTTTTAAATTTTGAGATTCAAATAAGTGTATCTTTAATCGTAAGTTTTTTATAGATCTTTTAAACATTTTAAATTATCAATTATCGTGACTTATAGTACTTTTTATGTAGTTTACAGATATATAAATTTCATTTTTTAAAAACTAAAAATTCCATGCACAAATTTCCGATCAAACTTAAATTGTTTGACTCTCAAAAAACGAAAAATACCACATAAATTGAGACAGAGGGAGTGATTATGTAAAAGAAAATTATATGATTAAATTATTTAAAAGATAACAAGTAATTTTGTTTAATGATATTAATTTGTAAGAAAATAATTTTTGTATTTGTTTATAATTGATATGATTCACCGATTCATAGGCTGATATAGAATATGATTTGCGAGTTCATCTGAATTCAATAATTTTAGTTGAGACTTTATGTATGCAGGAAAAGATATTTACTATAAGATACACGATTTAAAATCTAGTAAATTAAATAGTTATTGAATTCACTTATAATAGAGTTTATTTATGATAAGCGATGCAATGATCTGATTATATATCTTCAAAATGCGCGTGGATGCTTGTATATATCTTAAGTGCATTTTCAAATAATTAGAGATTTAGAGTGAATTATATATTGAAATTTCAGTTTATGTTTTATACACTGTTAATATATAAATTATACTTTATTAGGTAAATTATAAAATTGTTAAAAATTATACTTTATTAGGTAAATTATAAAATTGTTAAAAATACTATATTTGTTGATTTAATTCTTTACACCATCAATTTATAAAGTTAAGAAAAAGATATTTTTAACTTCTTGCAAACTTGATAAAAATACTATATTTGTAGATTAGTTTTCCCCTTCTTAAATTTCCTAACAAATGCTATTCTTTTTTCTCCTCATAGCCACAAATATTATACTCTAATTTATATATATTCTTCCATAAATCTAGCAACACCCAATTATTAATACCCTAATTTTCACTGTCAAAAAATAGAGTGCGATTATTCTACTCATAATTAAATTTTTTGATTTTAAACATTGAATACGAAGAGAATTCCTAAAGAGCATTATCATTCTCGAATATACTTTATCCAACGTAAATTTAAATTAGTTGAACTGCAATATAAATATTGAATATTAGACCTGAAACAAAACAAAAATTAAAAAATTTCTAAATTCTTTTATTATTATTAAATTTTCTTACTAATTTTATTTACTTTTTTTTTTTTTAAAAAAAAAGTTTTAACTCTTCACCTTTTTCTCTCTCTCACTTTCTTCTTCAGTCTCCACAGTTCAAACTTCACTGTCTCTCTATCCACCATTTTCATCAAGCACCTTTTTTCTTCTCACAGATCTGACCCGTTTTACCAGATCGGAGCTCCGATAACCCGACCGGCCATCTCCAATGGAGGCGGCGCTTGAGCTGGCGCGTGCAAAGGATACGAAGGAGAGAATGGCGGGTGTAGAGCATCTTCATCAAGTTCTAGAAGCTTCGAGAAAAACCTTATCGCCTTCCGAAGTTACTTCACTTGTTGATGTCTGCTTGGATCTTCTGAAAGATAACAATTTTAGGGTTACTCAAGGTGCTCTTCAGTCACTTGCTTCAGCTGCTGTTTTATCCGGTGAGCATTTGAAGTTACACTTCAATGCGCTTTTGCCAGCTGTTGTTGAACGATTGGGCGATGCGAAGCAGCCGGTTAGAGATGCAGCTAGGAGGTTGCTGCTTACTTTAATGGAGGTATGCATTTGCATGATCAGAAGATAGGCTGTTTATTAACCGGAATTTGATCCTTTTTTTTGGGTTGCTGAATTGATGTTAATTTGCTTATGATGTTGAAATAAAGAATGTATATGCAATTATGTTGTATTACAGGGATGTTTGAAGTAATTTAGTAGTACTCCAACTGTTTTGACGTGGCACTGAGTTTAAGAAAGTAAAGAATACTTTTGAATCTCGTGGTCTTTAACGTAAAGATATATAGAATGTACTTGAATGCCCCTCAATCTTGTGGTTTAAACATGCCAGGTGGGAAATTAGAATTAAAGAGTTGTCAAAAGAGGAAAGAGACATTCTTTTTTAGATGGACTAAAAAGAAAAGTAAGACAACAAATTGAAACGGAGGGAGTAGTAATTAATAAGGGTGGGATCAAATGCTGGTTGTGTTTTAGGCGTAGTTTCTTTTGTGATTTTCTGAGATTTGTGCTGGTTTATAAGTATTATGTAAGGGGATTAAGTGTATGGTATTGAAATACAGGGGTCTATTTTGCAATTGAGTCCTATCACAAATTTGCTTAGAGTAATTTAGTCTTTAATTAATAGGGGTTGGTACAAGTGCTGGCTTGAAATTTATTTTTTATAGTGTTGGAGGAATAAACATTTGGGTGTGGTTGTGGAGTTGTTGAGCTGAAATATGCGAAGAGAAAAGGATAAAGATAACTGATTGTATATCCAAAAACAAGAAAACTAATTGAATGTTCAAAAGGAACACTGCAGTGGTCAAGAGTCAGTATTCGAGCTGCATAAGACAGTCCAATCTCAGTAGCCTCAAGGCCCAGTTGATCTGTCCCTAGTCCTTGGGACTGCGTGCAGATAAACAAAAAACAAAAAATTGTATGACTTGATTTCTATAGTAGTGAGAATTTCATTTTCAGGTGATCTGGGTAAAAGGTCTAGATATATGCTGTGTATTCATATTCCTCTCATGTGCGCACTCATACCGACAGTGATGATAAGAGAGGGAGAGAGAGAACAATGCCAAACTACTGTTAGACTCTTCTATAATTTGGAATGTTAATATCATAGTAATAACCAGTTTCGAGACGCACCACCTTTGCTGATCATATGACCAACTCAAAATGATCTTTAGTTCAAACCAAGCCTTTCAAAATTATGGTATATGTTATTGTAATGGAAAAACTAATGGTGTATGTGTTAATACTTTTTTCTTCTTGCAACTAAGATACTTCTCACAGTATAGTAAATACAGTGTCCTAGTCCTCGAGAAGTGTGTGGTAAAAAAGAAATTTGTGTAATTTGTTTTTTTAGTAGTGAAAAGTTAATTTCAGATGATTGGGGTAAAAAATGCAAGATATATGTTGTGATTCATATTCCTCACATGCACGGGCAGCTGCGCACTAACACATCATGATGAAGAGAGAGAGAGAGAGAGAACAGTGCCACAAACTACAGTTTACTCATCTATAATTTGGAATTTTACTATCATACGTGATACGTATCACCTTGTTGATTGTATAATCAACTCTAAATGATCTGTAATGCTAACCAACTCTAAATGATCTGTAATGCTAACCAACCCTTTCAAAGTTATCGTATATGTCCTCATAATGATAAAACTATTGGTGTTTGTGTAAATACAGTTTTTTTTCTTGCAGCTAGAATATTTCTCACTTTGAGAGAATATTTGTTTTTCTAGTTCATTCAATTATTGTTTTTGTTTTAAATTTAGCTGTTGAATATACTTAGTAATGAGAAATTCAAACAGTTATTGGATATTTATCACTCATATGTTGATTACATGAGCATCACAAATCATTTAATCTCTCTTTTTCTAATATTTTTTTGGGTATGATGAGGTAAAAAACTAGAAATGATTTGATTGATTGTTATAATCTGTACAGGTTTCTTCACCAACAATTATAGTTGAGAGGGCGGGGTCTTATGCTTGGATGCACAAAAGCTTTAGAGTTCGAGAAGAATTTGCTCGTACTGTTACATCAGCAATTGGTCTTTTTGCATCGACAGAGCTGCCCCTTCAACGGGCTATCCTTCCTTCAGTATGTTAATATGTATTTGGTTTGGAATTTCATTTATTGGCACATATATAGCTAAACCTTACACAGAGTAACCTGTATTTTTCTTTTTGAGAAGATAAAAGGTGTAAATATACTTTTCCCTTGTTGCTATCATCAGATTTTGCAAATGTTGAATGATCCTAATCATGGAGTGAGGGAAGCAGCCTTATCATGTATCGAGGTAGCTAAACTGCTATTTTTTTTCCACAATTTCTTGTGTTTGGTCGAACTGCCTTTCCTAATTAGTCTCCAGTGCCTTGACCAACCAATTATTTGTGTCTTTACAGACTGACTACTCTTCCCATTTTCTTTTGTTTTATAAATATTCTTCCATCTTTCCTCTTTGCAGGTGATGTATTCAGAGGTTGGACCCCAGTTCCGCGATGAGCTTCAGCGCCATCATCTTCCTTCCATGTTGGTATGCCTTTAGCTTTAGATGATTTCATTCTAGCAAATAAATTCTTTTTTGAACATCCCGTGTGATCAATTTTGAGTCATCTTCCAATTTTTACTTGGTCAATAGAATGTGATGTAGTGAACTATAGTTCTGCTCAGTGTTTGTTTTGACTTGTTAACTGACTGCAGCTAAAAGATATTAATGTGAGACTTGAGAAGATTGAGCCCAAAAGTTGCTCTATAGATGGAAACTCAAATAATTATTCAACTGGTGAGGTGAGATCTGCTAGCCTTAGTTCTAAGAAAAGCAGTCCTAAGGCAAAACGTTCAACAAGAGAGGTGTCTCTCTTTGGAGGTATGTACATGCACCATTATGTGAATTAAACTTTTATTTCATGTTAAGCTTATTTTAGCATCCAGTTACTATGGTATTGAGCTAAATGTTTTCAAGATTGCTTTAGTCAGCCTTCATTTTTATTTGTTGCTTACATGTCCTATGTGTGTGTTCTTTTTGTATAAGGGTTATCACTGAACAGAAGAGGGGGGGGTAAACCAAAGTTGTGCAGCAGGTTTATGAGCATAGAAAAATGCTTGCCCTGTTATGAGATTATTTGTCTACAGAACAGAGGCTGTCTCTCAGAACACCTTATCTAAAAAAATTATTTGTCTATAGACAGAGGCCGTCTCACGCGCACCAAGACCAATTGATGACACATACCCATCTCCGATAAGTGATTCAGACATGGAGTTCTCCTCCCATCCTATCAGTGACTGTCTCTCTCCCCCTTGGTATGATTCAGGCAACCAGATGCTGCAAAATCCTACAGTTATTGAAACATCCAAGTGGATTCAATTAGTGCGGGAAAGGCAATCAAGGCATTTGGAGTTAATGAAAATGGGTTCGAATACAAATCCTTGATATGATGCTTAAGAATGAAGTAGAGGAGACAACTTCGACAAAAAAGCAAAAATTAAGTGGTGGAGAGAAGAAATCAAGAAAGAAAAGGGATGTTGAGGCCAAAAGATTGGTGTGCTTGGTCAATTATGACGGGGGAAGGAGAAAGCCAGGGTAGGAAATACCAATCATTTTCAAGATGAAAGTCATAATAATAGGTTTGTAACACTAGGGTGAGCCACTCAACAGTAGCAAAGTACACGAATATTTAATTGTGCAAAAGAAGAAGTTCTTCAGAAGTTTCGTTGTTTTAAAATGATAGGAAATCCCTCTACTTATAGACAACAAATGGTAGCGTGAACAAAAAAAAAAAGAAAAAAAAAAGGGTAGTGTGAACAAATGCTTATTGTGCCTTATCGAAAATGTCACAACACTTTGGAAAAGTTACAATCCTTCGGAAAGGTCACAACTTTTCATAAAAATCATAACTTTTCATGAAAGTCGCAACTGTTCATATTTCATTCAAAGCTCTAATAAATGACATTGACCTTCAGTCTATATTGTACCACCCCTACACAAAAAAATGATTAACTCAAATCACCAAAGGTAAAGCAAGATTATCAAGAAACGATAGTAATGCATGCAACAATACAAGTATACATAGGATTTAAGGAGAACCTTTCACAATTTGAAAATTAAAAAGAAAATTGTCAAGGTATAACTGATATATATTCATCTGAGCCCAGCTAACTCACATAGTTTGGTCCAATACTTCATTCTGGTACCAGTTGGTTAAACTTAAGTTTGGTCTGGTATTCCTATCTGGAGATTAGTTGCTCAAGTAAGTTCAAAGGGGGGCTGATATTTATACATATGAAAGATTTGGTGGAGGCTTAATTTGTAAGATGGTGGTGACGGTTGTGAAGGTTTTTGAGAGGAGGGGAAGCTTAGTTTTGGAAATAAATAAATTAAAAGGGAATTCTGGTTTGTGGTGGCGCTACATTGGCGGGCCTAGAGTTCTCTTATATATATATATATATATATATATATATATATACAAAATAGTTGTGTTTTTAGTTATAACTTGTATTTTCATTTGCAAAAGGAAAAAATGTACGAAAAGAAAAAAATATTTTTCTTTGAATTTTTCCTCGAGTCTTAGCTTTGTTTTGATGTTTTTCTAGTCTAGAAATATTTAGCTTTTATTTATTAAAAAAACAAAGAAGACAAAAAAAATCAAAAGATTGGGACCAAAGAGTTTGTCACTGATTATTCTTTCCTATCCGCTTCAAAGCATATTTCATGGATTGGATAAGAATATTCCAATCTTTCTCCCCAAGTCGCTTCTTTTTATCCCAAACATACGGGGTTTTAGGATTGTTCTAAGAAGGGATACACATTTTAGACTAATCTTAGATAAAATTAATAAATAACATTGTAAAAGATTTGGTCAAATCAGAAGTGCTTATAAGTTGTAAATCATAAGTTGTAGGTGACCAACTTATAGCTTATAACTTATTCTGGCTTACAAGCACTTTTGATGTTTACCAAATGCGTAGATAAGTTTAAAAGTGCTTATAAGCACATTCCTTGTGTTTTAGATTACTTATGAGTAGATAGGTGGTAGGTTTTGCTTCTCTGACAACTAGTAATTATTACTGGAATACACCTTTTGTGTAATTCCTTGTTTATGTGTATTACCTTCTCAAAACAAAGTGTGTATAAGCTGTGGAATAAGTAGTTATACCCATACAAAGGATATTGCTGAGTATTGTTGTTGACGTCAAAGAAGTGAAGAGGTTTCAAAGAATAGGCAAGAGAGTGAAATCATGAGGAGAGTTAGATTTTTGTTTTAAACAAAAGGTATTTTAGAGATTACATAGAAACTATTTGGGGTACCATCTTAAAAGATTTGATTAAATCGGAAGTGCTTAGTTTGGCTTATTAGCACTTTTGATGTTTACCAATCGCGTAGATAGTTTTGAAAGTGCTTATAAACTGGTTTGCCTCCTTAGTTTTTATATTGTCAGGTTTAGGTCTACATTGTGTATTTTTTTTTTATTTTTGTGTGGATAATTTCCAAAAGACCCTTATGTATTGTCTTGGCCCCTTGCCTCTTCTTTCATGCGGATTCGCATTATCAATATCTCAAAGGGGTAGATTAACGAGTCCGGAGCCAAAAGGGCAACAAAATTATTTATCAAACCAAAAGGGCAACAAATTTAAACATCGTCTAAATCAGGGTTTCTGCTGCAAGGCGCGGATACCCATGCGACTTGTAAGGCACTGGCAACTTTTAGCCTTGTAAAGCTCAGCCACCATGAGCCTTGCAGGGAATCCAGCCTTTTTCTAAAAAAAAAAACCTTTTTACTACTCTTTTACTGCTATCAATTCTTTTTGTATTAATTGTTTGCCCAAAATTTCCACTAGTCTATAATTAACGGATGATTTTGAATGTGTGTGATAAAAAACATACTAAATTATTTACATTGAAAATTAAAGGAAAGGCACCTCTACTACAATCAATGACAGGCTAAAGCTTACTAAAAGGGTAAATGCACCTCTACCACAAAAAACTCATGCATCCAAATGGGAAACAACACTAGCTTGTTATCATAATTCTTCACTCTTTTTTTACCACTTGGTAATATTGATTTCTTTTTTTCTTCTTCTTTTGTCTGATATCTAAAAGATAATAGTAGTACTATTAGTTACAATTAAATAAAAGCAAATCTTTCAGATTATATTAATGACAACATGTTAGTGCTTGGCAAAATTAACTAATCCCAAAAGTCAACAGATATATGAAAAGTTAATCAATATGAAAACATCAGTATATTCTCATATGTGGAGTCTGGGTAGAATCGGAGGTACATAGATTTTACTCTTACTATTAGTAATAGAAAGGCTGACTTTGATAGACACTATACTCAAAAGAAATATTTTCAAAACATGATATATATATATATATATGACAAGTTCATAACATTCCATTTTTAACTAAACTCAAAATGATTTCAAGCCACTAGCTTTTCTTCCTCAAATTTCCTTTAATTTTCAATGTAAATAATTTAGTATGTTTTTTATCACACACATTCAAAATCTCCGTTAATTATAGACTAGTGGAAATTTTGGGTAAACAATAAATACAAAAAGAATTGATAGCAGTAAAAGAGTAGTAAATTTTTTTAATTTTTTTTTTAGAAAAAGGCTGGATTCCCTGCGCCCTGTAAGGCTCATTGCGGCTGAGCCTTACAAGGCTAAAAGCTGTCAGCGCCTTACAAGGTGCATGGGTATCCGCACCTTGCGGTGGAAACCCTGATTTAGACGGTGTTTAAATTTGTTGCCCTTTTGGTTTGATAAATAATTTTGTTGCCCTTTTGGAATTTTCNATATATATATATATATATATATATATATATATATATATATATATATATATATGACAAGTTCATAACTAAACTCAAAATGATTTCAAGCCACTAGCTTTTCTTCCTCAAATTTCCTTTAATTTTCAATGTAAATAATTTAGTATGTTTTTTATCACACATTCAAAATCTCCGTTAATTATAGACTAGTGGAAATTTTTGGGTAAACAATAAATACAAAAAGAATTGATAGCAGTAAAAGAGTAGTAATTTTTTTTTTTAGAAAAAGGCTGGATTCCCTGCGCCTTGTAAGGCTCATTGCGGCTGAGCCTTACAAGGCAAAAAGCTATCAGCACCTTACAAGGCGCATGGGTATCCGCGCCTTGTGGCGGAAACCCTAAACCTTGATTTAGACGGTGTTTAAATTTGTTGCCCTTTTAGTTTGATAAATAATTTTGTTGCCCTTTTGGAATTTTCAAAAAATTTTGTTGCCCTTTTGGCTCCGGACTTGTAGATTAACACTCATCAAAGTGTACTGGATTGTGTTCGCAAATGTTGTACCTTCCTATAGGGGGTAGATTAACACTCATCAACTGTATACTGGATTGTATTCCTACATACTTCTCGACCTTATTTCCAATGCCAGGTAAAGTGCAGAGGAGATTAGATCAAATAAGAAGATCTTGCTTATGAGAAGACAACAATCAGAGACCACAAATTTCACTTTGGTGGTCAAATGGCCAAGTGTCATTTTATGAAAGGAACATATAGGACTGAGTGCAATAGATCAGGCATTACATAGTAAGTTTATGATAATGAAATGCCATTGGAAATATAATATGGAGAATCCTTTTTTTTAATAACCGTGGTGTCTGGGCCAGGCTTGCGCACACCTCGACTAATTCCACGAGATACCTCCCACCAACAACATGTATTAGGTAACTCTGTCCACCAAGACTAGGACAGATGGGAATAAATCACCTAGATGGGAATAAATCACCTAGTGTTTTCGTCTCAGCTGGAGTTTGAACTTGAGACCTCATAGTTCTTAACCCACTTCATTGATCACTAGGTCACGCCCTTGGGTTACAATGTGGAGAATCCTAGGTTGTGAAAGTGGAAAGCAATGAATAATGCCAAGTATGGTGTGAGGAACAACTGGTGCACAAAGCAAAGCAGATCATCTTATGATACAAGCCTTTGGAAGGGTATTTCCAGATTGTGGGATGAAGAAATTAACTCATACGTCATGTTTGGGAGTGAAATTCATTAAATTTTGGAAAGACAAGCATCAGGGGACTGTGGCACTAAAAGATGAATATCAGATCTTGTATCACTGGCAAATAATCAAGACTCCTTTGTAGAATAGTGCTGGCAGAACAATTCATCAGCCCTACATTTCTGGAGGATTTTCAAGACTAGAGATGAATGATCTGATGTAATTGCGTGCTAAGCTTGCATGGCTTACTGGAAACATCAGCTGAAAGATAGGTTGGAATGGGAAGATTTTAAAGATGGGTCATTTACTGTGAAGAAATCATATGCTCATCTCTGTTCAGACTTCAAACAAGGAATTGATAGACAATTGGCCATGGAAACTAATTGAAGAAGTAAACTGCCTACTAAAGTGATTTGCTTTGTCCAGATTACTTCATCCAACACATGCCACATCCAAGACAATCCCAGCAGGAGAAGTATACAAATAGTGAATAGGTGCTACATGTGCCGGTTGAATTCTGGAAGTGTCCAGGCACCTATTTTTGCATTGTATAGTAGCATATGATATTTGGAGTATGCTCTTCTCTATATTTGGACATCATGTGCATATGAAAACTGGTGTCTAGTGAGTTGGAAAATCCATCAAAAAGGTTTGAGTAATGGTACCTGCTGCAAATTTATTATTTTATTGGTGCATCTGGAATGAACGGAATCATAGATGTTCTGTTAGGATCTCAACTATTACTCATGTACTCAAAGAAAAATGTCTACTGTATTAATTTATTTAGCTCAACCAGGCCCCTGTAACTAGTTGTGATCAACTTTTGGATAGTGTTTGCTGCTTAGTTGTAGACTAGATTTTGTATATGAGCAGGCCTCTCTTCCCTGTAATCTTTTGCATGCATCTTCTGGATGCTTTTTAATGAATTTCCTCTTAATTAAAAAAAGAACGAAGTTATTAAACAATTTTTGCTAACAATGGTAATTTGAGCAAAGAAATGGAACAGAAAGAGAGTTAATATGCAGTCAAATAATAGTTCTATGATTTGTTAATATGAATTTAGTTTGATCTCTCTTCTTGTGCAGCAGATGGTGATATTACAGAAAAGCCTGTCGACCCAATTAAAGTGTATTCAGAAAAAGAACTTGTAAGGGAATTCGAGAATATTGGCTCTACCCTTGTACCAGAAAAAGATTGGTCTGTCCGTATAGCTGCTATGCAGAGAGTTGAAGCACTTGTTATTGGAGGTATTTTACCAACTTTGCACCTCCAAATAACCTTTCCCTTCGTGCAACTCCTTGTGGTCTTATAGTGGCATCTTCCAATGTTCTGTCCTTACTAATTAAGACAGTGCAGTTGATAACGCGTGTTATCTTTTATTCTGTTCCATTAGGTGCAGCTGATTATCCTTGTTTTCGTGGACTTCTAAAGCAACTTGGCGGCCCTTTGAGCACACAGTTAGCTGATCGGCGATCCAGCATAATCAAACAGGTTTGGTCCCATAATACTGGCTACAGCTCCCGCTTCTCTATTTGGTCATATATTTTGCCTGTGTGCCTGTGGGATACTTTTTTCTGGGAAGTACGTGTCTATTGGATACATTTTCTTTTTATTTCTTGTTTGTTGAACTATGCTGTGCTACCTTTATTAGCCCGACTTTCATTTACCATGATGCACTTGTCTGAAATGTCTTACTTCTTAGGCTTACCTCCTTATGGACCAATCAGATACAATAAAAACCTGTTCGAAGTTGATTTTAAATTCATCTTCCCATATCCTAGTCACTAGTATAGCTGCTAATGGCTTGTTAAAATAAGTAAAAAAAATATCCTGCTAATGTCATATATATCACAGAAATTTTATCATTGCAGTTGCTTCTTTTGTTTTAAGGGGTCATTTGTTGTTATTATGATTAAGATGTCCGAATGTGAATACACATTTGAATTTTAAGATGTCTCTAAATCTGAGCACTAAATCTAAACACCGAATGATTAAGACTGTTTGATTTCTTAATATTCGAATGTGTGCAATTTATTTGTTTTTAAACATAAGGGAAAATGGCACTTTTAGTCCCTGTGTTAAGGCTATATTCTTATTTTAGTCCTTGTGTTATCTAACTTAGCACTATTAACCTTCAATTATATCAAGTGAGTGATTTTTATCCCTCAACTAACAGATCCAAAAAAATTAACAGAGAGTTCACCCCTAAAAGGGGCAATTCGGGTATTTAAAAGCTATTGCTTGAGAAATAGAAAACTTTTTGAAAAAAAATTATTCGCTGCAGAACCTAGTTCAACCCTAGTTCTTCACAACGAAGAAGTCTCGATCTATTTGGTGTGGATGTGCAATGGAACTGCGTTCTAAAAGTGGGTTGAAATTCACTCCATCATGTGAGTACTCTTTTAAGTTGAATAGACAAAGAAAAATATCTCAACAAATATACCAGAATACTTTGAATTGTTTTTCCTTAATGTTATGCAAATTATTTGTATATGTGAAAATATGATTCTAAATATATTATTTATAAACTTCAAGCTACAAGTAAAATTGAAGCTTAAGGACACTTATAAGTATGGTAACATACAAATAATTAAAATGAAATACCCAAATTGTCCCTTTTAGCAGTGAACTTTCTGTTAATTTTTTTTGGATCTGTTAGTTGAAGGATTAAAATCACTCACTTGATATAATTGAAGGTTAACAGAGCTAAGTTAGATAACACAAGGACTAAAATAAGAATATAGCCTTAACCCCGAAAGTGAAGAGTCCGCGCAACTTAGTTACTAATGCATATTCTCTACAGTTCTCTATGGATACAAAGAGCAGCAAATCTTCTATGAGATTTGGGAAACCAATATAGTCAAATATGATAAATGATCTGCTAAGAAAAGCGGTGTAGACAACTAGACATTGTACGTTGGTCGCTATTTGAGTAGAAAGGTGGAAAAAGAAGAGTAACTGAGAGTATGTGCAAGTTTCTCAAATGGATATCGTCAATATAGATAAACAACTGCATGTTCTTACCTTGCAAGGAGTGCTTGTTTAGCTGTGTGCTTTTGTGTATTGTTGATGGGCTAGTTTAGACTTCTGTTTTATTTTGGATTTCTATGCATCACCATTTACTAAATGGATTATGTTCCAAGTTCCGACATCCATGAAGACTAATCCACTGTCTTATGTGAATGGTAGGCATGTCATTTACTAAACTTCTTATCAAAAGAGCTGTTGGGAGATTTTGAGGCATGTGCTGAGATGTTCATTCCGGTGAGAAGAAGTGATCTAGTTATCATATGCTTATACTTCTATCATTTTACTAGGGAGAAAGGATTACATTTTCTCTAATATGCGCGAGGCTATGACATCCTCATTGAACTTCAGGTTCTCTTCAAGCTTGTTGTGATAACTGTTCTTGTGATTGCAGAATCTGCTGATAACTGCATAAAGACGGTAATGTTTTATGTGCTGTTTGAATCTGTTTTTCCTTTGCCTGTACTTGCAGTATCTGTCAATCATTTCCTGCTGTTTTTTTATTTCAGATGTTGCGCAACTGCAAAGTTGGTCGGGCACTTCCTCGTATAGCTGATTCTGCAAAGAATGACAAAAATGCAGTACTTCGTGCAAGGTTTGATACTGCCTCTTCTAATTTACAGATCTTAATTTTGATTTAGTTCTACACAGTGCCTGTTTATTCTTCTGATTATTTTCGATGACAGATGCTGTGAATACGCACTTCTGATCCTTGAACATTGGCCTGATGCATCTGAGGTACAACGTTCGGCAGAGCTCTATGAAGACCTTATAAAATGTTGTGTAGCCGATGCAATGGGTGAGGTATGCTTGTTGAACTCTGACTTTCATATTTTTGCATAGTTATTTGCATGTATACCTTGCCATTTGCAACACTCCCCCCCTCCTCTTTCGATTCAAGATCTGTTTTTGGTAATTCATACTACTTGGCTACAACAACAGGTACGATCAACTGCAAGAACTTTGTACAGAATGTTTGCAAGAACCTGGCCAGAACGTTCTAGGCGTTTGCTGTCGTCCTTGGATCCTTCTATCCAAAGGGTACTCTCTTTTGTCTTATAAATTGCTCCCAGCATCCTTCCATAATAGATAATGGGCATCTTTTCTAAAACTCTTTAAGGCTGATGTTGTGGACTAAAATGGAACCATCTTGCAGATTATAAATGAGGAAGATGGTGGTATTCATAAACGACACACTTCTCCCTCTGTTCGAGAGAGGAGTTCACACTTCTCACTTGCGTCTCAAACATCTACTTCACATCTACCTGGTTATGGAACATCTGCTATAGTTTCCATGGACAGAAGTGCCAATTTATCTTCAGGAACGTCCCTGTCCTCTGGGCTGCTTTTGCCACAAGCAAAACCTGTGGGAGTGGAACGTAGTCTGGAGAGTGTACTTCATGCCAGCAAACAGAAAGTTTCTGCTATAGAAAACCTGCTCAAAGGTCTAGATGTATCTGAGAGAAGTCGCTCCTCTAGTTTGGATCTAGGTGATTGTTTCCTCTTCCATTATTCTTCTGCATCTTAAAACTTGATGTGTTTAAGTAGTTAAAGATTTGATGAAGAAAAGTTTGATGTGCTTAATTAATTATTGACATCGTGAAAGGTTGTCAGCTTTATGATTCAGATAAAAATATGTTTCAACTACTGCCGTAACTTTTGAGTATCATTGAACAGCTTAAAATGTTTTTATATTGTACCCTAGTGCAGGAGTTGACCCGCCCTCGTCCCGTGATCCACCATTCCCTCTTGCTGTTCCTGCATCAACAAGTCTTACTAATGCTTTACTCGTTGATGCACCATCTGCTATGACTAAAGGAAATAATCGCAACGGTGGGTTGGTTTTGTCTGATATCATAACTCAGATCCAGGCCTCAAAGGATTCAGCTAAAGCATCATACCGAAGTAGTGTGGATCATGATTCTTTTTCGGCACTCAACTCCTACACTGCAAGAAGAGCTTCTGAAAAACTACAGGATAGAGGACTTGTTGAAGAGACTGAGCCGAGGGATATTAGGCGGTTTATGAACTCGCATGTTGACAGACAATACTTAGAGACATCGTATAAAGATGCTATTAGGGACTCCCACATTAATCACGTTCCCAATTTTCAACGTCCTCTCTTAAGAAAAAATACAGCAGGAAGAACGTCAGCTAGCAGGAGGAGGAGTTTTGATGACAGTCAATTTCCTCTAGGAGATCTATCTAGTTATGTGGATGGTCCTGCTTCACTAAATGATGCATTAAGTGAGGGTCTCAATTCTACTTCAGATTGGAAAGCCAGGGTTGCTGCATTTAGCTATCTCCGGTCTTTGCTACAGCAGGGCCCTAGAGGTATTCAAGAAATCACTCAGAGTTTTGAGAAGGTTATGAGATTGTTTTTCCAGCATCTTGATGATCCCCATCATAAAGTTGCACAGGCAGCACTTTCAACTCTTGCAGATCTTATTCCTGCTTGCAGAAAGCCATTTGAAAGTTACGTAGAGAGGATCTTGCCACATGTTTTCTCGCGATTAATTGATCCCAAAGAATTGGTGAGGCTGCCCTGCTCAACTACCCTAGAAATAGTTGGCAAGTCATATGGTATAGATTCCCTTTTGCCAGCTTTACTCCGTTCATTAGATGAGCAGCGTTCCCCAAAGGCCAAGCTCGCTGTAATTGAGTTTGCAATTGGCTCATTTAACAAGCATCCTTCAAATTCTGAAGGTGCTGCTAACATTGGCATCCTCAAGTTATGGCTTGCTAAGTTGACACCATTGGTCCATGATAAGAATACCAAACTGAAAGACGCAGCTATCTCGTGCATTATATCAATGTACACACACTTTGACTCTATTGCAGTTCTAAATTTTATCCTTAGCTTATCAGTTGAAGAACAAAATTACTTGAGACGGGCTCTTAAGCAGCGCACGCCTCGTATAGAAGTGGATTTGATGAATTTCGTGCAGAGCAAGAAAGAAAGACTACGATCCAAGTCTTCGTATGATCCATCTGATGTTATTGGAACATCATCTGAAGAGGGATATATTGGCATTTCAAAGAAGAATAATGTGTTTGGAAGGTACTCTGCTGGTGCAGTTGATACTGATAGCATCAGAAAGTGGAACTCTCTTCAAGACCCAACCTATATGACTAGGTCTATTGGCCAGTTGTCTGATGGTACTCAAGACTTCTATCATGGTGTGGAAACTGGTCCCAACACTGATTTTTCTGTTACAAAAGCCAAGGATTTGAAATTTGGGGCCCTTACCTCAAGCGAGAATGATGGATATTGGACAACATTGGAAAGCAAGGACAACAGCTCAAACATAGAACACACCTCCACTCCTCATCTGGATGTCAATGGGCTAGTTGATTCAGACCATCTACAGATTGCTCTTGATGCTGGAGCTGATAATGGGTCTTCATCTGACATGGAGCTTAATCACCTAAAACTTTCTGCTCTCCAAATAAATCCAACTCTGGAAACTGGACCGAGCATCCCTCAGATTCTTCATTTGGTGAGTTTGTGTGGTTCATGTGTCTATCAGGTTGCGCTATATTGTCACATTTCATTTCAATAATGAAGAATCTTGTAGATCATTATTCAAGTGTAATTTTGTATGAATTTGAGCATAAAATCCTTCAGTATTCTTACCCTGCTCTTTCTTCCACTTTTGGGTAGATTTGCAATGGTGATGATGGTAGTCCTGCTGCTAACAAGGGTGATGCACTTCAACAATTGGTCAAAGCTTCTGTTGCTAATGATCGATCCATCTGGAGCAAGGTAGATTGGCATCAAAATCTGTCTGATATTTAGTCAATTAATGTGGATTTTCAGATTCTTAACATAAGGCTCGGGATTATAGTCTGATTTAACTGTTTTTCTGTTAAGTATCCATTAATTTGTGTCCTTGAGAATTATTTCTTCTAATAAAAGGATATGGATCTCATGAGGTGTCATTTTTGGTTTTGAGCAGTACTTCAATCAGATATTAACTGCTGTGCTTGAGGTGTTAGATGATTCTGAGTCATGGACAAGGGAACTTGCCCTATCTCTGATTCTTGAAATGCTGAAGAATCAGGTTTGTAGGCTGTATTTTCAGTGATCACTTGTGGATGTCCTCTATGATCTTCCCCTTTCTAAAATAAAGAGGAAAGGTTGTTTTCAACACATGTCTTACCTTTTCTTATTCCATTATCTGTTTGCTTAATCTTGTGTTGTTTCAGAAAAATGCTATGGAGGACTCAGTTGAGATCATAATTGAAAAGCTGCTCCATGTGACTAAGGATGATGTTGCAAAAGTAACTTCCGCTTGGCCGAAAATATTAAGTATGTTGTAACTTTTCATTTCCCTCTTTGCTTAATGTGTTGCAACATCGTTCAGGTTGCAAATGAAGCTGAGAATTGTTTATCTACAATTTTGTCCCAGTACAACCCATTCAGATGCCTAAGTGTAAGTGCTAGAGTGAACCTCTTTCCTTTGATCATGAGTAGTCGTTCTTGCATTGTCTAATATTTTCTGGTATTGCAGGTTATTGTTCCTTTACTTGTCACCGAAGATGAGAAGACTCTTGTAACTTGTATTAACTGTTTGACGAAGGTGATTTGCTGATTAAGTCTGTTTCAATTTGTCCAACTTGATTAATTTGGTGCTTTCTTGGTTACATTAAGTTTGGACTCTTTATTCCTTTTCTTACATATTTCTATGTTGTGCTTAGAGTTGAAATCATCCGTACACGACTGTTGGTTGGCAAGGGTTATGTTTTGTTGCCTGCATACTATCTTGTTGATATCCAGTCAAAGGAGGGAATTTTTCAGCTTTGTTTTTTCTTTGCATTGCATAAGCCATTTCCCCATCAGTTATGAATATGTCCTTGTTCTCGAAGCAAGGTAGATGTTATTGAAGTTGTCATGTTGATATGCAACTATTAGTTCTAGGCACACATGACAACTCATGCGGTACCATTGTAATTTTTACAAGATTTCTTTACTAGCATGTAGTGAAATTATTGGTGTACAGAGTTGTCAGCGTCGAGGTATAGTTACACCTTGGGGTCTTATTTTATCATAGAAGAAGTTATGTCATTCACTAATATATCCAAGCTTGGAATGCTATCATTGAATTGGTTTCTGATGTGGACTTGTTATCTCTTTGTTCAGCTTGTTGGAAGGCTCTCTCAGGAGGAGTTGATGTCTCAGCTTCCTTCATTCTTGCCTTCCCTGTTTGATGCTTTTGGAAACCAGAGTGCTGATGTCCGCAAGGTGAATATCACTATTTTCCTGTTCTTTCAGCTGTTGCGTTTAGTTAGAAAACCCTAAAGGAGTAGCAGAACTAAAGATATTCAGTAATTGTTCATCTGCTTCACATCTAAGTTTGAAAGGGAAGTAGGAAATGATATGTAGCTTCTGTAGTATGCTTAGATGTGCATATCTTGCTTTTTTGTTTACATTTTGTGCAGATAACTAGATAGCCTGAAGGGTTACTCCTCTACCTGCCAGTTTTCCCTTAGTGTATGATAGGTTGCAGGTTGGTGTTCGGTAAAGAAAAGCAAAAGCTATTTGTTCGATTGTTGTCCTGCATATGTGGACTAGAATGAAGTGTTCCTCACGAAGTACTTTAACAATGCTTCTCTTCTGAAATTCATTTTTGTTTTATTTGTATGAAGTGACAAAAATGTTAGCCAACAAACTATTGAGTCATGTTTCCTTACTTGATTCTCTTTTCTGTTTCCTGTTTATGGACTTAAAATGTGGTCACTGTATACGCGCGCAAATGTTCTACGAGTCTCTAGGCTGGATATTATAGTGGTTCATATGTATTTTCTTGTTTATATTTTTAAATCTCTTTAGCTGTATCTTGATATGCATAATTTTTCTTGGCTGGCAGACTGTTGTATTCTGTTTGGTTGACATATACATCATGCTGGGCAAAGCATTTATGCCATACTTGGAAGGGCTGAACAGCACACAGTTACGATTGGTCACCATTTATGCAAATCGAATATCACAGGCCAGAACAGGTACTCCGGTAGATGCAAGCCATAGTTAGGTTTTTTTTTTTTTTTTTCCCGTATTCATTGTAGGTATAGATGTGTGTATTTGTGATTTAATATTTGATGCCTTTTGTATAGCTGTGTGAATGTGTATTTCTTTTTTGGTGGGTGAGGTTGTATTCTTCTTTTTTCTTTTCTGCTAATTGGTTGGTAGTTTTGGAGTGAGAACAATTGTGATATTGTACACAGTGAACTTTGAGCTCATAGTGAAATCTACAGTTTTTGGACTATTGTTTAAATCATTTTAACAGGAAACAATACAATTTTGCACCTTTTATTTAGTTTGTTATTACTTGAGATCATTCATGTTATATTACATTGCATGAATAGGCTATGTTGAGCACAGTACATCAATAGCCATCTCTACTAAATAAATTTCACTCAAATTGAGATGAAGTGTTTGAATACATGATAAAGTGTTTCTATTAGACACTTAGGATTGATATTTTGAGCGGAGTTGCAAGACAATAAAGAAGTGCTTCTTTCCTGCACTCCAACTCCAACTCAGTAGAGCTCATTCCGGATAAGCGAGTGAATTTCAAGCTGAAACTTGGATTGCTGACTAATATAATATCCTATCAAAGAAGATGAACTTTCAAAATGAAAAAGTAAACTACCTTAGTAAGCTAGCTTTGGTTGCTAAGCAAGCCAGGCATTATGCTAGGATGTGGATCGATCATGACAAGAATGAACTTCTCCGTAATGTAATGTAAATGTAATAGAAAAGGCAGAGTCCAGTTCCCCTCCCTTCTCGACTAGACGAAGGAGATATGAATGGAAAATATTCTAGGCTTATTATGTATTCATGATTTTGTACCAGTGCAGTTATTCAAATCTCTGATGTGTGGTGTAGTGGTCAATAAAATGGGAATTGGTTTGGGAGACTGGTGTTATAATTTTAATTGATAAAACAATTAAGATTGTAATCTAATGGACAATGAAGTGCGTAAACCTTGTTAAGTTAGGGTTCAATTTTTGCATATGTTGTGGTGAGTGTAGTTACTCAGTACATGTACACGTGAGGAAACATGTGTACTTGAAAATTTTTATTGACATAAAAAAATTATTTTGGTTCTGTTTTCATCCAAACCGTGAACACCCCTAATTGAGGCTATAAATCCAAGAGTTTTGAGTGTGTATGTGTGTTTTGAACGTCAACATTTCACATATCTGGAACGACTTCTTTGGACTAAAATTCAGATAGATATGTATACAATTTATTCATATACGATATTTATACCAAATTATATGAATTTAGCAGGTAGTTTATTGCTAAATTGAGGTGAGAACATGTCAACCAACCTTGCTCAAGTGATAAAAGTATATTATAGAAGATATGTCACAATTATTAATTTGACGTAAATATTGAATGTGAGTAAGTTTTCCTTGATACATACTTAGGTTCAAGATGAGAGCAACTCTTTTGGATATTTGTAAATTTGACGTGCTTAATTCAATTGGACCTGAATAGCTAGCTCAAAGGAAGGAAGATTTCATGCTCTATTTCATTCATGGGGTTCTTCTCACCCTTCTTTCACGGACTACTTTGCCATTGGTCACCTGAGAATATTTAGACTAAAAGATGGTTTTCGCTAATTCACACTACATTCCACGTGCCTCAAGCTAATAACACAAGTTTTCCTTTTTAGGTTTAATAATAATCACAAAATAAGAATGATGTGAAATAAAATCAATAGGGAGAAGAGAGAATCCGAACAGGGAAAAGGGGTGATGAGCAAAATGGCAGCCAAGAAAAATCGTGCCCCAAAAAATATGATATAGATAATTTATCCTAACATAAATGGTAATAGTTACTTCCACAACTTGAATCGATACTTATACGCTACACAAAAATAACTTTATTATAAATGTAGACAAAATGATCATACTAACATAATTAAAATTGAGCTCATGTGTCTGAGAATACAATTGTATTCACTATTTAATCATTTTGTATCATTGCAACATAAATACTAACTCTTATCCATCTCCTTTTGATTATAGTTATTACTCCCTCGTCTTATATTATTTGATTCATGTTAACTTATGATATTTTCTTACATCAGTAGTTCGATAACTTCTCTTTTGATCAGAGGGACTATAGCAACAATCTCTCCAAGCCAAACCCCTACCACAACATGAGGTGAAAGCTTTAAGAAAAAGGTTTATGTATATCTTATCTTCTTCAAACCCTACTTATAAAATTAAACCAAAGTATATTCTTGTTACAAACAAATTCAATTTCTAAAACTTTCCAAACAAAATCTCAATATTAGTTTGGGAAAAATCCAAACAAATAGAAATATAAATATCTAGATTAGGATATAACTTGAATTACAAGACTTGCAAATTGTGAGAGTGATGTGTGTTATGTTGTTTGATAGTGTAATATTAATATTTATCCATATTCCCAACACAAAATGATGAAATGTATAAATAAATATAAATAAATTGTCACTTGGGTCTACAAAAATATAAACACCCATGTGCTACACTGCCACTTCAAATTTTCTTGGGGCAAATACTCCCCCCCTTGCATTAACATGCAAAATGGAAAATGGGACCCTATTAATAAATTGAACTTCTTTACACATACAATAGACAAAATATTATAGTGTGGTCAAATCTATCACTATTAGAGTATTAATCATTGAATTCAAAATTTATAAATTATATATTTAAATCAAATTTATGTAGCTTACTTTAATTATAGGTATAATTAGTAAATTAATGAAGTATTTAAGAATTATTTCATATTAAGTGAATTTTTGGGGTTATTTCATTGTTCAAAATAAATGAATTGTTCAAAAATTTAAGATGGATATTCGATTTTTTTTTCATATTTATCCTTTTCTTTAATGAAGTTTGATATTTTTTTAGAAAATAAATTACACTACTTACAAAGTTATATTTTAATTTTACGAAGACTATTAGTAAAAATATGATTTAAATTATATTTTTGAATCTTTTTTTAAATAAGCACGCATTACCTTATAAGTTCAGTTAATATGGAAGAGATGAATTAATTTATATCTAGCATTTTGCCAAAAAGAATTTAAACAAAGAAATAAATATCATTCGTGCACTCCATCAAATAAGGTCAATTTCGTTGTCAGGTGCATGTATTTAGAGATGGTAAAATTCAGTCGTCTATTTGATGTTTTATCTTTATTTTTTATTCAGTGTCCGAATTCGCACCGACTAATTTCATAGAATGAAAAAATATTTTATCACTTTATCACAATCTTTGTTAATTATATATTTGACATCTATATATGTATTAATGTATATATTCAGATATAGCATTTTTTTTAATTCTTTAATTTTTTTTCCCAACGTTCTATATTTGATTTGAGGCCTAATTAATTGGAATTGATGAATATAGAAGTTAAGCTTTAGTATAAATATTTAAAATTTTTTACCTAAATCCACAATATATTTTATCATATTCTCTAACATTCACTATCATTTGAAAAAATTACAAAAATTTCTACTCTCTCTTATTCTCGGATACATCACTTTATGCGATGTATAGATTGAATACATCACTTTACGTGATGTATCAAGACACTGAGGGATGTATCTAAAATTGAGACGTTAAATGATGTATTCGAAACTGAGACACGATGTATCGGAACATTGAGGGATGTATCTCAAATCGGGACGCTATCATATCATTTTTGAGATGTATTCGGATTCCACCAAATTTAAGGAATTTTTGTTATTTAAAAAAAATAAAAATAAAATATAATTAGCTCTTAATACTGCGTAAAATTTCCTAAATATTTACAAGCTCAATCATAATCTTTGACGGAAACCCTATTTGTAATGTCTCTGTTCTTGTACAGGACCGCATTCCTAATTTGACTTTTTGTATAGCAAAAATAAAAGTATTATTCCTTCCATTCACTTTTAATAGTATGATTTTTTTTAAGTAAAACAATAATAATTTTAACTAATATTTTATGATATATTTTTTTATCTTGTTGATATGCAAAAACAACAATTTATAATACTTTTCGTATAGTTTTTGAATATCTAAATTTTTTGTTTAAAATATCGAATTAATATAATCTAATTTCACTTTGAAAATTAGTCAAATTGACCTTCAAAATCGTAACATGACAATTAAAAGTGGCGAAGGGAGTATATGAGTTTCACGTTGCCCCAAGTCAATTTATAGAAAAACAATTTTAATGTGAGATTATGTTTTATTAAATATAAGTAGTGTAGTGTATGTGTATGCAAATCTATTTCAATCTCAAAGAAAGAAAGATTATTTTCGATAGACCTACTATTCAAGATAAAATAGTCCAAAGCAATTTAGAAATTTTTTTTTAAAAAAGAAATAACAAATAATAACAAAAACAATACGATAATTCTAAGGACAACAAATAGTAACAAAATTCTAATATTTGAATGTGTACCTTTCCCATATCATTATAATATAACTAGAGTAAATTGACTAAATGACAATTTAAAGATTACTTACTACTAGTTCTAATTATTAATAATATTAAGCACCATGTACAAATTACAATCATTAGATCTATTTTTTAAGAGATTGAACTAATTAACTAAGAGTTTCTTTTGATTTAAAATAATAAGAATACGTAAGAAGATATCCTTAACAATGTCCTAATTGGCACTAATTTTCACTTAGACATCTTAACTAAGCTTAGTTCATTTTAGACACCTCATGTTATGTCTCGACGTGTCAATTTGACACTTTCTGCTGAGATGGTATAGTAAGTGCGATACACTCACTGGATGCGCGTGAGAGCCTCATTTTACCAAATTTTAATTTTTTTTCTTCTTCTTCTTCCCCATTTGACTACCATTTTTCAAGCTTTAACTCTTTCCATGGTGAAATAAATTTGAGGATGCCACAAACAAAAAGTGAATTCTAGCGCCCATAAATTTTAAGCTTAAATACTTTCAATTATTTTTTTGTCCTTCTTCCTCCTTAAAATAATTTGAGAAAAATCAACATAAATTTTAAGAAGAAAAAAACACACTCAAAAATGGCAAGAAATCATATTTTCAATCATCAAATCCTTCATTCACAACAAACAATTTTAGCGTTCCAATCCATTTATATGCCTTGTCACATCATAATCACGGAAAAAGTCCAAATCAAATAGATAAGCTATATAATTTTAAGTAGAAAGATTGGGACTCCATATTTATGTACTAAAGCAACATTTTTTTATTTCATTGACCAAGAAATCCAGCAAAAAAGGAAAAAAAGAAAACCTCCAAAAAAGGTCAAGTAAATGCATTACCACATTCACCAAATCAAGCATTCAAATATCAATCTATCAAAAAAAAGACGTTTTTATCTCACAACATTCACAAAGTGACAAAAAAAGCTTTGGGTGGAGAAGAAAATCTGGGTGAGAGAGAGGGTTTGGGGTTTGAGGTGGGGCTGGGGTAGTGGAGAAGACAATTTGGGGTGGAGGTGTGCGAATCCTTTTCTTTTTATTAAAAGTGGTTATTTTTTTTAATTATTTAGTTAAAGAAATGCCACATGTCAATGAGTCATTGGTAGTTTTTTTCCTACTCAAAATTCATCATTTAATAATTATTTTTTCTATATATGCTACATGTCTTTATTTAATTCGTCACTTTGATACGTCATCAGCGAGGGTGTTACACACACCTTACAAATTTGACAGATTGTCGAAAAAGTGTCAAAATGACACAGTTGGACATGACATGAGAATCCTAAAATGAACAAAGCCTAGTTAAGATGTCTAAGTGAAAATTAATTCCAACTTTAGGTGGCCACCAGTGATTAGGCCATTTATTTATTGATAGTTATACTGTTATATACAGTGTTAGTCCAATCATTGATAACATAAAGATGGATATGGGGTTATTATTATTTTAGTACTCCAAAACAAATATATATTGAATAACAATTTAGATATATTTATAGATAAATAGATACCAATAATCTTGTCTCCTTAAGGCCCTACAAAAGGAATTTCAAACAAATTTTTGTATATGATATAAAGCAAAAGATTTAGATATGCACCTTATCATGTATACATAAAACACTTCTGACCTAACTATAAATGGCATAAAAAAGTCATACGTGAATCAAAAACTTTTAACGGTTTAATAATTAGGAAAATCACCTAACGGAGTAAATATATGTTATGTATTTATTAATATAATGGAAGTTTTAAAAAAAATTAGTTGTTTTATTTAATTTGTTTTGTATTTATTTGCTTGAAATTATATTGATTTGCTTTATATCAATATTTTTGGTTGCTCTGTATTTGTTGTATTTGTCTGGAGAAGGTAGAGTGCACATATATCTTATTACTATCCTATGAGGATAGAGAGACTATTTTCAAGAGACTCTCGACTCCAGTGTGTAATAAACAAGTAATAGAAGAAGAAAGTATAACAGTAAAATAAGAAATGCAATGTACAGTCCATAAAAGAAGCAATAACAATAATAAAAATAGTATAGTAATCGAAATTGAATAAACAACATAAGACGGTAGACACCAAAAACAAGAACTACAAGTATACGACTAGTACTACGATAGGTACTTACAAGCCTAAACCCTTGCAGGTAAGACAACACACTATTCCTACTAACCTTCTACCCTAATACGAGATCTCCACTCCATCCTATCTAGAGTCATGTCCTCGATAATATGAAGTTGCGGCATGTCCTATCTAATTACCTCTCGCCAATACTTTTTCAACCTACCTCTACCCTTTGCGGTACCTCTACACAACCTCTCACGCCTCTTCACTGGGGCATCTACACACCTCTTCTTTGCAAGTCCAATTCATCGAAGTCTTGCTTTCCTCATCTTATCTATTGCCGAAGCAACTTTTACCTATTTTAAATTTATACATTATACAAATGTCACTAAAAATAAAATGTTACTAACTAAAAAATTTCACTTTAGAGATTTGGACATTTGAAACTTCTAATTAAAGTAGTGTGATGTTTAAATTAATTTAATCACATCTTAACTAATTCTACTAAATGTCATTTTCACCTGCGACAATCAACATGTTGTCATAACCACAATTACTAAAGGTATGTATTGTGATATTCAATCTCCAACTTTTAAAATATAACAAATTAAATGTCGTGATCTTTTAAAAGGTCTAAATTATCAAATTTAAATTTGACAATTGTCTCTTGATAAGGATATGTATTATTAGGAGAAATGTGTTGCGGGCGATGACAGGAAAAAGATATATTTCGCATCAAAAATCATTTTCGTCCCTTTGCTCAGAATAAATATTATCTTAATAAAAATTATATTCATTAAAAAATTAACAAATATAATATAATTTATTTAAATTAATTATATTTAAGAAATATCTCGTAAAAGTTAAATACTATTCAAGAGAGAATATAAGAGTACAATTAAAAAAGTTTTACTTTATTAATTATCTTGAACTTCTAAGATAATTCAATTTTAAAATATAATTTTTATTTAAACAACATCTATTTTGAAACGGAAGAATAATAGTATGATAATAGTAATCCCAGCAAAGAGACATTAAAGACAAGTAGGCTGACCAACAAGGATTGTGATGGAGTACTAAATACATTTTTATCCTTAATTAAGAGGTTTTGAGTTTGAGTCTCCTTAGATACAGAGTTGCCATTGTTAGAAACCGCGTGTTATCTCCAAATATGAGACTTTTCGACGCCCAATTAGTCGAACATCGATATCGGACACTGCTATAGGCCCTATCTACTCATTGACAGTCACTTTGCTCCTGATTTTCAATCATTCATCATGGATCAGCTCACTCTCCATTTTTATTAATATTTTAAGATGCGTTTTTTCCATTTCATTTTATATGAGTTAGTATTTTGACATAGAATTTAAGGAATAACAAAAGAAATATTTTGAAATTCATGATCGAAAGTAATAGATGTTTGTGTGACTATAAATTTGAACATTTTAAAGTAATATTGTTAGAGTACTTAATATAGAAATATGCTAATTTTTTGAGATCGATTAAAATAAAATGTAAGTCATGGAAACTGGGAGTAGGAAATTTTTTTTTCTTTTTACTATATTGACAAGAAGAACGGTAAATTATAATCAACGTCATATAATTTTAATTATTTGAAATTTAAATTTTGGAACGTCCATCTCACTTGATACGTAGGTATCAAAATTTTATCGATCTTTAGATAAAATTTTAGGGAAATTTTTGAAAAGAGCAATATTTTAGCTTTTAGTGGGACTTCTTAGCAATAGTTTCATTATTTATTAAAAATGTCATTATTTTAGTTTGTTAAGGGATTAGTTATGTATTTATTTTATTTTGATTAATTTGAAAGAATACAAATAATTAATAACAGAACAGAGAAAATCATGGAACAAAAAAATCAAAAGAGGTAAAAAAGATTTTAAATACAAATCAGTTACGTTTTGAAAAGAGCATAAATAGCCATCTTTTCGTCGAGCGTTTTTTTGCTTTCTTCTTAAGAACATAAAAATAAAAAATAATAAGTGAATTAAAATTGCTAATTTTCCCAAGATTTTATAAGATGAGTTCAATGCATCTCCAAACTTTTAAGGTTTGTTAAAAAAAAAAATAGAGGCTATTTTATCGTAATTTTAGCCCATGCCACAAAAATAGAGATATTTTCTTTGAAGAGCCATATAGAATATTTTATGTATCTCATAAAATTTTAGATATTTATAAAGAGATATTTATAAAGAGATTAAGATATCACATTTCGAATATTTCATAAAATCTTAGATATTTATAAAGAGATCAAAATATTACATTTCAAATATCTGATAAAATATTGAGTATATGTAACAAGATCAAGATATCGCATCTCGAATATTTCATAAAATTCTCGGTACTCCAAAGAAAAACTAAGACAACATAAATATTGTTGTTCTCAGAGCATACGTAGCCTATAAATTTTGACAATCGAATATATAGGTCCATATCATCTTAAATTCGAGAAACACGCTATTAACAACATGAAAAATATTTAGAAAAAAATAGTAACAAAGAAACAAAACAAACTATAACCAAAAAAAAATTGTAATTACAAATTTACATTAATAAATCTTTTAATCTAACCTAATTTAATTTAAAAAATCAACATACTTGACTTGTAATAAATAAAAATATCAAGATCAGAACAAATAGGAAGAATTATCGAGTTTTTGGCCAAAATCATCCTTAAACTATACCCCAAATTTAAGCTACATCCTTAAAGTATCATTCTTAGTCGAAAACATCCTTCAAGTATATAAAAGTGAACAATTTTCATCCTTCTACTTGAATTTTATCAAAAAACTAACACATCCCACAAAAATCAAGTCATCCCTTCGTAATTATTATTCTTAGATATGCCAAAAATACTATCGTGAACTTTTTCGGTAATTAAGTTTAGCATTATGCAAATCTTTTAATTTGATAAAAAAAATATTATTTTTCATGTAAGTCGATATTAAAAATATTATTAGTTGAAATATATTTCTTTTCAATTGAATATGCTAGAAGCTGAAGTCTCCAACAATATTTTGATTACTTCAATATCAGATTGGCCCAAAAATTTATTGATCTGAATATAGTTTGGCTTTGAAAAAGGTAAAGATAATAAAGGTCCAGCTTCTTTCCGTTACTAAATGAGAAAAAGAGCAGATCATATATCCTCACACCTTCCAAACATTTTTTGTTTCAATAAGCAATGGTGTCTAAGATTTTTAATATTTTTTTTCAAGAACTTCATATGGGAGGTAATGAAATTATGCAGGAAATTTTTTGTTGATAGTCATGTGAACTGCTCGTGTTTTTGTAGGATCCCTTAGTTTTTAGACGATATCTAAGAGAATGATGGAAATTGTTAACTTTTAAATACTTAGAGGATGTTTTTTGCCTAAAAAAATATTTTAAGGATGTAGTTTAAGTTTGGGGTATAGTTTAAGGATGTTTTTGGCCAAAAACTCAAGGATTATCTAATATTTTTGTCAGTATTGAAATTTAAAGTCGAAATCTCATGACTCCCAAACTACTTACTATTAATATTTTTTATAATAATATAAATATATTAATAATATTTCGAGCTAGCTAAGTCGGTAGCAAGTCAAAATTAAAACACACAGATATTATAGCAAGTCAAAAACAATTCTCACAACAGCAACTCAAAAACGAGTTCATATAAAAGAAGAATAAATATTTAATTGAATTAAATCACAAGATGAATTACTGCGTTGTTCCTGATTTCAAAATGGATGATGATTATTCAGATATTGCTTCTGCTATTTTCAACATATCGAAGAAATCCACAATGTAAGTTTTACATCTAAGTTTTGTTGTTATTTAATTTGTAATAAATACTGATAGTGAAACACCATGAACAACAAAACTTGTAAGCACATAGTGGAAGTTTAATTTGTATATGTGAGTTGATTTTTCTTTAGTTCATTTTCGATACTGATCGTGAAACGCCATGAGCAACAGAATTAGTAAGCCCATAGTGTAAGTTCAGTTTTGTTGTTTAATTTGTATGTCTGTTGATTTTTCTTCGTTCATTTTCAATACTGATCGTGATGTTAAGCTCATAGTGTAAGTTTTACACCTAATTTTTGTTGTTGTTGTTGATTTTTCGATACTAGCAGCATGTTGAGATTCGAAATTTGAAGTGAAATTTTTTATTTGTGTTCTTAGTTTTTTTTTTGGATTATTGCAGAGCAGATGAAGAAATCATGGAGCTAGTATGGCAAAATGGTCAAGTAATTATGCAAAGCCAAAATCAAAGATCTGTAAGGAAATCTAACCTTTTTTCCGAGCAATCGGCCGTAGAAGAAACGGTAGCAGCTTCAGCTCCACTGTATATGCAAGAGGATGAAATGAACTCATGGCTTCAATCTCCACTTGATGATTCCTCCTTCGATGATTTTCTAAATACTACATCGAGTTGCGCCGCCGTGACCTCCGCCGCTGCACCGCCGGGAGAAATTGGTACTTCGACTGTAGAGATCCGTCCGCCTCTGGTTTCGCCGTCTTCACGGCCGGTTATACCTCAATTGAGATGTACAGATGGTGAATTTCCACACCGATTACAGAATTTTGGGCATTTTTCACGGTTGCCTGAGGGAGCAATTTTACGAAATGGTAATACATCAAGTTCTCGCCACTCAATTAGGACATCGACGATTGTGGATTCAAACGAGACTCCGGTAGTAGCAGGACCGGAATATATGATTTCACGCGTATCAGATGATGTACCACTAGCTTCCGCCGTGAATGTCAGAGGTGTGGAAATGACGGCGACGGCGACAACAAGCGGCGATAGGGAAGTGACGACGGCATGCGAGTTGACATTGACAGCTTCTACAAGTGGCTCAGGAGGTAGTGTAAGCGCCAGAGCAGAACCGCCACAGCCGTCGCATAAGGAGGTGGATACGGCGGCGGAAGATCGGAAACGGAAAAGTAGAGAATCGGACGACAATGAAGGTCAAAGTGAGGTGAGTAAGCAAATTAGCTTCCGTTTACTACTACGTAAACAAGGATTAATTAATTATTTTTTGTTTTAATTAATTTTTTATTTTTATAATTTCAAATAAAAATATATTAAATATGTGAAGATATTATTTGATTTTATGAACTTATATATGTCACATAATAATAATAATAAATTGGATTATAGAGGGAGTAGTATATTGTTAGCTCTAATTTCTTTCTAAGTGAATAAGAAGGGTATGAAAAAATAATGCCCATGCATTTAACATTTCGCAATTGGGGAGCAATAACAATATAATAATTTTGAGATAAATATATGATTATGTTATTCAGTGTTTAATCAGTGGTATTAGGTAATTTTTAGATTATTTATTTCATTATTTCTATTATAATAATGAGAAGTATTTTAATATACATAAACCATAATGAAATAATTTAGAATAGAATGTATCACGATCTTATTTTTATATTTATATAAATTATTTTCGATAGAACTTTAAATTAAAAATAAATATTTGAGTTGGCAAGAAGAACGCCACCTCACCCTCATAGTAATGCCAAATGGGTCGTTATGAAAGTGTCTTTCTGCACCACAAATTACTTGCACGTATTTTCATGATGATAGTAAGGAGGTCGAGTCATCTGCTTTGTAGTCAGAGTCACAAAGTACAAATTGTAAAGTCCTCCCAATTCATTGGCTACTTTTTTATCTTCAAAAATTATTATACTCTTTTTGTATAATATATGAATATATCTTTTAATTTGAATTTATCTGACTTAAATATGTACTTAAATTTTTATAAAATTGAAAAAGCAGACACATATATTTTATGTGGCATAATTATGCTACTTAGAATGAATGTATTTATTTGTTCAATTTTATATAAGTTTAGGTATCTTACTTGTGCACACTCAAAGTTGAAGGGTGTAGATGTCAGATGAAGCCAAGTTAACTAAGTAACATATTTCTGTTTTATGTCTTGGTATTAAATATATAAACGTGTTATAATTTTCGAGACAGACTAAAATGGAAAGTAAGTAAGTTATATAAACTGAAATAGAGGAAGTAGTAAACTACAACGACAACATACTCAATCTAATTAATAGAATATGTGTATTACCCTATTTTGATTGGATGGATAAATGATTTTCGATACACCTTTGGCTCAAAAGGAATTGGTATGATAAACTACTTCATCTGTTTCACTTTATAAATATGTGTTTTAATTTGAACAAATACAAAGTTTTTTTAATTTAAGATTAACTATTTGTATGATCAAACAAAATGAAAGAGAGAGAGAGTAACAAATAACTTAGGTTCTCTCATTATCAATTTAGCCTTTAACTCATATTTTATGTGTGAATTGTCATAAAGATTCATCTTCTTTTTCTTTTTTTGATAGATAGTTAAGTTCCAGTTGTGGTAGTAAGTTTACTTAATTAGGTCTAATGTTTGGTTGGAATATCTTGTTAGAAAATGTAGAGAATAGTAAAGGTAATTCTTTTACTAGATTGAGACAAGCAAGCTTAAATGGCGTGACATAGATTTAGCGGAACTTAATTTGCTTGGGATTGAAGCATACTAGTAGTTATTGTTGTTGTAAGTAGTGATTAAGATATTTCTTCCTCCCTAATATCGTAGGATGTTGAATATGAGTTTGCTGATGCAAGGAAGCAAGTAAGAAGTTCTACATCGGCAAAGAAATCTCGTGCAGCAGAGGTCCATAATCTTTCTGAAAGGGTATATATATACTATTCTCAGTTTGATGGTTCAAAAATTGTGATTTCATGTCTATTTTGCTCAATATTTGAGTGTTTTCAATAATGCAGAAACGCCGAGATAGAATAAATGAGAAGATGAAGGCTCTACAAGAACTCATACCGCACTGCAACAAGGTTTTAACATCATCTTTGAATTGTTTTGTTCATTGTTCATTTCACATTTTAAGTTTTATCTCTCTTTTATCAACTAATTTCAGTCAGACAAAGCTTCAATGCTGGATGAAGCTATTGAGTACCTTAAATCATTGCAGTTGCAAGTACAGGTATACTTGTTAACATTCTTTTTTGTCCCCTTAGTTGTTTCATGTGTCTTTAGATACTAGTCTCTGGGCACGCGCGTTGCGCGTGTTTTCCATATTAATGATATTTAAAAAAATACATACATATTTAGTTTTGAAAAAAAATGTAGCAAAAATTTGTAACTAAGATTATTTTTGAAGAATTAACATAAATAGTTGTTCATCCAATTGATTAAACTATAAAAAAAAATCGGTGAGTATATAATATATTATATATGTATAATTCATTTGTAATGTGTACGATCATGTGTAATCAATATAACACACACACACACACACACACATATATATATATGCCGGCTAGAAAAAGTAATAGTAAATCTACCCCGACTATTTAAGTGAAGATACCTATGTTTTGTGGTAGCTAAAATAGTTTTTATTCAATGATATCATATCAAAATAAAAGAAAATTTCCTTTTAAAGTTTGATACTGTATTTATATATGACGCGAATACTCCTAATTCTTTCTGTAAAATGAATCAGTAAATTCAAATATGAAGATACACATGAAGACACATTATAGAATACAAAAAATTATGAACTAATTTTTTCAATACGAATCACATGATGCCATGAAGGCATATAACCTGTATATCCAACTACTATATCAACAATAACAAACAAATTAAGATGAATGTCACAGATGTAAACTTTTAACTTGGTAGTTCCCAAACTTTCAACTTGGTAGTTCCCACTTTTATAGTAAAATACTAGGGATAAGGGTTTGAAAAATACTTCAACTTTGGACAGATTTGCTGTTGCGATACTAAACTTTCTTACCTAGACTATTTAATATCGTATTTTAAACATATATATTTGCCCACGTGGACATAAAAAATAATGCAAAATTATAAATAGTAATGTGTCCACGTGGGCACATATATACCTTTAAAATACACTATTAAATAGTTCAGGGGGTAAAAAGTACGGTATTAAATAGCCTAGGGAGGTAATAGGTCCTTATGAAAGTTTAGTATCGCAACAGCAAATCCGACCAAAGTTGAGGTATTTTTCAGACCCTTATCCCAAAATACTATAAGATATCAATTTACAACTCCCTCTAAATACACAAATAACGTCGCATTTATCTATAGCCGTAAACAATTATAATTACAGGACATTATAAAAATAAATCAATTAATGAAAATTCTAAAATCAGTCTTCCAAAGAAACCAACTTCCTCCTTCTCATAGCTCATGAATTTCTTCTAGCACTCCATACAGAGATGGTGGTCTTCATATATCATCCAATGAATGTTGAATGTTGCATGTAAATTGATATGACAATTATTCAATTCCAACATGTATCAACTCTACATGTTTCTTCATCTCTTTTTTTCTTTATTTCATGCAAAAGGAAAAATTTAAAGGAAAAGAAAGAAAATGAGAAGGAAGGCCAGATTCTCAACTAAAGAAACAAAACATGAAGGAAATGGAAATCATTTGTTACCTTTATATAGTATTTTCTTTTATGTTCTTTGAAATTCCTTTTAACATAATATGTATTTATTAACCTACACTTAAATACTTAATGAACTATTCAAATTCTACTGATTGTTATATTAACAAAGATTGGTTACTAATTTATAAGTGTTAGAATTTGATAAGTCAAGTTAAAGAAAATGAAAAGACAAATTATAGGAATTGTAAAAGTTAGGTAAAGTAATACATGATGTGTTAATTTAAAGCAATTAATCATGTATATGTGAATTCCTTGGATACGTTTGTCTGAGCATTAAAGCACCACTTTCCCACTTTCAAATCCCGTTCAATTCATGTAATTGAAAAATTAATTAATTGAATTTTATTTAACTTTTACTCAAGGTGCGCAAAATAATACTTTTTGATTAGATATTTAATTAAATGTTTGATTTAATTTATATATATATATATATATATTAATTATTATTATTAATTCAATTGTGAGAGGTTAATACATATTAAATATTGTAATTATTGGTTGCATAAAAATTCGGTTATGAATACAAATATTTATTAGAGAAAACTTATTGTGAATTCTAATATTTGACTAACTAAATATTTTATAACATTTTAACCTATAATAGGGGTAAAATGGTAATCCAACTTTGAAGTTTAAAGTTTCTCACTTTTAATAATATATGATGAAAGTACTGAAAATTCAAAACATTTGATTTTTTTATTCAAGACTGTCTTAGACTATTTTTTTTTTCAAAGATTGCACTATTTTCTGCATATACAAGTTATTAATCTACTTAGAGCATGAACACAGATAGAGCTAGAATTTAGAGTTTATGGATTATGAACTTGTCTTTGAATCCATAGTCGTCATAGTTACTGGTTTTTTAACTAAATACTTATACATATTTAATAGATTTCCTAATTCAAATACAAGGTCTAAACAAAAGTTATTGGATTTGTCCGTACCGATAACTAATACTATCCCTCCGCCCCTGGGTATGAATACCATCATTTTTATCTAGTATTGTGACTATTAAGTTTCATATTGATGATTGTTTTTTTTCTTTTGGTTTTCCAATTCGGTGTTCAATATTCGCATTGGATCACGACTAATCCAGATTCGTGTCGCGTATGCGCTCCCTACCACATATTAAAGATTGTTTTGTTGGCTTATTGTGCTATTGTGTACATAATAAGAAATTTCTATGAAAGTAGATTTTCTGAGGCACAATACAAAAAAGTCAAAAAGGCAACTATTCTAGATGTAGGACTGCGACAACTACGGCATATATCAATCCTAAGCTAGTTGAGGTCGGCTATATGAATCCTGTTTATCCATCTTGCTCTGTTGAGCCCATTTTACAGATGTGATTAGTTCTAGTTCAGTATCTGGATATTGGATATTCTCTAAATTATAAGGAGTGTAAATTACTCAGAAATACTGCATCCTTTGTCTCTATTTCACTTCTACTTTCCCAAAGAAAAAATTTATATTTCTTGTCATTTTCGTCAATACCATATTTTGTATAATGAACATATAAGACATGCCTTTCCTATACATCAAAGACATCTATTCATACATCATATATGCTTAGCTTCCAAAATATCCTGAGAAGGCATGTTGTTAGTTTTTCTATAGAAATTTCTTGAGATTAAGTAGCATTTGCCACATGGGATTTTGAAATCATTTGAGATGAGAGTTATCTTCCATCCACTACTACCAAATGCATTGGCACTTAATGCTCTTCTCGTTTGAACAATGTATTGGTACAATAAATGTACAATCTCTTGCGATTTTTTCTGCCTTCAACCTCTACCTGAGTTTAAGCTGCACCTCGTTAACTCTCTGTCAGCTAGTTGTTGGTCCAAGCTGGTTATGATATGTCCAACACTGAAGAAATTCGATCAAGTACTGCTTCTGTTATGATACTCATTCCATTATAGTCTGTTTGAAAAAATATGACACTTTTCTATGTGTGGAAATTTTAACTTTAGACTTTTTAGTTTATCCTTTAATTAATGAAATGTTCTTACAGCCATAGAAATGTCATGGTATGTGTAAGACAACAAGTGTTAAGGATATTTTCTGTGTCAAAAATCTTTCTTTCTTAAACAACATGCTCAGTCGAACTCCGCTATACAAAATGAAATACATGGAGTGTCCTTTATTTCAGATTTATCACTTATTACTGATCCTGCATTGTGATGTAGTAAACTAGTAATAATGTCAACCGAAATCCTGATTATAAGTCAGCGTGTGCTGCATCTTCAATTAAGCTCCTTGAAAAACGTTAAGTGGTCCGTTTAGGTTACAGTTTGATCATAGCTGCTTTACTGCAGATGATGGCCACTGGATGCAGCATGGTCCCTGTGATGTATCCTGGAATCCCGCAATACATGACAACAATGGGAATGAATATGGGCATGGGGATGAGTATGGAAATGGGCAGGAACCTGCCAATGGTTTCATATCCACCGCTAATGCCAGATCCAGCAATGCGGAATGCAGCTGCAGCAGCACAAATGGCTCCTCAATATCCTCTTCCGGCATATCATATGCCTCCGTTTCCTGCACCTGATCCATCCAGAATCCCAGTTGGGAACCAGGCAGATCCTCCGAGGCTATACTCACATGTTGGACATAATATTAATCAGCCAAGACTTGCGAATTTTAGTGATCCATATCATCAATATTTTGGTCTACAGCAGGCACAACCGATGTTACTCCAGGCAAGTCCTTGTTCTTCTCACTCTTTCTATTTATTTATAGTCTTTTCTTTTCACTTCAGGTATACGTTGTCCAAAGGAAACCAACTCTTCATCACTTCCTCTGCTTGCTTTTATGTAGATAATTGCTTAGGTAAAAAAGTTCATTCCTGCTAGACTTTTTTCGTGTCTTATCCATTGAGGGGAATGGAACTAGCACTAAATGCCGCGAGAGGTGTCATATCCCCTATGTGAGCGAGTCTGTCCTACTGATCTCCTATGTTCCAAGGGAGAGGTGTCATATCTTCTCCGTTTGAAACTTGTATAGTTTTCATGGGTCTAAATGATTTTGGAATCCTGCACCTTTTAACATCTCAAGCTCGGTATTGTAACTTCAGTACCGTTCCTATCCACCTAATCATGAGATACTGATGAAACCCGACTAACTTAGATTCAGGCATATTTATCTCATTGTCATGATACCTATGTTCGTGTTGAAATTTTCACCTAGAGTTTCGTCTTGCAACATAAAGCAGACTTTAAACAGTGCAAGTACCGCTAACAGCTTCTTTCATTGCCTTAATTTATTGCGTATTCTTCCAAAAAAAACTTTTGACAATAGACAGTATTGAAATGCAGAATCAGGGAGTGGAACAGCCGAGCAGCAGTAAACCAGAAGGAAGTGTAGGGAATCATCAATCTGGTAAGCATACAATTTAGATGGTCACATTTTACACATTACATTATTGTGGTTCTTGTACCAAAGTTGAAGATGAAGGAAAAAGACTTCTCAATACTGTTGGAGGCAGAAGCGGATCTAGGATTTCTAGAACATGGATACAATGCTTTAAGGAGAACAAAATTAAGTTTTAATTGGGAATCAATCCTTGTTCTTCTAGGTAAATAATTCAATATTCAACCAAGTGCGTCATTCAACTTTTTTGGAACATGGGGTCAGCAGATAATATTAGACCAATTTTAGGAAATACAACAACATACAAGTGTGGTTTAGGGAGGGTGGTGTGTACGTGCCACTTTACCCCTACCTTGTGAAGATAGAAAGGTTGTTTCTGCTAGACCCTCGGCTCACCAATTTTAGGAAATTTGTACATAAAATACCTACTTTGACAAAAAGACAATGGGTTCACATGCACCAAATTTGGGCAGTAAAATCCGCCCAAGGTTGGAAGGTGGCAAAATCAATACATCTTGCACTGTCTACTTGTTATGTTCCAATTATATACATCAAAGCAACAAGAAGATAACCAACATGAAACTTTTAGCTTCTTTTTCACAGCTCTCTAGCACAAGTTCTCCATGAAGATGCTAAGAGATATTCTCTCTTCTAGTTAGACTAAGAATTTATGATTATTAGTACCAATTTCTAGATACCGGTATGAACTTGGGATTTTACTCAGTTTCTTCGTGTTTTGCAGGTTGATTACAAGGTGGATCAACCACGAGAGCTTTCTCACGATCAAATTTTGTAGTGTAAGAGAAACAAGAAACAAGAGTTGAGTCTACTCTGGCTGACTACTAGTCTACTACAGTATATAACATAACTAATTTGTAACACTATTATGATAGAACTAGTATTGATTCCTATATGATAATTCCTCATAATCTTCTCTTAAGAGAACTGGTATTTGTTGAAGTGTGTCACCATCTCATCTAAAAGAGAACTTACACTTTTACAACTCTTACTATTATATTCATAACTTGGTGAACTCATCGTTTACTTTGTAAGTCATCATGTCCTTTATGCCTTGGGTGATATGTGCTACAATAGCCAGGATAAAGGGTGAGCTAACCCCAAAACATGATCTCAGTTCGGATTGCAAGCTGCAATTCATCTGTATGAAGTCCAGAATCACTAGTAACCGTTAGTCAAACATACAACATGGCCTTGCACAAACAGCCTGCCATACTGTTGGAGCTGGCTATAGAGACCATGATAACTGCAGGTTTTACCATACCAATAAGAGGTGGTACTAGTCTTAGCTTCCATCCTCCACCACCCTTGGAATACAGGACAATATTTCATCTCGACTTTCAACTGTTTTTTGAAAGGAAAAAGAACAGCTATATCGATACACTTTGTTTAGAATACAAATACAAATAATTGGAAGCAGAAGCAGAGGGCAGAAGAGCATTGCTCGCACAGCTAGAAGGATATCTGAATTAGAATTGCCTGTAGTTGTATCACTAATATTTTCAAGTAAAATGTAAGATTCGAGCAAAATCTTCCCCCAATAACGTATAGATAGCTTCTGAACAACGGGAAAGATCTTCCTTCGTTACAGCCCTACTCATCGTATCCTGTTGAACGTCTTCATTAACTAATTATTGACAAAATCTGCAGTCACATTGATGTTAGTCAGGCAGTAACAAAGAGAAGGTTGAATTATAAGATTTATTATGCTTAACAAAATAGGATATAACATACCTTTTCACTGATTATGCGAAATTCTTCCTTTTCCATTGCCTTGTCAAGTTCCTGACAGACGATAATACAAAAATTGAAGCAGCCATTAACATACCTTTGGTTTTAACAAAAAAGGTATCAGTATGAGCAAGAGACAACAGATATTTTGTTCCACCACAGAAAAATTACTACTTGTTTCCTTCAAAAGATTTCCACAATACACCTGTTATAATCATGCGTAGGATTTAATGATTCCTAACGATGAATTCTATCTCTTTCACTATCGGCATTTGGTATGGATATCACTTGGAGATAAAAATAACAATGAATAAGAAAGAACAATGGTTTTGGTTGTGTCACTCGTGTATCTACGTTCCATCTACAGTAGAAGAGAAGGTTCTATCAGAAAAAGTATTTATTTCAGTTATTTTCTGTTAGCATTTCGACAAAATTAGACATATTGTCCTTTGACTTGATTTCCTACAGTAATAAATATTAGAGTTGCACATAATCGGATATTAAGTAGAGCTATGGTACTTACATTCTCTGCATCCAAAGAAGAATCCAAGTTGTATATGAGTTTTTGAAGCTCTTTGTTCCGTATAGCCTCAAGAATTTCTGAAGAAGAAGCTGCAGCGAAGCTATAAAATGTCATGGGGGAAAGAACGATTCAAGAAACAGAATATTAATTTGGCACATAATTGAGAAGTTCCTTCGATGCTACAAAAAGTGCAATTTATAGTATAATAAATAGGTACTCCTCTTGGGAGGATTGGCATAAGCGTGCCTATCAATGGGCTGTAAATCTGATTAAAGAATTTTTTATAACAGTAGTGTCCTAGCTAGCTTGTGCTTGACTAATTTTACGAGGTATTTCTACCTCCCACCAGTACAGATACCAGATAACTAAAATCCACCAAGGCTTGGACAGATGAAAGGAATCACCTAGTTTTTTTTTTTTTGCTACTGGGAATTAACCTAAGACGGCATGTTTCTCAACCTACTTTATTGACCACTATGCCACATCCTTAAGTTACAAAATGATAAGCAGCCCAAGCTTTGACAATAATTGTTAGCCGTGTCTTATCCTCCTATGATAAAATCACAGCTGTCTCATCAATGTGCCAAGCCGATCATCAAAAGTCGAGACTCCTCAGATAATTACGCTAATCCCCTCTCCAAAACGGAGACATAGATTATGGATGTTAGGTTACATTAGAAAGCAAAATCAGTCTCTTATCAAGGTGAGGTTCTTAAGTGAAAACAATGGGTCAAACATAGATGCTGCCTCATCCCCGGCTTCCATACATCCTGATTTCGTCCCTGGTCTAAATCTTCAAGACGTAGACTTGCTTCATATCAGGAAATCATATAATTTCAAAATGATTTAATGCAATGAAGCAACCTTGACTTTTGCATAAAATCATATCATAATCACACTGGAAGCGACATGAAGTCTGAATCATTCATGTTCTCACAACACAATTTTGCGACATACCTATAGACTCTAGTTGCGACTGATTGACCGCTTCGCCTGGCTCATCAACATAGATTGGCTTCTCCACATGCAATGCTGGAGCAGGAGCTGACAGAGATAGAGTGAGGCATGTTACTTTCTCAATATTAGCATATTATGCATATTAAATGAAAACAACAAATAGTGCCAAAATTCTACCAGCTGAATTCTCACTTTTCACGCAGACAAGTTGGAATCGAAGTGTAAATTGTTTACACAAGTCAGTTTTTGATGGGAAACAATTGGCAAGAGGGCAAGTGATGAGAGCTTGCATTTCATGCAAATACAAATATCTAGTGCTGTTTGGAGAAAATAACAAAACAGTGCCTGAATCTCTTTAGCTCATGGAACTCGACCACATTTACATTACGTCCAAAACCAGCAATTACAAACCCTATGCACAATCCACGAACCAAATAAGAGCCCTCCACTGAAACCTCCACAATTGCTTCATCCCATCTACCCCAGCAACCTCCTCTTTTTGCAGCCATTAAACCAACAGCTTTTAAGAAATACCCAAATAGTGGATCTTTACTTTCTTGCATCCTTTTATAGATCTCTTAATTTATTTAAGGAAGATGTACAAGATACTGATAATAAATAGTTCAATAGCAAGATGTATAGTGCGGGACTATGATAGAAAATCTAACCCAATTGAGGATGCTACATTGAAGAAATTGTAAGTGGCACTAGTCTAATAACACAACAATTACAACTACACACATATAGCAGGTCTGATTTCCCTAGAAAAGAAGAGGAACCTTGGAACAACAGTAAAGTTGTTTCTATGTGACCTATACGTCATGGGTTTGAGTTGTGAAATTAACAATGATGCCCACATCAAGTTAGGCTGCCTACACTAAACCCTTTTGGTGCAGCCCTTCCTTGAACCCTACATGAATACGGGGTGCTTCATGCACTGGACTGCCCTTTTTTTTTCTTTTGGGTTTCTTCGGAAACTCATTTGTCAAAGAGAAGGCTGGTCAGGTATCACCACAAATGCAAATGGCTATTGAACATAATGCACCACCACCCACAAAAAGGATAGCTAAATGACAAACAAATGATACTAACAAAGACAATAAACTTAAACTACAGTTAATGAGAAAATATATATGCATATCATTCACATTCTCATTATGGTTATACAAAGATATAACAACGAAAAAAAGTTCAACTTTTTATTAGAGAAGCCATCCTTACCAAGTTTTTCCTCAGAAACTGGTTCTGATTCGGGTTCCGGTTCTGGTTTCCCACATGGAATTTCTGCATAACCCACAAATAAGCTCATGAAAAGACCAATTTGTATACTATAAAATACAAAAACCACAAGTATAACGCATAAGAATAATTAGATTCACAGAATATGTTCATAAAGAACATACCTTTATGCTTCTTGAAACAAACCAAAGAACAACTGCAAGATCAAAACAACCAAAAAAGAGTACTTATAGGTTTATCAATACTCAAATCTCTAGTAACAAAACCCATAAATTACAACCCAATAAAAACTACTACTATTACACCCTCAATCCCAAACAAATTGAGTTCACTGTATTCACAGGCAATCCAATATTTAAGTTTTATGAGTTCAACCTTTAGCCATCGTTTGATAGCTAGTAAAGAGGCAACTTAGTTATACAACATTTGGTATTTAGTTAGAAAAGTAAGTTATTCATGTATAAAAGTTTGCAATTTAGAAACCCGCATAACTAATACATATATAATTTACAAAGAAATTTATGTATTATTTTATGCCAGGCATAAGATAGATAACTTACAAATGCATAATTCTAACCAGCTACCAAACGACACCTAAGGTTCTTTGCAACAAATTCATGTATAAAAGACTGCACTTTAGAAATCCGCATAGCTAATACAAATATAAGATAGAGAAAATTTATGTATTATTCTATGACTGACATAAGATAGATAACCAACAGCGGCATAACTCTAACTAGCTATCAAACGACACCTAAGGTTCTTTACAATTAATTCATGTATAAAAGTCTGCAATTAAGAAATTTATGTATTATTTTATGCCAGACATAAGATAGATAGCTAACAGCTAAATAATTCTAACCAACTACCAAACGACACCTAAGGTTCTTATCTACAAATTCATATCTATTTGCTACAATTATGTTGTTTTTCTACACATAAATTTATACTCTGAATTTTGTATGAATAATCTATATCCATTCCCCTTCCGTTTAAACTAAAAAAAAAAACTCAAAACGCAGAATTAAAATTTAAATAAATTTCAGAGATAAAAAAAAAGATGGAAATATTTACAAGGGGATGAAGCAATTGGGACACTTGTATTTCGACTGTACTTCATCACATACTTGACATTTTTTCGATCCCATTTTTTCTTCTTCTTCTTCTTTGTTATCGAGGTTTTAGGGGTTTTTTGGAAGAGATGGAATGTTAAATTGCAATATTGGTCCCTGAATTTAGAGTTTAGATTCAATCAGGTGCTAACAATTTTATCAAATAATACTTTGAGTCTGCTGAATTAATTATGGGCCTAAACTCGAATTCGGGTCTAAAACCTTTTAAAATATATACTTCTTCTTCACTTTGTTTTTAAACCATTTTCTCTTTCTCGCTTAGTGAGTACCTCTTTCCTCTAATACTAGTCACTTTCCGTAATAGGTATCAAGTAATTTTATTCAGTCATATAAAATGAATCCGCTAATAGGATAATTGTCACTTTTCATAAAAGGTATAAGTCATTTTATCCACTCATATGGAAAGAATTTGCTAGTATTTTTCAACTGATTCTACGGAATACTAATCCCTTTCCGCAATAGATAGCAAGTAATTTTATCCACTCATATGGGAAAAATCTGCTAATATTTTTCAGTTAATTCTACAAGATACTTGTCACTTTCTCCGATAGGTACTATCATGTCAATATTTTCAACCACTTGATTGACCATTAGTCCAAGATACATCTCTTAGTTTTGGTTTCTCTCAGCTATAGCTTGCATTACTAAAACCTTAATTTTACAATTGGTCCTTGTTTGGTATGGAAACCTAGGTTTCTAGCTAAAAAAATATTTCTGTGGCACGTTGTTATTGTTGATTTTTTTGTTATGTGATTAATTTATTTCGAGTTACTTGGTATAAATTGATCGTCTCTCTGCCTGTTTAAGCTTTCCAACTATTTTGTTGATCGAATTTTTGCAGCTCAGATTGGGGAAAAAGTGAGACTGCTTCAACTGTTCAAGGTAATTCTTTCAATTTTTTTGCTCTGATGTTTTATGTTTAGTTCTACAATGCTAAATGGTTGTGTTTTATATGTCATACAATAGTGTGTGTACTTTAAGATGATAAAATTTGGAGTTTCATGTAGAAATTTTGAAAAACAGATGCCTAACAATAAAAATAAGTTAAGCAAAGATCAAATTTGTACAGGCACTAGAACAATCATATTTTGATGCCAAAATAGTCGAAAAAAACCTTAGGCAACATATACCATATAGTCCAAGGTATTGTCTTTTCTTCACCCATTCTTCTCCTTTTCCATTTTCTCTTTATTTCCTCCATTTTTGCAGTCATTCGTTGTTTTTGCTAAGCGATTGCAGTAATCTTCATCAATTCAAGCTTTAAAATTGGATTTTGTTGAATACTTGTTTGTTCATGCCTGTGAATTATTCTGATTTTTGTTGTTGGTTACCTGCTGCTTCTGTTCGTGGACATTTAAGTTATGTATATATATAATTTTACTTTAAGATAGAAGGAAGGTGTTTGATCGTTTAGACTATAATGTACTAGTATTAGTAAATGCTTGAGAACATGCTCCATAATATAACAATGACAACAACATACCTAGTGAAATTCCACAAGTGGGCTATGGGGAGGATAGGATGTATATATGCTCTCGTACGTATGTAGAAACATCTTCGCCAAACAGGAGTTAAGCTATGTGTCCAAGTGACTAATTTTTCCACATGAAAAGAATCTCCCATGGTGGAGTGACTTCATTGATAAAACTTGATATCATTCCAACATTACTACCTATTTCTTTGAAGAAACTTAGTAAGGTTAAGGTTGTTTGGTCATAGCCTAATGAAAGGAGCAGATTTGACAGTTTTTGGTGCATATTGGATCATTAGAAGTTTGATGCCTAAAATCTTGATGAAAATTTGGATGTACCAAAAGACAAGTATCATGACAAATTTATAATTTGGATGTACCAAAAGACAGTTTCTGGTGCATATTGGATCATTAGAAGTTTGATGCTTAAAATCTTGGTGAGAATTTGGATGTACCAAAAGACAAGTAACGGCAAATTTATAATTCTAAAAAGGATCATAACCTACTTCATGTTACTTGAATGACCTTTCTTCTAGTTTAAATAAACATTTATTTCTTCTTCAGATTATGTACAATTCAATCATGTTGGAAAATAGTTTGAGACGAACTAATGCTAGGTGAGGCGATGATGCTCATATTAAATTTATTGAGTTTGTGAACAAGAGATTGGAAGGAAATAGACCAAATGCTTATATATCTAATTATGGGTGGAAAAGGCAAAAATTGAAGACCACCCCAAAATAGGGGCAATCCGAGCAAAAAACTCAAACATTCAATCCAAAAGTAAATTCATATTAAAATCCATTAATCTTCAAGCAATGCACTTCTCATATGAAGAGTGTCAAGTGCCAACTCTGTTATGATTTTGGTTAGGTGTTAGCTTGTTCCTTTTTACTCTCCCGTTAAACTTAATATCTTTTTGGTTCATAGGTATGTTCTAAAGAGTTCTTTGCACGTGGATTTGAATAAATTGAAGTGGGAATGGAGTGTGTGGTTCAGGGAATTATTGAGACTCAAGTAAGTTCCTGGAGTAATGATAAAACCTCCCTCTATTTCTCTTTTTTCCTTACTTAATATTTAGGAAGGTATGCTACTTGTAAAAAGTGGTCCTGCTATACTACGGCACTTAATGAAACAGTTTTTGGCAATTGATTATTGAAAAGATTTTGACAGTGCTAATCATACTTGCAGCATGTTGAGGCCCTGGAAATTTTGCTTCAAGGGCTTTGTGGTGTACATAAACAAAGCTTAAGGATCCATGAACTGTGCCTTAAAAGTGTTCCAAACCTAGGTAAGTGTGTTTTCTCTTTGAACTATTATGGAACTAGGAACTAACCCAATGGTCATGTATGTACTGATGTGATTGAGGCAAATGCTCGCAACCATCTATGCATTCGTAGGGAGGTTTTCTCACCTTAAAGTTTGTATATAGCTGATATTTTCTTTCTTTTTTTCTATTGTCCATCTTATTCTAGTTGTACTGCAGTGCTGCATGTCTATTATTGAATGGAATTAGGTTCAAGTATGTTTCACTCTCAGTACATCTGATTTATAGGTCGAGACCACATGGTTTTTGCTCATTACCTTGTTGAGTGCCTGGTTTTCTACAAAAGTGTTGCCTATCATGGTTTTGTCAATGATACAGATGTGATTCTTTGCGATGATGTACATGTTGATGAGTGTAACACCGGAGTATTAAACAATGCTCGTTTTCTGTTAAAGGTAGTATGACAGATGTTGATCCCACAAGGATTGAGTTTCTACTATGCTAATTAGTATTGCTCAATTGCTATTTGAGTAATCAGATAAGCAGGCGGAATGTTTATGACTAAAATAAAATATAAATAAGAGTTTTTATGACATGAACAATGGTGAAAGAGTATGCATCAGTTCATTAAGGACGAGTAGAATCTAGACTTCACTTTATGATTAGTCTATGGTGTTCATTGTCCGCCAATTCAATACTGATCTCTAAGTTATAAGTGCCTCTCTCTATTACACTCAACATGTATGACCTTAATTATTCCTCTCGCTTATAGTAATATCTAAGGAATCAGAAAACCTTAAATTCAGAGCGCCTTCAGCCAATCACCTTCCAAGTCACAGGCGTATATCTCGATTACATCTAACTACTATAACCTTCTTGGCTAAGTGTATTTCTTTTTATTATACAATTAGTCAAGGTATCATTGTGCCTTAAATATGGAAAATGGTTGATTAATTAACCTTGAATCCACAAATAGATATAGACCCTTGTGGTTGTCTACACATCATCACAATTCATAAGTATGTTTAAGACTGATTTCTCCTCTTGGTTAGACAAGGAAAAAAGCAAATTATGATCATTCAAACGTAATTGGGAAAATAATGGAGTCCAACGACCTCTCTGGACCAGAAGTTTGAGTTGCAGAAAAAATGGTTTTAATCAAATTAATAATAAATGTAGGGAGAGAATTAATCCATAGAGTTAAAATTATAATATCCGTCTAAATCCAACTAGCAGAAAGTTACTCTATAGTGGCGTTCAATCCAAATAATGAAGTATTAAAATCACAAAAATTACAAAGAGAGTAAAATATGAGAAGAAAAACTCCTCAAACCTTCACTCTCTTCCTTTGTACTCTAATTCTAGTGTTGGATCTCTCTTCCCTGCTCTATGCTGTCAAGGGTCGTGCAAAAACTTAAGGATCCTAGCTTAGGATGAGTATTAGGACTTGAGAGGTTAGGGTTCAAACCACTTGAAATTCCGAAATTGCGCACTTACAGTTCTCATTCACTAGGTAGTGTGCAATTAACAGCAGGGCGTGCAAGGGAACACTCACTCCCTTGTGTTTGCAAAATGTTGGTTCTCAGGTTGCACAATTGTGTACTTCAAGTTGTTTCGGTGGCCTGAGCACCTGATCTTTGAATTTTTTACAGCCCAAATCCTCTCTAATTGCTTTCTAGCATGTCGTGCGACATTACCTAGACAAAATGAGCAAAAGTGAGGATTCACACTTGATATCTAGTTTTCACCTAATTGAGAAGCATAAAATGGACCAAATATTGCTTGTATGATTAACTATTATACTCCAATCACATGTCATATCTTGTGTAAAAATCATTTATGCCTTCTCACATTTTTTCCTTTTCTCCTTTCCTGCTCGTTTTGTCTTTGGGTTATTTTAACCATGTTATCTGCTGCTTACCATTCTCAGGCTTAGTAGCATCAGACATACGGCTCTTATGTGATCTTGAGCAGCCAGAACCTGCATGGTAAGAGATCCAGTTCGTCCTGCGCCTATCTCTTGGGACACTTGAAGCCTAAGTTTTTTTTTTATGTGATTAAACATAGGACTGTTAGACATGTTGGTGGTCCGATGAGAGGCGCTGGTGCTGAACAAATCTCAGTCTTGGTGAGACCAATGCAAGAAAGCAAAATAAGCAAGAATGCATTACGCTTATTTTATTCACTTGGCTACAAGCTAGACCACGAGCAGCTGAGAGTCGGTTTTGCATTTCATTTCCAAAGAGGTGCCCAGATAACTGTAACAGTTTCATCCATCAACAAGATGTTGAAACCTCATGCTATCGATGATGCAGTGCCTGTGACACCGGGCATACAGCTAGTTGAAGTGACTGCACCAGCTTCATCTGAAAATTACAATGAAGTTGTTGCATCTGTATCGTCCTTCTGTGAATATCTTGCACCGTAAGCATCTTTATATTGGTTTGTTGTCCATAAGAATTGGCTAGTTGTACCTGGTATTATATATGTGATCATCTGGTGAAACATACAAATGGTTTCTTTTGTTTTTCAGGCTCCTTCACTTGTCAAAACCCGGTGTCTCAACAGGGGTTGTTCCTACTGCAGCTGCAGCTGCTGCATCTCTCATGTCTGATGGTGGAGGCACAAAGTGACTGAAAAAAATGTAGTATTACTCAGTACCATTTTTCTATCTTACATTTTTGTTGCGGTTATCATAGCTGAAGGAGGAGACATATTTCGCCATGCTCAATGTTTGTCCTTCTGTAATTGACGTTAAATACCTGATCATCGATATGCAACAGTGCTCATGCATAGAATAGAGTTATAATACCCTTTGGTATTGAAATTGCGAAAAAACAAAGCACAGCAGTGCTCTCTTTGATCTATAATTGTTTCTCTTTTCTTGTTGATGTGTTGTGCTCAAAGCACATGAGATGTCTAAGTGTTCTTGGTCTGTGATTATATTTGGTTCTTTGGGCAGTAAGCTCAGTTTTAAATACTGTCTTATGTGAATGTTGAAGATTCCGAATACTGTCTTAAGATTAGGAATGAGATTATTCGAAATAAAGAAAGAGTAACTTTTGTGGTAAACATACTTCATGTCTCCAATCTTTGAGGGTGATGTCAAGAGTTTTGGCTAATGGTGGTAGATATGATCTACCCAATTCGAATAAGTTTGAGAATGATCCATTTATTATTGCTCGTTCAATTCATCTCATTTTAAATTGATATGTCATCCAAATTGACTCGTAAGAAAGTTTGTCAATATATTTTTTTGTTTGATATATCATTTATATCCACAAGAAAGAAAGAAAAAAAAAAGAGTTGATTTTAGGTACTTACAAAATTATAGAACAAGCAAACAAATTAAAATTTAACAAGAATTGAGCGAGTTGAGTTATGACTCATTTTTTTAATTCATTTTAATAAATTTTTTAGTAGGTTATTAATTCAACTCATTTTAATCTGTTTAAATTTAACATAACTCATTTGTTTGACACCCTTAATTTCAGTCACTAAAATATCATGTGTAGATCTTTCCAAATTAATTAAGCATTGCATATTCTTGCAGAATTATGAAAATCGCAGTGTGGAAATAGTTAATGACACTGATATGGTCATTTACAACTTTTTTTAAAAAAGAAAAATTAAATTATCGTACAATAGCATAACCTTTATATTGATGAATAAAAACACAAAGAACAAATCATAAGCTCGACCTACTGTTCCAAATCGCAATCAACAATTGCTTTGCAAAAAATAATGCTTGGACAAAAATTATACAAATTTTGTACAAATATACAAGTTTTTAGCATGAGATAAAAAAAACAATTATAACATATCATCTAGATCAATTTTATACAAAATAATTTTTCCTCTAATTATGTCTTAAAGACTTTATTTGTATGAGATCAAATCTATAAGCCTGAATGACTTTCGATGAGAGGTGACCATGCCCAAAAATAATTCACTCCTCATTTGTAATACTCCATTTTGCTAATCACATTTATGTGTGAAGATAAATATTGTGGTCTCGCTTATAGGTGTCATGTAATTAAAAAAAAAAGATTTATCACTTGGATCTACTTATTCACTATCATTTTTATACCTCATTCTAATTTTAGTTGAGATAAAATGATGAATAAAAATATCATTTTTATACCTCATTCTAATTTTAGTTGAGATAAAATGATGAATAAAAACAAGTAGGTAAATCATTTTAGTTGAATCGATCAATATTAAAATACAAGAAAAGAATAAAGTGTTAACGGCGTGTGAAAGGTAAATCTTTTATTAAACTAATACCGTGTAATAATAAATAACACAACATTCAACACTAGGAATAATTGGAAAATATGTCAATACATTGCAAAAAGTTCACACAAACTCAAACCAAAATTACAAAAAAAAATAAAAAAAATTACTTTCTTAATGAACTTTAATACCCAAACTTGCATGAAAAATATAACTTCAAATTATAAAATGAACTCATGAAATATTCTTCTCATGGTCTCATGGCTTTGGAAGACTTGCACCACTACAAGGTCCACAACCTCCACCCGACCCCCCTCCTCCACCAAGTCCACCACCACCACCACCCAACCCACCCAGTCCCCCAACACCACCACCCAACCCACCTAGTCCCCCAAGTCCACCACCACCCAACCCACCTAATCCACCAAGTCCACCATCACCACCCCCCAAACCACCTAATCCACCAAGTCCACCACCACCACCACCCAAACCACCTAATCCACCAAGTCCACCACCACCCCCTGCCCCACCAAGACCTCCTACCCCACCAAGTCCACCAACACCACCTACCCCACCCCCAACACCACTAAATCCTCCAACACCACCAAACCCCACAAAATTCTTTTGATCAACAAGTCCTTTCTCACTTGGCACTTCTCTAGCTCTTGTGGTACAAACAATTGCTAATAAACCAAGAAAAATAAAAACCATTGACAACTTATTAGCCATCTCTTTAATATACTTTTTTGTCACCCTTAATATCTTTTGCCTTTTCCTATTTTGGTACCTAAGTGTATTCCTTGAGTATCCTTTTATAGGTAAAAATGTATTGGTATGTTGGTGGAGAAGGGATGCAAACATTAAATGGGATTCAATGCAATATATAATAATATCATGCATGGGTCTTTTTTTTAAATGGTCATTCTTTGAACAAAAAAAGTACTTCTAATTTGAAAATAAGTAAGTCATTTTCTTTCACAACTATCCCAAATTCTTATAAGGTCATAACATTACTCTAACCAACACTTACATTATTATCAATCTATGATATTAAAATATTCCATCAAAATACTATCGACGAAAAAAATAATATGATGCATGAAGCATTTCATATTTATGTAGGATTCAAAGAAGGATCACATCTAAAGGGGTTAATGTAGGTAGCCGACCCTGAGCATCATCAGTGGTTGATTCCAATATTACTCAGTTGAAATAAGGAGCGTATAAAGATAACTTTATCGTTGCTTCATGCAATCATGCTCTCCTTCCTAATACTATATATTATTTTTGTTTAAATAAAAAAATTAGAAAATTTTTTACTGTTCAATCAAATACCAAAAAAATTATTTTATGAAAATATCTTTCAAAAAATATGTTTTAAAAATGACTTTCGTCGTATCAAATACAATCCAAATATTACTACCACTAATATTTTTTTTTAGGAAATCTCTGCTAGCTTTAATTCATTTACTAACAAGCATAGCTGGGAAGTATGGGCCAAAACAATGCATTTAATTTACCAAGGTGATCAACTTATAATAAATTAAATGACTATATGCAAAAATAATAATTTTTTCTTTGTTTCACAATATAATATTTCGATTTAGGAAATGCAATTGAACCTCTTTGATCATTTAACTCCGCCCTGTTTGCACGGGACGGGAAATTAAGATTTCTTGACCACTTATAAAATAAATAGAAGAAAAATAATTTTTTCAAATTTCTTATACGTAAAAATAAAAAAATTCTATCGAAAATATACTTTTGATTCTTGATTTTTGGCAAGCAAATGGATCTAAGGACTGAGGGAGCCATGTGAAACCCATTTGGTAATATATCAATTTGCTGGTGGTTGTGAAGTTAGCATTCATTTCTTTCATTTTGAACATTGATGAATTTAAGTTATATATATATATATTATAATATAATATGTAATAATGGTTTTATTTTTTAAGCTATTATATCAAATTGATGCTTAAAAACCCCAAGTTAAAAATTTGAGGAATATTGGAGGTGATTTGAACTTATTTACACATGTATATCACATACAAGTTTAAGCAAATATTCATTGGATGCATGAAGATACGCAATGGAAATTCATGTCCTATGTAGCGTTTTACGTGGCAATTCGCTTTCTATGTGAGTGTTCTTCGTGTATTAAATCACGTAGGATGTGTGTGTCAACTTGTTCAACTTAATATAAGTTCAAGTGTCTACTAGTGCACATCCAAAGCTGGAGTGCATAAATATCCGTAAAACCAAGTTTAGAGAGTACATTTACGAATTATGCACATTATTGCTATGTTTTGAAAGCTCAATAATATGGTCATAACTTGTTCTTAGGGGCATAGCTATTTATAAGGGAAAATTATGTGAAATGGCAAACATATAGTTTCAATTATTTTTAGTCCATGAATACAATTTTCGCAAAATTCTGCTATTCGGTTTCCTAATTGTATACATTCATAATTTTGTATATGCTTACCCTACCTATTTGTATACGATTTATGAATAAATCATAATAAATTACCATATTTGTATATTGGCAAGTGAAATATACAAACAGAGTTCTGAAGAATTCCTAAATGTATAAATACAGAGATTATATATACTTACCTTGTTTGCATATTCGCAAGCAAAATATACAAACGGGCAAGAGAAATACACAAACCGCAACCTCCATTTGTATAGACTTACCTTTTTCGCAAACGGAATATACAAACGAGCAAGCAAAATATACAAACCGCAACCTCCATAACAAAATGAACTATAGCTATAGAGCCTTATTATGTTCATTATTTTTTCTATTTCCGAAATTTTTCTCTATTTATAAAAGTTCTCATTTTTCACAAAGAAGAATAGGCCCCAACAAAGCCCCAAAAAAAAAATCTTTATCCATGATTTTTGAAAACGGGCCCTTCCATAAAACTGGGCCTATAACCCATCCGTAATGGGCTTTTAGCCAAAATGGACTCCTCCGACCCGACCCGAAAAAACCCATGTCTCCTTTCCATCTCTTTCAATCTTATTAATTCTGTAAAATTCAATTTCAAGAATCAATTTTTGTAGCCTCACAAAAAATGTCAGTACAATATATCTGATTTCTGCTCATAAAATTCATAGTATAAATTTTTGTATATATATATATGGCTTCCACAGTTGCCTTTCTTTCAGTACAATCCCCAAAATGTTACAGAATAGATCAGTCATTTCTTTCTTCAAATTCCCTTTTAAAGTTGAAAAAGCAAACATCTTTGTCTGCTAGACAATTCAAGTCTCAAGAAACACCCTTAATTTTTGCAGCTCAATCCAATTTCTTCAAAGGTACAATCTTTAAATTATGTTGTATAGAAAAAATTATGAAGAATTTTGACTATATGAACTGTTTATTTTCTTTATTCAGAGCTCATTAGAGTATTCTTTAGCTAGCGTTTGGCGATTTTGGAAAGCTACAATAACAACATAATAAGTGTAGTTACACAAACCAACATGGACAGTGCACTGGTGGGAGTGTTTCATCCTTAACCAGAGATCTCGGGTTCGACCCCTGGGTATGGAGAAAATATTGTTGGGAGCGCCACCCCCTGGATTTAGTCGAAACTCCAATGTGAGATCTGGACACCAGGTGGGAAATCAAAAAAAAATAAGTGTAGTTACACAAAGTGGTTTAGAGAGGGTAGAGTGCAGACAGACCTTATCTTTACGTCAGAGGTACAAAGGTTGTTTCCAATATACCCTCGGCTCAGAGGTATGCAGATTTTAATAATCTATCTTGATCAACTTGCACGTACCTCGACTAAATATGACTTTTAGATTTTATATGCAGTATCATGTACTCCTTACTAGTGGAAAAGAAATAGAAATGGTTGGGGTTTTGAATTAGAGGACGAAGGGTCGGTAACACACCTAATTTTAGTGTGCGTTAGAACACTAATTCATAGAAAATTTTGAAGTAAAATGTGCATACTTGAACAAAAAGTACTATAATCACATAACTAAACGTTTAAAAATGCTTGGGAAGTGCCATCCATAACGGGTGCTTAGCTTTAAAACTTGGAAAACTTATCTGAATCTTCGCTAAAATTGCTTGAGAAGTAGTTAGGAAAAATATATTTACTCAATAGTGATAGCACCTACTTGTAGAGAACACCTTGTTTGTATTAAAAGACCATGCTGGATTATTAAGTTATCAACTTGAGGATCATGTGATAGTACTAGTAAGAACTAGGAAGGAGTTGAATCGGTTTTGAAACCACTAGGCGTGTCTAGTGTTATCAAAAGCAAAAAGTGCAAAAAGCTCTAAATCCGTCGGAGCTTTAAGCACAAAGTGGAAATAAAACGTGAACTTTAATGGAAAAAGGCGCAAATGGAGGAAGAATATAAATATATATGTTTAGACCAAGACTAATAATTATAAGCATGAATAACAATATATGGATAAAGAAATTGAAAAAAAAAACAATAAAGTGAAATATTAATTGTTTTAGTGTCGCCTCTTCAAGAAATGCTCCTTGGCAAGGTTTGTATGTCTTAGAGCCTTGATGACGACACTGAAGCACACATTAAGTGAGGTGAAGTGCTCAACATGTTTTGAGTCTCGCTTAGCGTGCCTTTGACAACACTGGGCGTATCAACCTTTTTGTTCAGTATTTCTCAGTGGTATTGGAGGAAGTTTTTTACTTTGCTTATGGATGCTATCACATTAGTTGTATAGAGTTGTTCGTACTTGTGCGTTAAAAATCATCAATGTATTCAGAAGCAATTTGGCCATAATGGTTGCTGCTGCTTTCTGCATTTAGACACGTACTTCTTATGCTTCAGGAGGGACAAACTTCAAACTGGAGAAAGAACTTCTACATATTTTTTCGTACTTCAATTCTTATCCTTAGGTAGTGCCAATGCACAGGGTCTTTGTGGGCAATTGTATTGGAAGTTAGTACTCCATAAAAGAGGGCTTTTTTCCCCACACATTTGGACGTAAAGAACAAAATACTATTTGCATCCTTTTACGTCCTGTTTTGGGAGAGAAATATAGAAAGTTTTAGTTAGGAAAAAGAACATATTTTAGTTAGCTCTGTATAGAACAGTACATTTTTCTTTGCTTTTTTTATTGACATGTAGTCTAATGATTAATCCAATGTGTGCTGAAATTTCAATAGTTCTTCAAACTGCATGGAGAGTTGGAAAGGATGGAGTTGAAGCTGGAACCAACATGGTACCTGTAAGTCGTAATGATGAGACAAGAACATGTCAATCCATTTACGGAATTGCATAAACTCATTTTTTTTTATGTTAGATGTCATCCCCAACTTGTTTGGTACTGAGGTGGTGTTGTTGTTGATGATGTTAGGATGCCATCCCAAGACCAATAGCCAGGATTTGTGTGACAGTAGTTGGAGCGGCCTTTGCTCTCTTTGCACTCAAGTCATTCCTGTCGACAGTTTTCTTTGCGTTGGTACGTTTCCAGCCCTTCATTGCTGCATAGATTGGAAAATGCAGCTACTAATTTGGAATCACAAGTCACTTTTTTGGTGAAATTTATCATTGTTGCAGCCATGGGTGGAGCTAGGGTATTAGAAAGGGGTTCATCTAAATTCCCTTCGTTAATAAATTACACCATATATAGTAGATGTTTTACACTTCTTTATATTTTGAATTTCCTTAGTGAAAATCTTGGTTCCGTTACTAGTTGCAGCAATTAAAACTTCTGGTATTAGAAGTGTTGGGGAGGGGACATTATCCACCGAGTTTCAAACCTGCATTACTCGCCCTTGGGGATCAACAAGATAAAAAATATATAAAAAAATTCTGATATTGGTTAGTACACAGTTCCTTGGTAAAACGATAAAGCCCTTAAACCTCAATTCGATCCTTCTCTAATGTGGTTGGAACATTCAGAAGTTAGTCAATGCTCCATGCCTGCTTTTCGACATTGTTCATTGTTTCCCTTCTTAGCTTTTCAAAAGAGATATTCAAACTAACTTTTGTTCATTGACAACAAGAAGATACCCAGTGTAATACCACAAATGGGGTTCTGGGGAGGGTAGGATGTACGTAGAGTCGCAGACCTTACCCCTACCTTTGTAGGATAGAGAAGTTGTTTCCGATAGAGTTTTGGCTCAAAAGGCCATATATTCAGCTGGGAAAAGGCTTAAGCTGATAGAATCTGATAAAAACCTTTTGTACATTGACGACTAAAAAAAGTTCCTCGTTAATCCACAGGCGATGATGGGAGTCATTTACTTTGGATTCATAGCCTTGAACAAGGACGATGGTCCAAAAGGCGGTGGAGGCACTGCTTCTGTTGACGATAGTCTAGAAGAAGCAAGGAGAATAATGGAGAAGTACAAGTAAGAAATGCAGAAATGGATCTCATCGCGATAACTATCAACGTCTCTGGCTTCTTTCAAAATAGGTAGTATGCCATCAAATCATTTCATAAAAGGAATCCTTTATATTCTTAAATGTACTGGTTTGTAAGGTAATGTTATACAGTTGATTTTAAATTTTCTGAGTTTAGCATATCTCACATAATTTGATCTGAAAAGTTGCATTATTTCAGTTTAATGGTTCTTGCTCTTTACCATAGTCAATGACAATACTGGCACAATGATACTTAATATGTCAATTTGTCGTAAATAATTATCTGCATCAGGTGTTTACACCAAATCGATTCAACTTATCATCGTTAAGTGGTTTAATGAAGTGAAAAATATGATTTAACTTATCATGGTTAAATGACAAAAGTGTGTACGAACACGTGACATGCATATATATGCTGACTGGTAAACTATATCGTATCATAATACATGAATGAGGAAAAATTGTAGTAAACTTTGAAATGGTCATTACAACCCAGAATCTTCTCATATGAAATACAAAAATTGGGGGGAAGCAATGGGAGTACAAGTGAATTCATGGAAGAGTGATGATTACAACAATAATGTCTCAATCTCAAGCAAGTTGGGGTAGTCATGGAAGAGGTCATTATTTCTTTCTGGCATAAGAACACCGATAATACATATAAATTATACATAATTACAACAATGGGAATACAATAGTTACTAGCTAAGAATGCACAAATACAAGGGCACAGAGAACATCCTTTACCACTCAGGTCTAGGAACACCCAAAGCAGCGTCTTAGTGAATAGGTACTTGTCGGTTTAGGCGATTTCTGAGGCTCGCTTTTAGTGCGTGATAGCTGCTTAAAGAAGGCTTTTACTGCTCCAGTGACCCCATCTTCGTTCTCCATAGCTTTGGCTAGCTCAATCGCCCGCTCCTTTACCTGCGCACCATCTCACTAGTTAATAAGCCAATTATCGAGCTTGCTCGTGATTTAAACATCCGAAATAGTTCAATAAGTGTGTGACCATCTCACTAGTTTATATCAGAAACCTTTTGAGCTTTTGCTCATTGGTTTAAACATCCGAAATTGCCCACTAATGAAATATGAGGATTACGTTTTCAGAGCCAAGTTGACACATGATAATCTCACCAAAAGCCAAAGTTGCTTGTTCAGAGCCAAGTTGACACATGACCATATCATATATAATAGCTTAAGTCGCTAAAGAGAGTAAACTTCTAATTTCTTACTTGCGGACTTGATTCTTTTTAATGAGCCAAGCAAATGGAAAACATTTTAATAATAGGTGGCAGCGAGACTAGAACCAAAGATCTCTGCCAGCTTTGTTACCACGTTGAAATGTGACCATCTCATAAAAAATCTGAAGCTATTAGGAAAGTACACTTTCATTTACTTAATTATGTCTCCAACAACCGTAGACTATTGTAAGGACTTAAGCAAGCACTTAGCGACACAAGTTTATCAGATTACACTACAGGATATGTGCTAAAGATTTCAGTAAAGTACCTCTGGATTAAGCATGAATCTGATTGCGTGGACCAGCCTATCAAGTGTAAATTGATCAGCTTCTATGGGTAGAGGGCCTACACCTCTGGCATGCACCCTTTCCCCCCAAAATGGCTGATCACCAAAGAAAGGGACAATAGTTGTTGGACACTGCAACCGAATAAAGGTGATAGGTTAAAAGTAGAACCAAAAGACATTTGCAATGAAATGAACATACAAAGTTTGAAACACTACCGCAGCTTTAAGACCAGCAGCAGTTGTTCCAGCACCCCCGTGGTGCACCTGAAAGGAAAAGTATCAGGGTAATTAAGGGTTTTATAAAAAAAACTAGAGTTCCGGAATCTCACACTTATCTCTACAACATTGACAAACAATCTCTAACTGGACCAGAAACTGCTGTTTTAACAATAACTAAGCCTTAACTTTAACTAGTTGGTATCATGTATATAGGTCCTTTAATTTCATCATGTTATGTTGTTCTAAGAAAAATCAATCTATTTTAATGAGCAAAATACACCAGTAATGGATTTGGACATTATTAAAGAAATCAATATTAAAGAAAGCATGATGCACTGCCAAAGAAAGAGAAGTACAATCTTCGGAAGAAATACTAAGGGAAATCTTTCATTAATCATAAATTGATAAAAGAGAGGAAAAAAAATTAAAAAAAAGAGCTCCTGATCTTATGAATAAGATTCTCAACTCTCTAAATGTTCCACTCATTTCATTTCCAAACAGTCCAGCATATACACAAGCCCAAACTTATGATCCAGATTAGGGGTGTGCAAAAACCGAACCGACCGATAAACCGAACCGAAAAAAGTGTTATTGGTTTATTGTTATTGGGTTATTGGGATAACGGTTATTTAATGGTTTTACAAAAAAAAATTATTGGGTTATCGGTTCGTTATTGGTTTTTAATATTGGGTTATTGGGTTAACCGATAACCCATTAAGAATATAATAATTTACTATTTTAATTTTTAGTTATACATATATATATAATATTTAAAAAAATATTAATATAATTAGTAGTATATTAGACTAAATATATAAAACCCTACGCAATAATTAACACTACTTAACAATTAACTCTCCTCTCTACTTTTAGTTATTTAACCTTTAGGTTTTACTTTTTAGTATTACTTATTTACTTTAGTTAGTTTATAATTGACTAATATTAGCTTTTGCACGATTGTAAATATCTGCAATTTGATTAACGTTAGGAATTTAAATTGTGTGTGTGTGTGTTTTTTTTTTTAAATAACGTAAGAACTTCATTTAGTTACCATAAGCATGGCCTCATTTGCTACTGTTTTGACTTTTGTCTATGATTTGGTTTTATTTGATTCTCTTTATTGCATTAAGGGGACCTCGTTTTATATATATTATGGTGATCGAAAATTAACCAAGTCTTTGTTGTGATGACCAAAATACAACAAGTTGGTCCTTGTTGTCCCGTTTGGAATGATTATTTCGATGTATGCGTATCGCGTCAAATTATTGGATAAGTCATATATTTGTTTTGAAAGCATTTTCTTATTGGTTAAACCGAAAACTGAACCGTTAAAGACCTAAAACCGATAAACCGAAAACCGATAACAAATATCTTATTGGTTTGGTTATCGGTTTAGCATATTTAAAAACCGAAAACCGATAAACCGAACCAATAATACTTATAACCGAACCGAACCGACCCGACCGATACACACCCCTAATCCAGATTCCAGCCTCTTATGACTCTAGCCCAGGCAAGTTGCTAAGTCCCGATTCAAATCGATTGTTAGTCTCCAGCTATGTTTCCTTAAGCCACCTTTTATTTTATTACGAATAGCTTAAAGAAGAAGAAAATAGTACTCCCTCCGTCCTACTTTATATGAGTTAGTTTGACTTGGCACGGAATTTGCGAAAGAAAGAAAGACTTTTGAAACTTGTCGTCCAAAATAAGTGATAGGTATTTGTGTGGCTATAAATCATTTCATTAAGTGTAAAATAGGCATTTTAAAGTTGAATTGTTAATTAATATAGAAATATGTCATTCTTTTTGGGACTGACTAAAAAGGAAAGTGAGTCATATAAATTGGGACATATGGAGTAACGGATATCTTAAGCTTAAAGAATAAAAAAAACAAAAATCAAGGTAGTAAAGACTCACCACAGCGGCACACTGTAAGAAAAGCCAATCATGGGGAACATTGTCGAGCAAATACACAAAATCTTTTGGTTCCGCCACTGGGCACACAAAGAAAAGCAGGTAAATAAGCTGAGAATATCTTTTCAAAGAGATGATCTACAAATAATCAAATCCACAAGTGCTATAGAAAAAATGAACAGGTTAATCTCATAAGCAGAACAAAGTAAATGCAGGAGGGAACTTACAGGTTCCAAGGCCACCCCATCCTTTATTAATGATTCCCCTTTGATTAGTGACTTCAAGTGCTTTAACAATTGTGTTAGTCATTCCCTGTGGATCTTGAACAGGCTGAGATTTGAAGATGGATCTGAAGTCAGGATATCAAACAGAAATTTGATTTTGTAGGACGAATTAGTATGAAGGATATGTAGAATTATTTGAATTGTATCTTCAAAATGCTTCAAAGGTAGTTGGTATAGGAGACCCTTTCCTGGTGAGCCTGCAATTTTTGTGTTTTATATGCACTTAATGTGGAGAATAGTGTCTAAAGTGAAAGAATAGATTGTTGAACACAGTTCAAATTACACATATGTCTAATCACCGGAGTCCAACTGCAAGGGTACAACAACAAGAAGTCACCACAGCCCATTTTTCGAAAGCTTACTCAGCTGAACCAAGGAAGCGGCTGATGGTTACATGAGGAGAGAACTTGTTTTCTGTGTTTTTCCTTTTTATTTTTGTTCGATTGAGGGAAGGGGAGAAGAGGATAGGTAGAGAAAATATTATAAAGAAAGCAACGCGGCTCCAGGAAACTCACAAGACTACCAAACCCAATGTATATGGGCTTTGGACCAGCTTTAAGCCAGTTAACAAGTGATTCTGGAGGTTCATAGCCCGTCGCAAGATCAAGGAAGCAAAATCCCACCACATCAATCTTAGGTCCCCAATCTGCAAAAGTCAGACAGGTATAAAGCTAGAGTTATAACTTTAATTAAGAAATCATGGCAGGTCATAGGAGAAACTGATTATGAAAAGGGATTTACCATATATTATCTAAACTATGAACTATTAGACCTTCAGAACTAAGTTAGAAATCGAGAAGAGAAAGGACTTGTATATCAGATTAATAGAAAACCTGGAGAATGAATACCTTTTGGTTTAGGAACAAGATGAGGACTCCAAATATATGCATGTGGGATATCCAACTCAGAGCTTTGTGAACCACTTAAGTATGTGACTGGTCGTAGTTTCAGTTTTTTCTTTCTAAGATCATTTATCATGTCACGTATTCCTAGCCAAATCAAGGTGTCAACAATCTGATATGATAGCTGCACAGTTCATAAAAGAGCAAACGTGAACAGAAACCAACCATTTTCTTTCAAGTGGGAAAGATGGGAATGGGAGTTAGAGAAAGAGAACAGCACTGCATTGTAACATCAAAGAAACAGTACACACGAGACACAAAAGGCAGATGCCAAAACCCAACTTACCCGATATCCAGCTGGTTGCTTAACACGGGATAGAGGATGAGGAAATTCAGAAGTTGGCCTATAAAAAAGATTAAACGATACTTAGTGATAAGTAAAGACCAAGATCTTACTTATCAGCAAGATATCTTAATTAAGTGGATAAAAATGAAAAATTAAATAGCTTCTGAAGCCTCTATTACCCAAGCAGACTTACGTCCAAGGCATTGTGAAAAATATATGAATTGGGATTTGCAATGCTTCTGCAACATGTACATGCCCTGAGATGGAATTCAATGTTAGTAGAACTTACTACTCTTTCATCACATGAACATTTATATACATCGGAAATGTTTGATCAGTAAAACAGCTTTGCAATGGAACCCCCAACAGGTTGAAATGATCTTCTATGAACGAAATAAAACTAAGCCAAGCATACATAACATTGGAGCATGTCATATTGTTGCCTCATATGCCAAACCCAATGGCCACAAACATGAATATCAACTAAAGATTCAATTGTATTAGCTGTAACCCGCACACAACCACCCTTCAGATCCAACTCCATGCCTTTAACCACAAGAACTAAAACTAGCAGGTCAATCATGTGTATTTACCACTCCACAATAATGCTTCTAAACCAATGAACAAAATTAACTACTATTCGCCGTAACTCTAAATCAAGATGATATTTCACATATCTGAAGTAATGATAGATATGCACATAAGACGCATCTTCCAAGTTTAAAGCGAAATACACACCTTGACTATACACTTGTCAGTCATCAACATTGTTAACTGAACATATTTGCTGGACTAATATGTGACTACTATTTTTATACATTTAACTGCTGAGTTCATGAGCACCAATCCAACATAAGAATTTAAACAAAATCTCCAAAATGGCAGTCATTTTTTTTTCATTGTATGCAAATAACTGTTCGAGTTAATAAAATTCTCAGAAACAGTTTCTTTTCGGTGATTACAGTCTCTCTGATTGCCAAATGGCATACGAGTGAATCTATTCTCCACCAAATTGACGGAGCAAAAATTGAGATATATTATAAACGTTTTTCCCACATGCTGCAAAGAAAAGAGTACACCACAGGGCTTGATATACAGAAAGAGAGTTTTCCCTAGTATATGGGATAATATTGTTAGAATACTAGGACTATTCTATAGCATATGTAAATATAGTAGGTAGCTTGATTTCCTCCTAAATTTACTCTAGCTTGCTTTGATATTGATTTGTATTGATTAGTATTGATTTCCTTTCCTTTTTAGGACATGTATGCTTAGCTACTTAAACCCCAATAGCTTGTGGGAATAATCAAGTTGAGTTCTCTCTCAAACTCTTGTCTTCTCGCATGGTATCAGAGCTTCCTTTAGTGAGAAAACAAGAATAATAAGAGAACAAAATTGCAATTAAAAAAAATTCCAGCAAAACCTCCACTGTTCTGCGATTCTGACACTCTCCAGGGGTATTGTGCATATACCAGTACCACCATTACAATCGGAATCCTCACAGCTTATGGTGTTTTTCAGCCACTTTTCTGGCAGTTTTTTCTTTCAGCAACTTTTTCCAGCAAGACAGCAAGCAGTTCTCCAGTTTTCCAGATCTGCTCTTCAGGTTTTTCCCCAGAACTTACTTTATTTATTGAACACTAATAGATCTGTTTTTCACGTCTCTTGGATCCGATATGTTTAGCACTAAATTTGTGAGTTCCACCAACCCAAACCATGGCATCACCACAGAACCTTTGAAGAGGTAGTGCAAACTATTTATCTTGGTCCTCCTCTGTTCAATTATGGTGCAAGGGACAAGGTGTTCAGGATCACTTGGTTACACAGGCCAAGGATATTCCTGAAAAAAGATAGGGGCGAATGGGAGAAGATTGATGCTCAATTGTGTAGTTTGATATGGAAATCTATTGATGCAAAGTTGATGTCATTGTTTCGACCATTCCAAACTTGCTTCTTAGTTTGGGAAAAGGCTCGTGTGCTATACACAAATGACATATCCCGCTTTTATAATGTGATTTCTCGGTTGACTAACCTTAAAAAGCAGGACTTGGATATGTCAACTTATCTTGGACAGGTTCAGGCGGTTATGGAGAAATTTAATGAGTTAATGCCTGTGAGAAATATAAGAAAAGAATATTATTAAATTGTTGTTGTGTCTACATTATTACATTGAGACCCTATTTATAGACCCTAGAATACAATCCTTTACCAAGTAGGATACTATTTTGTATTCCTATTTCTATTTCTATCACTATTCCTATTCTAATAGAATTGTATAAACCTATTCCTATTCTAATAGGATTGTATAAACCTATTCCTATTCTAATAGGATTGTATAAACCTATTCATATTCTAACAATGCCCACTACTCCAAATGTTGTAAAACAATTAGAGCAGCGTCAGAAGATGTTTCTACCAGGTTTGTGCATGTATTTGGTAATGTATGTTGATGACATAGTTATCACATGCAATGATGATGAGGGAATTACCAAATTGAAACCTCACCTTTTCCAGCACTTCCATACCAAGGATCTTGGTCGATTAAGGTACTTCTTGGGCATTGAGGTTGCTCAATCCAAATTAGGAATTTCTATTTCACAAAGGAAGTATGCACTTGATATTCTTGAAGAGACAAGGATGATAGATCATAGGCCTATTGATTCTCCAATGGATTCATATGTTAAGCTCCTACCAGGTCAGGGCGAGCCTCTTAGCGATCCAGGAAGATATAGAAGGCCGGTAGGAAAGTTTAATCATCTCACCGTGACTCGAACTAATAGTCATTGGAATGCAGTTATTTGCATTCTTCGATACATAAAATCTGCTCCAGGGAAAGGACTTCTTCACGAAGACGGAGGACATGAGAAAATTGTTGGCTATTCAGACGCAGATTGGGCACGGTCACCCTCTGACAAACGATCCACTTCTGGATATTGTGTTCTAGTTGGGGGAAATTTGGTGTCTTGGAAAAGTAAGAAACAAAATATGATTGCTAGATCTAGTGTACAAGCAGAATATCGGGCTATGGCAGTGGCAACATGTGAACTCATATCAAGCAACTACTAAAAGAGTTGAAATTTGGAGATACTAAAGGAATGGAACTTGTGTGCAATAATCAACTACACTTCACATTGCATCGAATCCAATATTTCACGAGAGGACCAAACACATAGAGATTGATTGTCATTTTGTTAGAGAAAAGGTACTTTCAGGAGACAGAGTCACAAGATTCCTGCAGTCAAGTGATCAGTTTGCAAACATATTCACCAAGTCCCTAGCTGGTCCCAAAACAAGTTATATATGTAACAAGCTTGGTATATATAATTTGTATGCACCAGCTTGAGGGGGAATGTTAGAATCCTAGGAATATTCTATAGCATATGTAAATACAGTAGGTAGCTTGATTTCCTCATAGATTTACTCTAGCTTGATTTGATATTGATTTGTATTGATTAGAAATTGATTTCCTTTCCCTTTTAGGACATGTATACTTAGCTATTTAAACCCCAATAGCTTGTGGGAATAATCAAGTTGAGTTCTCTCTCAAACTCGAGTCTTCTCACAAATATAATTTATATTGTCCAAGCATTGTTCACTTTATTGTCCATTCCAATAAGATAAGAAGCTTACTACGTGCTTTTGAGTCAGTGCCTGAAATATTAATCAACCTTCTGGAGTAAAATCTTTCCATTCTTTCTTATTACTTATAATCCTATTGATTCAGCCTCTTAAAACAACTTGATAAAAAAATCAGCATATACGAGAGTTTGACTATGACGAATATAGGAAGGGAAGGGGCAAGCCAGTATATAAACAAGGAAATGAATTGAAGATGTAGATAAACTACTAATCTTACCATATGCTGGGGGATTAGCAATAATTGCATCTGCTTTGAAGGGAACTCCTGTATCCATATCAGGTTCTTTGCAGGCTGGAAGTAGAGAGTATATAATCTCCTTCATCTGATTTCTCTGAACAGGGATTTCTGAAGGTCCGGAAGGTAAGAATCCTTTGTTTTTTACCATGTCTGTGGATGCAAGAAGAAGAAAATTGACATCATGCGGTCGAAACTATACATTTGATGACTGCAAGCATAGCAGATAACTACACCAGATATACATTGCCAGATAGACCAGCACAAATGCAGGTATGAATTTTATCTCACAAATAATATGTAAGAAGATGATATATCATATACTATTCATCAAATTCATGTCTCAGTGAAATCACAAAAAGTAAATCTGCAGGCAAAGCAAAGCTATGTGCGATTGATGCAGTCGTTTACTGCAGTGTGTATAAAGTGACAACTTCCACAGAACACATCTGTAATAAGTTAAAGAAAAAGATGAAGTGCATCTAAGCAATGCAATAAGATGCTTATCTAAATTATAAAGATAATAAGAAGTTGAAGTGCATGCTTATCATTAAGTTCTCCTTTGTGATTATTTAATGTCAAGGTTCTCCATAAGCATGTAAACCAAGAAAAAGCTGGTTCTCCTCCATTTATTTCAGGCTGAGCACAGTGGAAAAAAGATTACGATGAGCAACCTACTTAATCTGACAACCTAGTTCAATTTTTTTATAAAAATAGGAAATATCCATTGACAAATGAACAGCAATCACACAAAGGACAAGCAAAACAGAAGACCCGAAATAGATTGCCAGATCAGTTACAGCACAACAGGAACTAAGGAACATACATCCAGCCAAAATTTTTGGATCACCCCCAAGAGGATAGAATTCCAATCCAGCACTCAGGACAAACTCTTTGAAATTTGCATGGGTCGCCAACCTCACTCGATGGCCAAAATCCTGCATCAACAGTTCTGTCAAGAAACTAACAGACCACATCATAATCTTTCCACTATGACATGGATTGGCAAATCACTACAAGTTCTTTTTTCAGGAGAAGTTATCAAATCAATTCCAATTTCTACAACAAAGTTTGGGTCAGACAACCAGCAGCAATGAAACAAGATTTGGACAGGGTTGAGAGGGTGCAGGGTGTTGAGTATCAAGATCTAGCATTCAGAAGGCTGCGTCTTTATAATTATTAGCATTGCAGCCAAAATGAAAGGATGGAAACCAGGAAAAGAAAATGTGGCATGGCCATGTTTCCATTGAAGAACTTAATACATAGAGAAACACACACACCTGTCAAAAAGATCTGCTAATCCATTCTCACCAAATTGAAATGCAAAGGGCACCTATATACGTATCGACAACCTAGAGACACCCTTAGCTTGTACATTTACAATGTGTTTGCCAAATGATATCGAAGTACCTGCAGACGCTTGCCAATTGCAGTAAAGGGCTGCACGTCACCACGTGTTCCTACAATAAGTATTACAATCTGCATAGGTGGGAAATATTGAAGTTCTGTTGCATCAAGAGGTTCATCCTCAACTGCAGTATGTACACTTTCAGATCCAGTTCCAAGCACTTCGGTGGTTTCAACATCACCCGGGATTTCAAATTCCACAGTACCATCATCTTTGACAGTAGCTATTCTCTTCAACAATTTGAGCTGCAGCATTTAAGTGGTTAACACACATCTCACAGGTAACTGAATTTTTTGTCCATCCTTTGGATAAGATAAACAAAAAAGGTATTACAAAATCAAGTAAATTAATCACAAACAACAGAGGATAGAAAAACAAAACAATATAATGAGGCCATAAACATAAAAGATAGATAACAATGAAGATATTCCATTTTGGCTCTAAGATATAATTAGATGTCTATCAAGAACTATCATGCTTATGAGACTAAGAAAATTAACCCTAACTGCCATGCTTTAATGAACATGGAGCAATAGACTTTGACTGCATACCTTTATCCAGTCAGCAACAACCCCTGTGTATTTAATTTTCTATCAATCATGATTTAGCCTGGCTGACCAACAAACATGTAATTAAGAAAAGTTATCTTTGGTATAGAATTGCTTGATTCGTTATTAAGTGTACACACTTTGATTTTTTCATTGGTAAGTGCGCACACACTACAAATTATCACACACAGGTAGCGAGTCTGACCTTGAATTGAAGTGAAGAGGTTGAAAAAGGGTAATAGAGCTCCTATTAACTACAGGTTGTTTCCTGTTCTTTTGGGAGCTCCACTAACAGGACTTATTACTTGAGAAAACCCAAACAATTAACTTATAATAGAAAGCTATGACAATAGACAAATATTAGCAAACGACTGGTCTAGTTCGTGCAACATAGTTTTTGCTATGTCCTGAAATATAAGTAGTCATGTTCTCCTGTAGTCCAAGGATTATCAGGTTCGATTCGACACCTCTTTTTCTATTTAGGCCTCTAAGTGACCTCTTCAGGAAACATGTTTTTGAGTCAAATTGCGCTAGTATGTATAGATTAATGTAACTGTACGATCACTCCTCTTTCTTTAGGCCTCCAAGGCCCCAATAGTTTGCACTAAATAGAGGTCTTAATTTTTAATTATTCAGATCTCAATCATCAAGTCTATTTGTTTCTTAATCTCAATCTTTTCTAAAAAAACTGGTAATGTTGTATTCCTCAACATTAAGAACATGCTGGCAACCCAAAAAGAGAACTACAAAAACCAAAGGAAAGTATTACAAAGAGCCTTAAAGATCTACTCTTTGTTCAACTTCATCTATACATCCCTATTTACACCAAAAAAGAAAGGATATAATACAATTCCATTTAACTTTCTGAATGGAATTAAACTTATCCTCAAATCATCCCAGATCCTCTCTCTCTCTCTCTCTCTCTCCACATTGTCCACCATATGCAGTCAAGAAATGCCTGCTTTGTAGCAAGCAACCATATAGGATGGACATGCATATCTTTCCTGCCAATATTTAAGAGTCATCACAACGCTACAGTGGAATGTATTTGCCGAAAAGCAACATCCCAGATTCTAGATAGCAGATGAAGTTGGCAATCAGATTGTTTGGATAGAAAGTTACAATAATAGGCTTAAATAAAGGAACAATGGAAAAGAAATACAAGTTATGTTCAACAGATGGGACTGCGGAGAAAAGAAATAGAGATTTATAAGAGTGCAAAAAAATTATGGCATGGTAGATTTATCATAAAGGAGAAAAAAATAAGCTTGATGTGACATGATGATATCATTATGCATTATACCTTCTGCTGTTCAGAAATTTTATCATCAAAAATTTTTGCTGCCTCTTGAGCAAATCCGCCACTATGTGTTGGTTTCTCAGTTTTTGATCTTTCCAACTTAAGATGATCTGAAGGTGATTGTGGCTTCTCTGAAGGCAACGTTTTTACTCTTGTAAGTTCCATCCCAGGGGTCCCTAGCACATTAAATTGCAAGCTTGCAGTCAGCTTCAGATGATCCGTTTCAAAAAGCTTCAGAGGTCACACTAATCAACTGCATTTCCAGTTGCACGACTCATGAACAGTAAATTTCTAGTGGTTATGCATAATGTAGAACTAGAATTTGGCATTGTAATAGTTGGTGATTCCTATCTGAAGAAATTCCATTGTATTTATCAGATCAAAGAGATGTTTTTTCTTCTCTTTTTTTTTTCAAATTTAAAAGGGAAAAAGGTGTGTTGTTGCAAATTAAAAAATCCTCTCTTCTCATTGACTATCAGACATTGAAAGAACAAGATTAGGCAAGAAAAAGCTTACCCCTGTAAATGTTCATCTACTTTGTCTACAAGAAGGGGAAAAAAAGAACTTTTGACAGATATAAGCGACACAAACCTTTGACTTAAGCGACAAGAAAAAAAAAGGTTCAAGAGCTAAGCATATCCAAATTAGTACCCTCCGTCCCATTTTATGTGATCTTCATTCCTTCTAAGTTTGTCCAAAATAAATTTGGAAACATCTTTTATCTTGATATCACTATTTTGCTCTTACTAACATGACTTATTGGAACACCACTGAATTCTTTATTAGAGGAGACTGATAAAGGAGCATGTCGAACACTCGAACTCTTACCATTCCTTGTTAAATTGTTGTATTGTTAGTATGGTCAATGTTGGTACTTCGCATACATTAGCTTATGTATCAAAAGATTTTCCTTTACTTCTTTTCTAAAATGCTTCTCTAGTAAAAAGCATCATATCAAATCAGATGTAGAGAGTAACATGTATTGAAGTTCAGAGAGACCGCTGGGCACTGCTACATAATAACATCCACCACTGATTCTCAATCACGAACAGAAAGAATTTAAACTTGCAAAGATTCCGCTAGCCAGTAGAAAATATAGATAACCTCTACAACAACATACCCAGTGTAATCCCATAAGTGGGATCTGAAGAGGGCAAAATGTACACGGACCTTACCTCTACATAATATAGATAACTTCTAATGCTTGTTAATTCTATTTTTACATAATATCATAGTGGAATAAGCTTAAACGGAGTAACATGGATAGTACGGATCCATTCATGTAGCTGAACCTAACTTGTTTGAAATTGAGGCATAATTGTCTGCCTGTTTGCTTGTTATAGTTTTGGCTACTAAAATGCTACTTACAAAATAGCCTCCACAATGATAGTCGTAAAATATATAGTAGTAGTAGTATAAATATCAGACTACGATTAGCTTAAATGGAGCAACATGGAAAGTACTGATCCAATTCATATAGCCGATCCCAACTTGCTTCTAATTGACGCACTGTTGTTGTGTTAACTAAAATGCTACAAAATTGCTTCCACAATGGCAATCCTAATATATAGTAGTAGTAGTATAAATATCAGACTACGATAAATTTAAATGGAGCAACATAAACAGTACAGATCCAATTCATATAATCCCCGATATCTCAACTTGCTCGAGATTGAGGCACAGTAGTTGTTTGTTCGCTTGCTTGTTTATAGATTCGGCTACTAAAATCTACAAAATTAAACAAACCTGAAGAATTAGTAACGCCATTAGAAGCTGAACCACCAACTGCCTCCTCTCTACTGTCTACGTCAGCACCTGCACCAGCAGTATTAATGTCATTTTCCTTCTTAACGGTGACGGATACTTCGCCGGAACTAGAAGAAGAGCTCCGCCGGTCAAATTTCGTCGACGCCATCGGCACCTCCGGCGAAGTTTGCTTCTGATGATCCATATTCTCCAAATTCTCAGAGCTCAAGATATTGTTATTTATGAGAGTGGGACCGAAAAAAATAACTTTAACATAAATGGAAAGGAATTCAATGGAGGACCAATTTTATTTTATTTTTTTGGAAAAACGATACGATATACCCTCAATTTTGTCATTTAATGAATGTGACTCATATATATTTTTATTATTATACAAATAACGCACATATATCATTAAATAAAGGGTATATATGGGCTCATTTTGTAACGATAGAGGTATATATGAGTCGTTTGTATAATGGTAATTGTAAGGGTATATATAAGCTATTTTTATAGCGAGAGTATATTAGCTTCAAATGATAAAATTGAAGGGTATATCAAGTATTTTCCCTTTTTTTTAGTTTGGCCGTATTTTATCATGAAATTTAAAGAAAGTAATTTTTATTTTTTAATATTTGAAAGTTGGAGTAGTTTTTGCTTTTTATTTTGCGACTCAGCTATAAGGTCTACGTATATTTTATTTTTTTTCAAACGTTAGAGTAGAAGTTTATTGGATACGTGGTTACTATTGTTGTCTGAGAGTTGTGTTTGGTGATGCATACAAATTGTTTATTGTTTTTCAAATACTTTGAAAATTTTGAAATTCAATTTCAAATTGAGTTTCGAAATTTCATTGTCAAATACTTATTTGCTCGTTGTGGATTTTATATGTTCTGATTAATATGAATATTTTATCATAATATTCATAGTGATTGATGTATAGTCTTAAATCTTGAGAAATAATTAGAGATTAAGTAAGTAATGTTGAAGATCAAATATGAAATTCATTATAGTATTTTCTTAATATATTTAAAATGACAAATAAAAGTGAAAACTTATTTTTGAAATATTGAATATATAAAATTAAATGGAGAATGTTTTGAATTATTATTTTTTAACAAATTTTATATTTTAACTATCAGTTGTTTTATTTTTCTAAAATATTATCTGTATCTATATACTCTCTCTCCGATCCATTTTATGTGGCACTTTTCAGATTTCGAGATTTAAAGAAGTCTATCTTTGACCGTAATTTTTTATAGATATTTTAAACATTTTGAATTATCAATTATTGTGACTTATAGTAATTTTTACGTAGTTTACAAATATAGGAGTATAAATTTTATTTCAAAAAAATTGAAGATTCCATATAAAAAAATTTGATCAAACTTAAATTGTTTGATTTTTAAAAAACAAAAAATATCACATAAATTGAGACAGAGAAAGCATTAGAATACATACCTTAATTATTAAGTTGTTTTCAAAGCTAGACATATTTTTGAAATTGAGAAAGACAACATGTTCTGAATTTGTGCTGGCAATTAACAAAAAAAAACAAAACATATATAAATATAAAAAGAATTCAACGGAGGACAACGAATTTGTGCTGTAATTAACCCAAAAAGACAAAACATAAATATATTTGCACGTTTCCTTTCTTTTTTTTAATGATCCGAAACAAATTTCTTCCATTCATTTTTATTTATTCATTTGAATATTACACATTTTGTAAAAGAGAACAATTAATATAAAAACACAATAGTCGTATTAGTTAATATACAGTAAAACATCACTAAATTAATACTCAGTTAATTAATAATTTTTCTAAGATATTTTTCTCTGGTCGGGACTTGGGCCAATGGAAAAAATCAATCATTTCGATAAGATAATAAGATAATATATTTTCATAACTCATATATAAATATATGATCTCATTAATATTATAAATTAATAATTATTTTAAAGTACAAATATATCTAAGACAATTTTGGGAAATATGATTATATTATTTTTTTTGTGTTTTGTTAAAATTTAAATTTTGTTGAAGCTCATCTCTAACTTTTCATATTGTATCCAAAAGTTTCCATGTAAATATGGAGGATATAGGTTGTTTGAGAAGAGAGAGTTGTTGGTTCCTTATAGTCATTTCTTTTTTTCCACTAGCTAAGACCAAATTCTCATATGCCCCTTTCGCCATTCCAACCACCTTTTTTTATGTCAAAGACCAGAAGCTAGGCGCAAATTCTCATTGAATCTCGATTGTCTTAACAACGATGTCTATTTATTTAAGTTGTCTTTTCGAACTGCATCATAAAATTGTGAAGAGTTCTAAATGCGACAAGTGTTTTCTTACGCATAATTGATTCCAAATGTATTGTATATCTTCAAATTTAGCATCAACAATGTCTTTTACAATGGTATCCACAACTTCTTCTAAGCTTAGGACCTATGAACGTGTATCATTTTCATGCATCCAATATGTTATTAACGTTCATTTTTGTTGCAATAACTAAGATCATTCATTATGACATCAAGTTCATAAATGACGTTTTCATAAGTGGTTCATTCAAATTCTCTGAGATTTCATCTCCGAATGAATTTTGTGTGTCAACACTTTAAAATAATAAATATTAATTTATCGATTAAATAATATCTCTACAAAATAATAATATTTTATGGTCTCACCTATATTAATTTAGTGAGGTTTTATTGTATAGTTACTCTTACATCTTAAGAAATAATTTGGAATTAAGTAATTAATGATGAGGATATAACATGAAAAAAATTAATTATATTTTCTTGATATGTTAAATGTGATAAGTAAAAAATAAAAATTTATTTTTAGGATACTAGACAAGTAAAAATAAACAAAAGTATTTAAATTATTAGTTTTTATCAAGTTTCACAATATAACTATCCGTTACTCCAAATTTTTATGAACTACAATTAATATTTATATATTAAAAAACATTTTAACTATCAATTGTTTCTCTTTCTTATTCAAACTATCACCATCCAATTTTTTTTTAAAAAAATAAATACATTGATTCTTGAACACTCCTTTTTCTTTATCGTTTAGAAAGACAAGTTTGCAATATTCTTGGGGTCTCTTTTCCTTTTAATTAATTTTAGTAGTCATTATTCTTGATCTCATTATCTCCATTTTAACAAAGCAAAAGTAATTTCTTTTTTTCACAAAAAAAGAGTAACTTTTGTGTTCATGGTCCATGCAAAATTTTATTTAAGTTTTCATATTTGCAAAATGTATCTTCAAGTTATCAAAAGTGCGTATAATTTAAATTTAGTTATAATATATTGAAATTTACGAATTTACTTGCATCAAATCAATTTTAGATATATATAATTCATATTGAAAATATTCGTGTATGAAATTTGGCAATAAATTTTTTTATATATATATTTTGCCTAAAATTTAACTTGTTGATGTCTAACTTTCAACGTTTTTATTTGAAATTAAAATTAGATCTTTGTCTTAGTGCATGTGCCAAATCTGTTGAACCCCAATGTAGAGCTGTTACGGAGATTTTTAAAAGATTCTCGATTTAAGTAAAGCAAATTAAAAATTTAATTAAAGGGTGTTCAAAGTCAAACTAATAATTAAATATATACTCCATTTGTTTTAATTTATGTAATATTTTTTTGTTTTTCAAGAGTCAATTAAGTTTGACCGAAAATTTACTCGTGAAATTTTTAATTTTTTTAAATGAAATTTATATATTCGTAAACTACGTAAAAAATATTATTAGTCATAATAATTGACAATTCAAAATAATTAAAAGATATATGAAAAGTTTACGATCACTTATTTGAATCTCAAAATTCGAAAAGTGTCACATAAATTGAAACAGAACGAGCAATATTTTAATATTTTCAGCACATGAGATGTCCTGGATTTGCAAGTTTTCCGGTTGGCGAATCTTTACTACATATTTTTTATTTTTCCTTATTTTTGTTGTCATGAGTTGGAATAATAATTTTGTTAGTAGAATAAAATATTGTGAAAAAAAAAATGTTTACGAATTTGAATGCTTAAAACTTTAAATTATACTTCATTAACTTATTATTATTTTTTATTTCCTGCATGATGTCTAATACTTGTGTGTTTTTTTTTTTGAGGTTTGATACTTTTTATTACTTGTTTTTGATACTACCAAAGAACAGGAATTAACGATAGAAAGTTTATTGTTAATTCTATTAAACGATGAATTAGTGATAAATTATCATATACTATATATAGTTACAAATAATTTAGCGATAAAGTTTAAAACTAAAATTTTACTTTTATTTATGACAGTGCGATTAGTTTGAAGTTGTGGGTGAAAATTTTCAATTTGTGGCAGAGTAATAACAATAAAATGATTTCATATGCAGGATTCAAGAATTTTTTACCAAAATAGTCATTATTAAAATAAATTCACATAATAATACAATTTTTTGAAATTTTACAAAACTAGTACTCCTTCCATTCATTTTTATTTGTCATGTTGCACTTTTCGAAAGTTAATTTGGCTAATTTTCAAAGTTAAATTAGATTACATTAATTTGATATTTTAAACAAAAAATTTAGATGTTCAAAAACTACACGAAAAATACTATAAATTGTAATTTTTTTGCATATCAATATGATGAAAAAATATATCATAAAATGTTAGTCAAAATTTTATAGTTTGACTCTAAAAAAGGAAACTATGACAATTAAAAGTGGACGGAGATAGTATAAACATATTTCTAAGTAACGTTTTAGGCTATATTTTATTAAAAAAATTAAATGGAAAAAGAAAAAAATCTGACGTCATCTCAATTATCTTTTTTAATCTTTTATTCTTCTTTATTATTATTATTTTTTTATGACAAGGGAAATCCACAGCCACTACCCTTTGGGTGCGCACAGGGTAAAACCCCCGCTCCTATGCAATAGCTCACAAAACAAATAGGAGAGGTAACCCGCACTAGGCAAGCCTAGTGCGGTGAGCTCGACCCAGAAGGCAAACCCCTTGCTTTCGCTGGCAAGGAGTTTCGAAGAGATCTCCAACATGGAAGTCCCAAACTCAAATCACTAGGCCACCCCAAAGGGTATTTTATTCTTCTTTATTTGATGGACCAGATTTTTGTCTTCTGCCATTGAATTCAAAAAAAATTCAATGTCTGCTTTTCATATGGCTTGATATGTGTTATTTGATTCGAGGATTTTTTGAAAATAGTTTTCATGTTTGTATAAGATAGGGATAAGACTGCATATACTAGTCAAACCTCATAAAACTATAACAAATATATTATTATTGTTAAAAATGTGTGTGATGAGCATCTGAAAATAATTATTCTTGAAATTCTATATTTTTTGTTACTTATTTCATTTTGACTGGGAGGGTTCTATTAGATATGGATTTTTGTGTATTTATTTCATCTATTTCATGACCAAAGCATGGATTGATACATGTTACACTACGTTTAATTATTTCCTTATGGTTCATGTATATTTCTATGTTATTATTGTTATTGAATCCATCAAGGCTTGTAGCTATAAATCTTGTTTGGATGGTTATTCCGTTTTATTTCACAATATATTTTATTTAAGTCAAGATTTGTTGGAAATAATATCTCTACTGTCTACAGAGATAGGGCTACAGGGGTAAAGGCATGTTGTTGTATTGTACTGCATACTATTATTTTGATGAATAACGTTGAGTTGGTACATAATGTCATATATCAACAGATTATTTCATAAAAGGGAAAAATCAGGGGAGGAGAAGGTAATGATGCGATCATATCAAATCGGTCGTTACATAAAATGAGACCTTGATGGTGGTACCTTTATCTTTTCATTTTGAGTTGTTGTGATAAAATTTTATATTGATCAAATTCTTTAAAATTCTTGACACTTTTATATTGAATATTCTAAGAATAATGTATTTTTGAAAATTTTGACACGCGAATATAATATTTTTTTTGAAAAATCCGAGCAACATACATGTTGCAAGTTGTAACAAGGATTCTGTTATTCCCTAAATCTTGATTTGTGCTGTTTGTATGTCCAGTTTGTTGCACAGGACTTACAATTAGATGCTAATATTAAGATATTTCTTCTTGTCTGTTAATATAAAATATTTATTTTTGAATTGTACAAGTACTAATTATTAGTTGTTGAATCAGATAATTAATTATATTTTGATAAGTAACATGCACATACACCTTGACACGATAGATGAGGAATTACTCTGAATCTTCTTTTTTTGCGCTATAATTTCGCAAAGTCGATGACTATCCCTTTTCATTGTGCATTTCTCGAACTAAAATGACGACTATAGAATTGAATTACCTCTTCAAAAAACTGCTCGATTCATACCTTCCACCCACAATTTGGGCCTATCCACTAATATTCTGAGTTCGGAGTCAAAATGGTCACTTTTTTTCTCCAAAATACATAAAGGGCCACCCATTTTTTTTTAAAAAAAAACTGACAATTCACTTCTAAGGGAGCGAGATCATTTATGGTTTTAACGGCCGTAACATATCCAATTTTCTTTCTTTCTTTTTCACTGCTCAGTCAGCGAGAAATGTTAAATTTTTTTCTAACATAATCGCTGCTACAACAGTGAGTTACTTACAAATTCAATTTTTATTTTAAATAAAATCACTGCTCCTAAAATAATAATTTAAAACATAAAATCGCTACCCTGCAGCAATTTCCTTTAATTTTTTTAAAAAACATAAATCATTGCTCCAGCAACGTTTTTAAAAACTTAATTTTAAAACTAATAACCTATAGACAATTTTGTTTTTTCCTATGTTGGTTTAGAATATGAAATATGTAATGGAAATACATTGGAATATTATACTAATTAATAGTACATCTCATTTGCTATCAACTCTTAACAAATCAAAGTGGGAATTAATAATTCCAAATTTACAATTAATTAAATTGATTCTATGTCGATTTAGAATATATAATATGTAATGGATATACATTGGAATATTATACTAATTAATAGTACATCTCATTTTCTGTCAACTCTTAATAAATCCAAGTGGGAATTAATAATTCGAAATTTATAATTAATTAAATTGATCTATTTTAATTTGAATTTCAAAATTAATCAGTTTAATTCTTGAAAAGCAAACATGATCACTTTATGACATTTGACTTGGCATTATCCCAGCTAGAGTTGCACAATGTAAGCATAATCTCTCTTTTATATTCTAAATCGACATAGGCAAAAATAAAATTGTCTATTGCCTATTAGTTTTAAAATTAAAGTTTTATAAAACGTTGCCAGAACAATGATTTATGTTTTTTTAACTACAGGTACAACGAGTTTTAAATATATTTTTTTATGAAACTCGCTGCTTTAGTAGCGATTTTATTTTAAAAAATAAAATTTGTAAGTAACTCACTGTAGCAACGATTTTGTTGGAAAAATTAACATTTCTCGCTGACTGAGCAGCGAGAAAGAAAGAAAATTGAACGTCGTTAGCTGCGGTTAAAATCACAAAGGATCTCTCGCTCCCTCAGGAGCGAATTGTCCTTTAAATTAAGTGGTCCTTTATGCATTTTGGAGGGGGAAATGATCATTTTGGCTCTAGACTCGTATTATTCTATGGCTTCCCATGGCACGCACACATACCACACCTAATATGAAATCTTCCTCGAATTGTCATATCAATCAACATGTGATCACTCAAGAGACTGTTGAGTTATATCCCTTCCCCGTCCCATCGAAAAATAAAATTGATTAATCCTAAGTCATCATGCTTTTGAGGATGAATGGTACCGCACGCAACCCAATCACATCACCTGATGATAAGAATTTAATATGAACATATGTGGCAGGTTGTGTAAAGAAAGATAGAGTCTGGAGTACAATGTTCCTTGTGTTATCCATCACCATTGTTGTCTGGTGTTTCTACTTCACAAAATTAGGAAGAAATATATAGAAGTAAGGCGAAAAATAATTTTTTTGAGTTGAAGCTAATTGTGTTAAATTATAGAAGTTCATGTGTAGACATTGAAGATTTGTGAGACTCTGCAAAATATGTTCAATTCTAGTTGGACTCTTCAAAATGTATTCAATTCTTGTTAGAATTTTGGAGGCTACTCTAACCCTTAACTCTAGTTTATATCTATATAAAGGGTGTTATATTTTTTTAAAGAGAAATTTCGAATATTTCACAAATTCATAGAATATTTGAGATAATAGGACTGAATCTGATGAGGAGTAGATTGTTATGGTTATTGTTTATCATAGAGATGTTTATTTGTTTGACTTGTATAGTAATAGACTAATAGTTATTTAGTCTTGATTTGGATCGTGAAGTTTCTCCCATGTGATCAGGAAGTCACAAATTCAAATCTTGAAAACAACTTCGGGTAGAAATGTTGCATACAATAGGCCCTTGTGGACTGTGGTCAAGCCTTTTTTCAGACTCTACGCATAGTAATAGCTTTAGTGTACCAGACTGCCCTCTTTTTGAATCATGTTTGAGTTTTTAGACTTGATTGAATAAGATTTGAGTTTTAGATGGTACATAAGTAGTTGTTTAGTTATTTGTGTTTGGTTATGAAGGGTGATTAGGGCGTCGTGCGGAAGCTTACAACTGCAAATAATATGGTTGATAAATTAGACAACACATAAAACTATACTAAAAGATATAATATTATTATTTGATATGACCATTGGTCTACATAATTAAAAACTAATAAAAAGCATAAAAACTGTAGAGAGAAAATCTCCCCATAAACAAAACTCTTAAACGACTATATTGTGGATTATATTGTTATTGTGTTAGAAGAAACAAACTTATATTTATAGAGTCCTTAAACCTTTTCTTACTAGAAAAAGAGTCCTAAAAGGAGAGAATAAACCAAATATGAAAGAATATTATATTTTCCTTTCAGGAAAAGTAAAAACATTTATGTTAATGTTTTGTCTTTTCTTTAAGGAAAAATAAATCTTAAATTATGGTAAGAAAATCAGGTCAAAATCCTAACAATTTGAATGTAGCGTCTATTGAAAACAATCTCTCTATATTCGAGTTAAAAATAATCGATCAATGCATAACAAACATCTTAAGTCAGCAATGGGATTCCATTGTGCAATTCTATATTTGGTAAGAAGTATTCCATAGATAGTCATATCCAAAATGAATGTCCACTAGGGAAATTCATAATTGTAACACAACAAGCACTTTCATTTTTCACAATCAAATTGCTGGTAATGTATTACAAGTAAAACTCAATGATAGCTACAGTAATCAAATGCAGATTCAAGCTTTCAAGTTAATAAATTTTGAGCCTTATTTTATATATTAAAACTATACGAAAAATGCAAGAAAATAATATATTGCCAATATATATAACATAAATTTATCGAGTTTATGTTAACCCTCAATTTAATCATAGGTAATAAATTACATGACTTTGCTTTTCATTCTAAAAGATAAGGGTTAATTTGCATAGCTAGACTCTTTAGGTGTCAAATCTGAAAATATATGAAAATCAAAGGGTCTATGTGCCTTCATCTTGTGAAGTTAGAGGGTGGGTTGGAAAAACAATCGTCATTTTGTGCAGGTTCAAATTAACTCACTGCTAAAAAGTGTCCAGGTTCATTATTAGATCATTTTATTTATAAAAATAATAATAAAATTTAGCTTATATCTAGTGACAATTTAAAATGAATTTTCAAACCATAATTGTGCAATTTAACCTATAGTAAAAGATTATTTTGTTCCTTTTTCAAGTTATTAATTCCACAAATTATGAATAGCTAACTTTAAATATTTTAAAGTAATCTAATAATATATCTATAAATGTACAAAATTTAAACTCATTAAAAGATGTAATACATAAATATGTCATCAAATTTGGTCTTGGGTCTCATTTATACCCTCTGATTTTGTGTATGCACAAATAGACAGTCAACCTTATATAAAGTTGAACAAATAGACACACGCTTCCAACATGACAATTTGTATCCTATGTGGTGTCCTACGTGTACTATTCCTCGTAGGACTTATGTATATACTTGTTCAACTTTATAAAAGTTTAAGTATCTACTTGTCCACACCCTAAGTTCGAGGGTATAAATGAGAAATCAAGTTAAAAAATATACATTAATGTATCCGTCAACTTTACCATTTAAAGCTGTCGAAAAAAACAACTAGCTAAGTAATATAGACGGATAGTCATCTAGGTTCAATCTTGGAGCCCCCAATGATGAATTATTGGTGTAGATTGGGAAATTTTTTGTCTCCTATATATGTTTATTAATGAATCTAACACCAGATTCATGGATCTTATCACTTTAGCTTTTTACATATGAGTATCAAAAAATCAAATATAGAACTGTATATTATACACAATTACATTTCTATTGAAGAAAAAAATATTAAAGACTATATATTATAAAAAGAAAGATGGATAAGAAAGAGGAAGAACAATTTCATGTATTTTATAAGGTTCCTTCAGGTGATGGACCTTATGTTAGAGCCAAACATGCTCAGGTAATAATTTTGGTTATTTTTGCAAAAGTATAATTTTCGATCGTATAATTTTTATTTCACACTATCAGATCAGATATACTTACTTGTAATTGTTTATATAGAGTTACTATATAACATGTTAAAGATTTACTGATAGTATTAAAATTCATAAATGTTCGATCGAGCCAAATATGCTCAGGTATAATAATTGGTCATTTTTGTAAAATATTTTTTTTAGCTATTAGATATAATTACATGTAAATGTTCATATAGAGTTACTGTATAACATGTTAAGGATTTACTGATAATATTAAAATTCTTTGTACTGATAAATGTATATACTCAGGTATAATAAATTGGTTATTTTTGTAAAATATTTTTTTTTTAACTAGTAGATATACTTACATGTAATTGTTCATATAGAATCATCATATAACGTGTTAAAGATTTATTGATAGTATTAATTTTTTTTAATACAAATCATGGATGGTCAGCTTTAGTTAAATTTTTTTGTATCCATTAAACTCTTTTTGTACATGATAAGTTGAATCAGTAAGAGATATTAATTCTACGTGTATTACCTTTTATTTCAAGTCTCGTTTGAAGCGACCTTTATATAAAAATAAAATTCTAACTATTAAACTTATTTCATTTTCTTACTCGAGATATCTGAAATAGCTGTGTGAACTAGCGTATACTTAAGTAAGACAATCTTTTGTACTTATAAGTATTTTATTAATTACATTTACTACTTATCTGCATCATTTATTTATAATCTGTTATTAAACTAACCTTGTACTTAGTACAACAAAATCACCACTTGAAAGAATTATTGATTCATTATAATTACCTTTTTAATAATCAAGTAATGATTAATAATTTTCATAAAAAAAATTACTTAATTATCTACAAATAATCTACTTGGGTAACTAGTTTTTTCACACTATTTTTATGCATATATAGAAGAGAACTTAAACTATGCTTGTTTCTGCCTCTCCTTTTTAAATTTGTTCCGAAAAACGGTTTTTTCTTAGTACATGATTTTTCAGAAAAAAATTTCTATCAGGTTACGTTTTTATACAAACCACTCTTTTCAAACTTTACTTGTACATGGAACCAAACTAGATATATTGTAATTGTTGTAATAGTGTCACATAGCCATATACAATAACACACTAAGGGGTCGTTTGATATGATATAAAATTGGGATTAACTTTATTGTATGTTGGCTTGAGGTATTAGCTAATTTCGAAACAATTTTATCCCATCATTTCAGTATAATTATCGTATATGGAAAATGAGATATTCTTACTTATCCTCTAACTACTTTGTGATCATACTCATCGACTCATTATTAGATACTGACAGTGTAAAACGACTTTAATATAATTATATTATTTCAGCTAATTATGAAGGACCCAGAAGGATCAATAATATGGTTTGTGAAAGCAATAAATGAAGGGGACAGAGTGGACAGTGCACTAAAAGACATGGCAGTTGTGATGAAGCAATTGGATAGAAGTGAAGAAGCCATTGAAGCAATCAAATCTTTTAGATACCTTTGTTCTAAACAAGCTCAAGAATCCCTAGACAATGTCCTCCTTGATCTCTTTAAGGTATAATAACGTCGTTTGTTCTGATATATTTTAGCTGTTATAGTGAAATATCGTCAAAAATATATATAATATAATAACATCACAAATGAAGTCAGGTAGGATCGAGAAATTCATCTAAACTCCTTTCGATGGAAAATTAGATTGTTTATATTTTTGATTAAATTTTCTATTATGTATATATAGTAAATAATGTTGAATCCCCTTAAACTTCTTCTTGTATTATTTTTATTCATATTTTGATTCGCCTTAGTTAAAATTCTGGCTCTACCACTGACAACATAACATGAAAATCAATCTTTTTAAAAAAGCTTGGTTAGTATAATGAAATGTTATTATAAAGAGGTCCGACTGTATATATAGTTAGCAATCGGTTGAATGAAAGATTTTCACTAAAAGAATTTAAAATACAATGATTTTTTCGAGCGAAAGATATTCAGATAAACGCATTGCTCACCCTAACTTGGCTCCTAATGTTGTTTTTTTTGTGTGTGTTTTTGGTTAATGTAGAAATGTGGAAAAGTGGAGGAACAAATAAGGTTATTAAAGCAAAAGCTAAGACAAATATATGAAGGGAAGTTGTTCAATGGGAGGCCTATTAAAATTGCTAGATCTCATGGAAAGAAGATTCAAGTTACTATCACCCAAGAGACTGCAAGAGTTCTGGTAAATATCATACTTTACACATTCATTAATTTTATCGGTGGTGGTGTTCATGACGTAACGTTTCAGTCAGAGGATTCAAGATTTAAATATTATTGATTGACCTTCAAATATTTTGTCTGAAGTTCAAACAGAAATGATTTCATTTTAGTCATTTTTGTCCAACTTCAATCATTTCTTTGTTCAAAGTTCATGCACATATGACTGAAGTTCAAGCAAACTTAGTTGAAGTCGGACAAAAATGACTGAAGTTCAAGCCTAAGTAGCTGAAGTGAGACAAAAATGATTGGACTTCGACTATATATGGCCGAAGTTTAGACAAAATGACTGAGTTTTAGTATATATACCTAAATTTCAACTATGTGAAACATTAGACCTAATATCTGATCTTAGACGTTGTTAAGACTAACTTTAGACACATGGTGTTTAAAGTTATCCTGAAGCATATACACATTTAAAATAATTAAAAAAGCAAGCACAAATTAAATGATGACGTCAAAATTGGATATACTTTAAATAAATTGTGCTTTTGTAGGGTAATTTGGGTTGGGCTTATATGCAAAAAGGAAATTTTATGGCTGCAGAAGTGGTGTACAAGAAAGCCCAAATGATTTATGCAGACAGCAATAAGGCCTGCAACTTGGCCCAATGCTTGATCAAGCAAGCCCGATATGATGAGGCCCATTATATCCTCGAAGATGTTTGGAGAGGTAAATATTTAGGTTCTGATGATACAAAAACAAAGAATCGAGTCGAAGAATTATTGCTGGAATTGGACTTGAAGCAACCCCCACCCTTCTTGCAAAACATACCGGGACTCGATTTGGATGATGATTTTGTAAATGGGCTTGACCATTTGATAAATGAATGGGCCCGGCCCAAATCAAGAAGGTTGCCAATATTTGAGGAAATCTACACATTTAGAGATCAATTGGCATGTTGATGGATTTCTAGTTTTAGAATTTGGAGTTTATGGTTTAGATGTTAATATATGAAATAATAAGATGTACAAAGTAAGAGGCATGTAATATGTAAAAATTATATTGTAAATTATAGCATGGGGTAAAGTTTGAGAAATGTCGTAGCTTGTTTGATCAAGTTTTTTAGAAAATAAAAGTCCTTATTTTAAAAAGTTACGGTGTTTGACTAAATTTTTCGGAAAAATAAGTGTATTGACTAGTAATAGAAGCTTTTTTCAGATGATAATCAATTTTGAGTTGCCCATTTTTTTACTATTTACCATGCATAAATATACTTTAAAAAAATTATCATTCATAGCTATTATTTAAGTTTTACAGCGAAATACTTTGCTATAAAATAACTAGGGAGCTCATCCTTGACCCATTTTTCAGTGTGTCGATTCTTTGTTTTTCCCTTGTATCAATTCACATATAGTGATACGATACCTATACGTATCACTGTATTTTACTGTATCACACTAAAATCTCATAAAATACAAGTGTGTGTATACTAAAATACAATGTCTTACAAGTGTATGTTGTATGTATCTTCCTCTTCTTCTTCATCATAATATTTCGTTGTATGAGAGAATTATAAATACAATATGTTGAATGAGAGCAAACAATTTATTGTGATTGTGTGCATTGATATAGTGAAATTATGTATTTTTTGTGTATACACGCTAACTGTATTCATTGATACAATTATTATGCATGAACAAATACAGTTGATACAAGCTACTCACAACTAAAATTTCGTTACGAATGGTAATTATTGAAACAATAATTGCATTTAGTAAATAGCTAGTAAGATATAGTAATTTCTAAAATTTTCTTAATTTTTAAAATGCAATAGGTTTATGCTACAAACTTAAAAGTTTAACCTGAACGTAGATTTAGAATCCACCTCCTTATAACAATACATGAAGGGTTCAGAAAAAAAGAAGAAGGCATTATTAAGACAAAATATTTTGTCCATCTGAGTCATGCCATATATAGAAGTTTTGACCAAAATAAGCTATTTTAAAAACCAATTCACCAAACTAATACGCTTTTTAAATTTTTTACAAAAGTAGTATAAACGTACTTCATGGTAATGTTTTAGGTTATTTTTAATTTTAAAAATTCAACGGACAAAAACTGACGGAGTTGACGACGTTAAATGAATAAACGTTACCGTGAGTAACGTTTTAGGTGTAAAACGTTACTCACGATAACGTTTATTGAGAATCCAATCACGTCAACCCTGCAAATGCAGAATCAAATCCTGCAAATTTAAAACGTTACTCATAGTAACGTTTTACACCTAAAACGTTACTCACAGTAATGTTTTAGGAGTAAAACATTACTATTTTACTAAGAATCCAATCACGGGTCTTTGACTCCTGCAAATTTAGAATAAATCCTGCAAATTTAGCTATAAAACGTTACTATGAGTAACGTTTTACCTCAAAAACGTGACTGTCAGTTACAACACTATGTTAAAGTCATATTCCTCCATTTTTTAAACTGACCACATGTGATTATAAAATAAATGTTGTTGTAAGGAATGTTTTGCATATTCCAACAATATTCAACAAAACTTTTACTTGTGTTGCCCATTGTTAAAATAATATTAACAAAACTTCATCATGTATGAATTAAATAAGTCAAGTTTATCATATTATTAAGAGATTTTTTAAAATAATATTAATAAATTAGAAAAATAATTTTAAAGTTATAGTAAGAACTTAACATAATATGAGTAACATTTTATAGCTAAATTTGCAGGAGTCGAAGACCTGTGACTGGATTCTTAGTAAAATAGTAACGTTTTACACCTAAAACGTTACTGTAAGTTTTGATTCTGCATTTGCAGGATTTGATTTTTCATTTGCAGGGTTGACGTGATTGGATTCTCAATAAATGTTATTGTGAGTAACGTTTTACACCTAAAACGTTACTCACAGTAACGTTTATTCATTTAACGTTGTCAGCTCCGTCAGTTTTTGTCCGTTGAATTTTTAAAATAAAAATAACCTAAAACGTTACCATGAAATACGTTTATACTACTTTTGTAAAAAATTTAAAAAGCGTATTAGTTTGGTGAATTGATTTTTAAAATAGCTTATTTTGGTCAATGCTTCTATATATATATATATATATAATGTTCATCTGTAGATGGTAGACTTACAACAAATTTTGTAGGTTTAAGTGAACTCAATATTATAAGTCCAAATTATAAATGGAACATATGAAAAAAAAAAGTTAAAATATGAGTTAAGATATTAGGTTCCCATTGTCTGTTGTGGTAGATTAGTAGGTAACTTGCATTATTTTTTTTAAGATTACAAAATTCACTTTATGAGTAAAGGTAAATTTAGAGTAGGTTCTGTGTATCCAATCGAATCAAGTTACGTAGGCTTATATGATTTTAAGTCCTCCTAGAGATCATGTCATATGAGTAGAGATGGATCTACGATAAATTTTGTTGGTCCAATTGAATTGAGCGTTACTGGCTCGAATTATGTATACATGCATATGCAACGAAAAAATATGAATTTTAACTGATATTTATATAACAACTATTTGATCATCTACTATTTCTGCTATACAATTTTCTACTAATGTAGCACACAATCTATATTATTTTCAAGATTATAAATCTTACATTTATAAAAAATTACTATAGGTAACATTGTTGACAAGTATATGTTAAAGACCCTCAAAGTAACGTATAAGATCATATTAATTCTAAATTTATTGATTTTAAATTTTGAATTCATTACTAACATAATACATATAATACGTGGTTGTGTAGTTACTCAAGGATAGAAAGTGCTGATTTCTTGATGAGTGTGAGTCACCAACCAAGTAAGATTATGTATATTAAAGGAAAATGGACATATTATTAACCATCAATATATAATATACCACACCTTATTTTTGTATATATAATAATATAGTAAGTGTATTGACATTATCATATAATGATGAAAAACAATATAATCTATTCAAATAAGATAATACATATAATATTACAATACAATATGCTACATTATGAAATGATGTGTTTATTTTAAGAAATATAACAAAGTTACTACTTGTACAATTCCATAATCCAAATTAAAAATGCAGAATTTATGACTTTAAAACCAGAAAATCCAGATTTTTTTGCTAAAATTTCAAATTCTTCCACTGTTCTTTCTTTCCCTCCAGAAGTGACAACCATCAGAAACACATCAAGAAAAAATGCATTCTTGGAAAAGAAATCATTTGTTTGTGGATTATTTGGCTTTATATGTTCAACTAACACCACTTTACCAAAATTAGGTAAAGATTTCCAACAATTCTTCAATATCCTTATGCAATCATCATCATCCCAATCATGGATTACATGCTGCATTATAATAATTAATGTGTCAGGCGACTCGATAAAATTAATGGCTTAAAACCAAATATTAATAGGAGGACCACATAAAATTTATTTAATAAAACTTGTATATTATTTTATTTGAATTTCTTTTATAATAGTGATGTTTTAGTCTTGTATGCACTTTCATCTTCCTTGCCTTGCTAGGAATCTTTTTTAATGAATTTATGTTATGTTTACTGATAATTTAAATAATTTTCACACCATTAAAATAAGTTAGACTATGTCAAATTTGATATAGTAAGTTGAAAGAATTTTAGCTTAGGCTGAATTTATTGGCGGTGATTTAAAGTTGACATCAATTTTCGCTTAGACATTTCAATTAGGTTTGGTTCATTTTAGAAACTTCATGGCATGTTCCGCTATATTATTTTGAAATATGTGTTGTAAAACAAGTCATAAATGTTCGTGTGGTTAAGAATCATGTCATTAGAGATGAAATAGAAATTTATTTAAATTATTTATAAATATAGTAGTAGATCATATTTTGAGACTGACTAAAAAAAATATCAGATAAATTGAAAAGAAATAATACTAACTTTCATGAAGATTACATCTCCTTGAGGAACACTTTGAAACATATCTCCTGCAACATGCTCAACCCCTAACAAGAAGGAAATATATAACTCTGTCATCAACATTTTTTGATAATCTAATAAAAATGATAACTAATAAATGCTATTATAAAAAAAATACATTAATAGTATATTAAATATTTGAAAAACAGATTAAAATGCACCTAACATATTGAAAATGGCTTAAACTTGTCTTTCTTCTACTGGTTGGATCCCAACTGCACTTATTGTTAATTTTCTAAGTTAAAAATATTCTCCTTCCATCTATAGGATTGCCCGAAAATAGGTGGAAGGATGAGCGTTTTAATTCAAAAACTAACATTAAAGGCCAATTGGGGTCCAACATATGGAAGACAAGGGCAATTCGATGCATAAATCATCCCGTGTTTACGTAGGATTCTGAGAAGGATCGCATCCCAAGGAGTGTGATGTAGACAACATATATATATTCCAATGTAAATAATAATGGTTGCTTCCATGTGTCGAACTCATGACTTATAGGTGACATGAAAACAACTATATTGTTGCTTCAAGATTCTCCTTTAACGGATGGAAAGAAGTCATATTTACATTATAGACATTTAACCCCTTCCCCACCTTTTTTTAAAAAAAATTAGTCATACTGTCAGTATATATAACTTAACTCAAATCGTGTACCTGGATAAACAGGAGCATCCTTGATAACATGTGGCAAATCAAAATTAACGCCCTTAATATGAGGGTACTTTGAAACTATAGAAGCCATTGTTGAACCAAGAGCACCTCCAACATCTACCAATTGTTTTACTTCTTGAAAGCCATTATAGGTCTCAAGAATTTTAGTTATGGTTATCTTGTTCAAGGTTTGTGTAGATTTATTGGTTACCTCAGCATATCTACTATTTTTTTCATGATATTCAAATACACCCATTCCATGTGCTTTGTTAAATGGTACTTCTCCTTCAAGAATTGCATCCTTCAAGTAAAACCTTACAAATCAAAGAAATAAGTTTAAATTTTATGCACTAACAGTTCAATCGATAGTTAGAAATATACACTAATTATGTATAAAATATAAATATTATATGAATATTATACATACGGCTATACTATGTAAAAATTCTAAAATATTTGCAAATAACTCAATATAATGTATCGTTTATTAATAGCGTAGAATAAAGGGTGAATAATCTACTATAAGAGCTCAATTATACTAACAATATAAAACTTACTTGTATTGTTAATGTATGTATCTTAAACCTTTTGAAAAGTATTAAATAAATTTGCATTATTGATGATTAAGATCATGAAGAAGACATGTATATTAAAATATGAGTGAGATTAGCTAGTAATATGAAAAGTAAGTTTGTTTATATATACACTATATATATAACATGTTAAATACAAAGACAAAAATCCCTTAGTCCTAATTTATGTATTATAGTTTGAATTTTGAGAGTTAATTTTTTTTAAAATTTTGATCGTAAATTCAGACATACAATCTTCAAATTGACATATTTTAAATTATGCAAAAGAAATATTACAAGTCACTAGCTATAATTGATAATTTAAAATATTTTTAAAAAAACATATAAAAAGATTACAATAAAGAAACTCGTTTAATTTTTTAAATTCATATACCAACATATAAATTGAGACGGAAAGAGTATAAAAGAATGATAGTTTATACCAAGAATTAACCATGGCTTGGTCATTAATGAAGAGAAATGTGGGAGCAATTGACACCTCATCTTTATTAGAGACAAGATTTCTACTCAAAGGTGTCAAACTATAAAATGGTCCATTTTCATTATCCTCTTTGCAAAGAGTAAATTTCAACAAAGATTGGTTTGCAAGAAAACACAAAATCTTTTCAATCATAATTGGAGCTTGAGGATTTTTTGTTGGAATTTTGGAAGCAATTTGAGTAGAGGATAATTGTGCATTTGGTGACAAAATATCAAATATACCAAGTTCCATAGTGACTTTCAAGGCTATATTTAGGGCTAAACTAATTGGCAATTGCATAACACTTATGATATCTTCTTCTTCTTTGGACATAATTTTCGTGCTTTGATCTTTTGATGATATTTCCATTTTTTAAATTTTGGGATGGATAATTGATGATGAATTCGTTGAGGAGAAAGTTGGAAAATTTGTTCCTTTTATAGTAGTAGCTAGCAAATTAAAAAAGATTTAATTTAATGATGTGACTTATATATTGTAAAATAAATTTTGTATATGAAGTTCTGATATGTTCAATAGTTCTTCCGTACTAACTTAGTTGTTGGATAATTATTTCATCTATATCATATCAATACAAATATCCCTAAGGTGCTTACCGCTTAAGTAAATGAGAAAAAAAAATTCTCCGCTAAAATTTGAAGCTGAAATCTCATAATTTTAAATCAAACTTTTACCAATATAAAAGAATTTTCATACTATATATTAGTGTATATTAACTTATTATAATATATAATCTGCCTTGTTTTCCATGTTTACTGATCCCACAACTTTATGAGTAGTTTAGTTGTGATTAGTTTTTAAGTAATTATATAGCATAAATATGTATATAATATAAATTAAACTGTTGTAAATATGATTATGAATCAAAGAAACAAACAGACAAAAAGGATTTTTGGGAAACATGCTATGAATCTGGTTATGGTATCTTTCAGCCATTTATATATTTGTGTGTTTGAATATATGTATTTAATAACATTTTTTCTTTTCGTCTCAAATAATTAGTTCTGTTTCTTTTTTACACGCCTTTTAAAAGATCATTAATTAAGAGGGGTTTAACTATTTTAGCCTTCTTTATTAGGAAAATTATGCGAAATGACAAATATCTAGAGTATATTATGTAATATAGCTATAGTTTTGATTATTTTTAATCTATAGCTATAGTTTCGCAGAATTTTGCTATTCGGTTTCCTAATTATGTAAATCAAGAATTTGTATAACTTGGTCCCTAATCCAGATTTGCATAATTCGGTTCCTAATTATATAAATTCAGAATTTGTATATGTGTACCCTAGTTATTTGTATACTATTTATGGAAAATTCATAATAAATTATCTTGTATATTGACAAACGAAATATACAAACCGCAACCTCCATGACAAACGAAACTATAGTTATAAAGCATAACTACCAAAACTATAGTTATAGAGTCTTATTATGTCTATTAGCTTTGCTATATCTGAAATTTTCTCTTATTTATTTTCGATAGAAGTATCAAAAACACCCCTAAACTTAACGCAATTATTAGTATCATCCCCGAACTATTTAATTAGTCAAGTTGACGGGTGTTTTTAAGACTGTCAATAATTCAGGGATGAAACTAATAATTTGTGTCAAGTTTAAAAGTGTTTTTGATACCTCTCTCTTTATTTTCTAAGGTATAATCTTTCTTCATTGAATATTTACTTTATTTTTATGTCTACACCCTATAATTGAAATGTTTATAGTATTGAAAAAATATTATAGGACTTGTTGGGTGATATAAGAGTAATAAAAATATTTTGTTTGATTTCTTAATGACAAATTGTTTAAACCTTACAAATTAATTAAGTTGGAAATACTGTACTTTTTAAATGAGGTGAGATCAACAATCGGTCAATGTGACTATGAAACTCATTTAAAATAAATTTTGCATCATATAATTTAAGATTTTTTAAGGTTAAAATAAAGATTTTTTTTTATAATATTCGAATCTTCTAAAAGTAATTCAGAAAAATCGAATCAAAACGACAATATCTTAACTAACTAAAGACATAATTAAAATGTTAGTCTATGGCCTTTGTGAGGTCACGTGATTATGTATAAAAACACAATAATTCATGGTCCCCAATTTGAATGACATAATATATTGTACAAAAATTCATTTTATTACTACCCAATTTGGTGTCCCTTAAAAAAAATAGTTAAAATAATTATTGTGATGTGCATATATTGTGGCAGTTAGTATTAGTATAATGAATAAAATATTTAAGTATACATCTAACTCGTACAATTGAAAATAGATGGAGTGAAAGACTTATTAAAATCGAATCAAATATGAATCAACTCATATAATTAACTTTGTGAAATATCGATTGAAGGTGTCTGCCGCAATATTAGTTGTGTTCGGTGATAAAGAATGTTAATGTCATCGTCCATAAGCATTTCAAGTCGTATTTGTTATCACAAATTCATCTCTTTTTATAAGCCACGATTCGAAAATGGGTTTCAAGCAAATGATTTTCGTAAGCATAGGAGCTCGAAACAATAGATCTAGCTCTTCATGACTAATTTTTTTTTACAAAACAGTCTAAAAGGGATATTTATGTTATTCGTCACTCAACTCGTTTTTAATTTGTACTATTTAGTATGAGAGAGATTTATCTGATAATCAACACGCTAGAAGTAACTTTTGTATTGTACTTGCTATTGATTTTTGAATTCTATTTATCTACAATAATTGATATAAAAATTATTGTCACCCAGAGAAACATTTAACCAATAAACTCTTCTCTTTGACAATAAACAGGCAAAATATGTATAATTATACAATTTATAATGTATATCATACACGTAGATCATAATGTATGTATCTTATAAGACTTATATAACTTGTCATATATAAGTTATTTAACAGAATATAAGCATGATATACATAAACAAGGATAGGTGAACAAAAATCGTATTTACTTTCTTTTGTGTGGATAATGAACTACAATATTTGTTTTAGGTTTAGTTTGCTAAATAAATATTGGGCAAATTACAAAAATCACATACTTTTAAGGCAAAATTACAATCTATTCTTTAAAAGTTTATAATTACAGAAATTCCTCAAACGGATACAATAATATAAGCGCTGATACATTAATTTGATGCGCGAGATACAATAATATAAGCGCTGATACATTAATCTGATGCGTGAGATACAATAATATAAGCGCTGATACATTAATCTGATGCGCGAGATACAATAATATAAGCGCTGATACACTAATCTGATGCGTGAAAATGAGGGATTTTGGAGATTTGTAAAACTTATAGGGGATAATGGTAATAAGTAAACTAAAATGTGAGATTTATGTAATTTTTCCATAAATATTTGATTAAAATTATATTAATTTGATCTAAAAAAATGTATATACATGTCAATAGCCCATATGAATATTAACATCTAAGCCCAAAATAAATATATAATAAGCCCAAACTAAAAAAAACAATTAGTGGGCTTTCCCATCCCTTTTGCTGGATCTTCATTTTTTATTTTATTTTATGTTGGGCAAAGTGAACATATAGTTGATTTTAGGATCCATATTTAAGATATAGCCAACATTTATAAACTTTTGTAAGTTTAAATCACTTTAAATTAATTTTGAATATATACAATTAAAGTTGCAAAACATTAACAAACATTCTTTAAAGTTTGACATATTATTTGTGGAAGCAAATTAACTTCACACGTACACAATTAAGGTTGAAATGTTAACAAGTGAGGCTTGCTCGAGTGGTTGAGCACCTCCATCATCAATTGATAGATTGAGGACTCGAGATACACTGATAGGATAAGTGATACCACTATTGAACCTTTTGGGAGTTGGAGTGGGAAGAAAGCGAAAAATGAAAAGAAAGAGGTTGAAAATGATATCATTTGAGAAATCAATTGTAAATTATTTTCAAATATAGATGATGCATATGCCATAAATATCAATTAAAGAGATAATTCTCCCAAGATTAATGAACAATTAATTAAATTAGAAATTATTAAACTTGATGATAAGGTTTATAGTCTAATTAATGATGACACAATATAATTAGCTAGTCTATAGAGTACCCTATACCTATATATATAATAATGACTTTCATTTTTTTTTATTTTAATTGGATGTAATATATGAACAATGATAGTAGGCATGCTACAACATCAATCAGTTAAAATAACAGTAAAAAGATTTTATCCCCATTAATTCAGACAAAGATATAATTTGCATGGCTCCACCAATTTGAAAGATACAAACAAAAGCTGGAAATTGGAAAAGGGATCTTTTTATTTTTTATAATTTTGGCGTTTGCTTTTTTGGGTGTGCTTAGAATAGAAATAGTCAAACTTTTACTTAGCAAATGCTTTCTTGGGTGCTATTTAAAATTGAGATAGTCAAACTCTAACTTAATGTGTGGCTTCTAGGGTGTTGTTTAAAATAGAGACTAGGGGTGTTTAAATAGACGGATTATATTGAATTTGAGCATATCAAAATAGGTTGAGTTAGTGACACGTACAAATGTTACTTGAATTGATATAGATTAGGTCAAGATGGATTAAAAGTCAGGTCATAACTTAACCCGTCCAATTTTAATATGTAATAGAATTTAGTAATAAAAATATTAAAAATTAAATTCATCAAATTTATATTTCAAATATCCCTATAAATAAGAGGACTAATTCAAAAAGTTTTGAACTTTAAGGGGAATATTGATCAGCAAAATAACTTTATGAGTGCATGCGTAAAATGATTATATATCCACTCATCTCATATATGTCTTCTTTAGGGTTGATGTTTTTTTTTTAATTATAAAATTTTATTTATATGATGAGTTGGAATTTTGGAATTGAATCCTCTCTTTCAGATCTTGATCTTAATAAAATTTGTTTTTAATTGGAATTTTTATTCAAACTATTGTTAGTCGAATCCCAAAATAAATACCAAATACAAGAGGAAAAAATGAATGAGCATTAGGTTTAATTTAAATCTCATGTGAAGATGTGTAGTACAATTAGGTGGTATGTTTGTGGCTATTGAGCATGCTTGTGTTCATAAAGTCTGAATGTGATTCATTGACTTTGACTTTATTACTCCCTCCGTCTACTTTTATTTGTCATGTTGCGGTTTTCTAAAGTCCAATCAAACCTCTACATAAAGGCGTCACTTGTTATGATAAGTTTACTGCTATGGCGAAATATTATTATAACAAACATATAGTAAAAGATCAGTTTCACAGAAAATAGGATTATTATAGAGAAATGTTATTAGAGAGGATGCTTATTATTATAAAGAGGCCTAACTGCACTAGAATAATAGTATTTTTGATCCTTTAATTATGATGAACTTTGTTTTTGGCTCTTAGCTTGTGACATATGATTCAAGTCAATAGGGTTAATTTTTAATTAATTAAAATGTGTATTGTACTGGTTTTAGAAGTATATTGCCTTTAAATATGATTTAATGACACAAGTTTAATATAACATATGTATAATTAAATAGTGAAACAGTTAATGATTCTAAATTGTGAATTTTCACGAGTAAAGAAATTAAAGTGCATAATTCAAGTAATTCAAGATTAAATGTGTCTAGATAGATATCACAAGGACTATAATAATAAAAGTTAAATCAAGATGGGAAATTTTTACACACTTTTTAAAATTTAAAAAATAAAATAAAAATTGTTATACCATGTTCCATCATTTTCATAGTTTTTTAAAGTCAACAAAAGTTTGATTATATTCCAATTAATGGGAACACTTTGGGCCCTCCCATAAAAATTTGTTTCTAAGTATGTATGATTTTGATAAATGTGGTGGGTAAAGGATAATCATGATCTTGATAAATTATTTTTAAAAAGTGCACAACTTTATCTTTTTATACATTTTTCTTGATTTTATTTCCTTATTTTTCCCAATTTTTCTTCTTTCATTTTCAATAAACATTGCCAATGTGAAAAAGGTGATTGAATTCTAAAAGCCAAATTTTGCGATTTGGAATGGTGGAAAATGTATTTTGAATTTTTTTCATATTTTGTAGGTCAATTTATGTTAAATAAAACATACTTTTTAGAAAAAATTATCTTGATGAAAAAAGTTTTTCTAATTGAAGCAGGAAAAATAAATTTCACAAGTGACATTTCACATTGATTATTTTCTTCGAACTTTAAACACCTCATCCTTACCTCCACATTGACCCTCAGTCCTTAATTATAATATTTGTCTAGATTATATATAAGTAATTTAAGAATAATATTTTTTCCTTACATGTCGAACACAAGAAAATAATGTCATAAGAAGCATTTCCCTTTATACCAAACATACTCATAGTATAAAATATTTACACTATAATATACCACATTAAATTAATAAAGAGTTTAAGGTCATATTTACTTGGTTGAGCAACTTATTATCTTATTACCAATTGAGTTTAAGTTATATACATTATCAGTATAAGGATTTTTACACGTTGTAGTAGATAATTTATCTTATTTTCAAGATTATAAATCTCACATTTTAAGAAGCTTACGGTAGATATCCTCTAATATATTGACCTTGTACGGTAAAAAAGATTTACACTACTTATATTTAACTTGAACTATTTTCTAAATTACAAATTCCACATTTTAAAAAGTTTTATCTCTAAAAAGAACGATATATGTAATTTAAAGAAAACTCTTTAAATTAAGTCGCTATTATTTAGTTTACTAATAAAAACATGTCCCACAAGAGAGGCCATTGCTTTAGACAAATGTAATCTATGATTTTTGAAAACAAAAGCCAAACTTTTTGACAAAAAATGGCCAAAAAACTACTCAACCAACAACAACAAAATCTCCTACTTGTGTTTTTTGTCTCTTATTTTCTTCTTGTTTTTCTTTAACAACCTTTCACATTCTGCTTTCTTCTTAATTTCTCTAAATTCAAATATAATTTTTTTTCTTTCACCATGTCCATGGACAAGCACCACCACCATCAAATGCCTCTAACCAAGTCAGCATCAAGGCAAAGATACAATGAATGGTTCGTATATTATATACACTGACAGTATAAAGAAAACGCTATGACTCTAGTTTATGTGTTGTCATAGGTCATTTATTATGTTTTGCATGTATATGAATTTATGTTTTGCTATAAAGAGGAGACAGTTTTATTGTCGTTAGATTGAGTGGCAACGTCAGTCAATAAAAAGGAGGAGGAGGTGGAATGTTGTATTCAAAATCTACATTAATCGGTTTTTAAGTAACTTGATGGTGTAAAAAATACAATTTTATATTGTCAGTGTATATTAGTTATAACTTGGTTGACTCATACGTGAAATTTCACATTTTTACAACAAAAAAAGTTGTTTTAAGTTTTTTTGGCTAATTGGTTGTTTTTCTTGTCATATAGGGTATTTAGAGATGTTCCAAGTGATATAACAATAGAAGTGGATGGTGCCATATTTTCATTGCACAAGGTAAGGCTCCCCAATTTCTGTGCTAATATTTAAACTTGACGTGTTGGAGGTTTGGAATTGTTTGAAATATTGAGTTCAATACTTGATATTTAGTCTACATTTTTCGAAGTTTTCATGTATACATCTATGATCTATGTTGAAAAAATGATGGGTTTAATTGAACCTGACTCTCAACATCAGTAGTGGCGGAATCAGGATTTTCACTGAGGGGATTCAAAATATAAAGAAGTAGGCACACGAAGATGCTAAGAAATTCAACATCTACTATATATACATTAATAATAACGTTGACCTTGTACATTACAAAGTAATTTTTCAACATTTCAACAATTCAAGTTTATTTAGGTAGGAGGGTTTGGAGGGCACGGATTAGGAAAGAAAGTTGGTAGGTAGTTGACCTTTCCATTGCTTTTCTGCGGGATAGGCTTGGTGGTCGTACTTGTACCTACTTTCTTACTAGTAGTATTAGCAATATTCTCATAGTTTTTTGTTCTTCGACTTGAATTTATCTCATGTATTTGTTTGTGATTCGAATATCACATTATTTCATTATTATTGTTATTGTTATTGTTCTTTCTTCCATATGTTGTGTACCGTTCTCCATTTCACGTTATTTCATTGTTGTTAGTGCTTTCATTTATGTATTCCTCTTTTAAAACTACTTTCAAATGCCTTTTGTTTCAAGCTGAGGGTCTATCGCAAACACTCTCATTATCTCTACGAGATAGGGATAAGGTCTGCCTACACTCTACCCTCCTCAGACACCACTTTTCCAATTACACTGAGTATGTTGTTGATGATTTTTATCAAACAGAACACATTCAATTGATCCACTTGAACAGTAGAAAGAAATCTGATACAGAGTCTCCAATAATATCAATGTTCAATTTTTTTCAGTTTTTTCATGCATATGAGCAATTTCAGATACCATAATGTAGTAGAAATTCCCTAACAATATGAGAATTATGATTTCAGTTTCCCCTTGTGTCGAGAAGTGGACGAATTCGGAGGCTTGTAGCAGAGCACAGAGATTCTGATATATCAAGAATTGAGCTTGTTAGTCTACCAGGTGGATCTGAATCATTTGAACTAGCAGCCAAATTCTGTTATGGTGTCAACTTTGAGATCACTTCATCAAATGTTGCTCAACTCTGTTGTGTATCCGATTACCTCGAGATGTCAGAGGATCACTCGAAAAACAATCTTGGTTCTCGAGCTGAAGAGTATCTCGACAGCATTGTCTGCAAGAATCTTGAAATGTGTGTTGAAGTCTTGAGACAATCCGAAAACTTACTCCCCCTTGCTGATGAGTTGAAAATCGTTAGCAGATGTATCGATGCTGTAGCCTCAAAAGCTTGTGTTGAGCAGATCGCTTCAAGTTTCTCGCGTTTGGAGTATAGTAGCTCAGGGAGGTTGCATATGAGTAAACAAGCCAATTGTGAAGGGGATTGGTGGATTGAGGATCTTTCTGTTCTTCGTATCGACTTGTACCAACGTGTCATAACTGCAATGAAATTTCGCGGTGTTAGGCCTGAAAGCATTGCAGCATCATTAGTAAGCTATGCACAGAAGGAGTTAATACAAAAGTCCATTTCTGGTTCAAAAGAAAAACTCGTGGTTGAGACGATTGTTAGCCTGATGCCTGTTGAGAAATTCGTCGTTCCCTTGAGCTTTCTGTTTGGATTGTTGCGAAGTGCTGTGATGCTAGACTGCAATGCTGCTTGTAGGCTTGATCTCGAGAGACGGATAGGATCTCAACTGGATATAGCAACTCTGGATGACATACTAATTCCTTCGTTTCGTCATGCTGGTGATACAATGTTTGATGTTGACACAGTGCATAGGATCTTGGTTAATTTTTCACAGCAGGAAGGCGACAGCGATGATGAGATGGAAGATGTATCGGTTTTTGAATCCGATAGCCCTACTGCTACGCCATCACCAACTGCACTGTTCAAAGTATCAAAGCTGGTTGACAACTACCTAGCTGAAATTGCACCAGATGCAAATCTGAAGCTGAACAAGTTCATTGCTGTTGCAGAAACATTACCAGCACACGCGCGTAGTGTACACGATGGCCTTTATCGAGCCATCGACGTTTACCTCAAAGTATGTATTCCTCAACTTAATTGAGATATGATTGAAAAAGTTTTGTTGGTTTGAATGAGAGACCTAAATCATTCATATAATATGTTGAGCGGACTCTCCCAAAATGTTGTTGTTGCACCTGTGTTCGTTCATCCAAAAATGCACTACTTTTGGAGGATCCGACACATACCTGATGATATTTTTGGAGAGTCCGAGCAACATAATCTTCATAATTACTAAAAGACTCTTCATGGATTCACATTTCCAGGCTCATCTAACTTTATCAGATCCAGATAAGAGGAGACTATGCAAATCGATTGATTTCCAAAAACTCTCACAAGAAGCTGGTGCACACGCTGCACAAAATGAACGTCTTCCCCTACAATCAATCGTTCAAGTTCTCTATTTCGAGCAATTAAGGCTAAGAAACGCCTTGTTTTGCTCGTATCCTGATGATGACATTAAGCCAATGCATCAATCTTGGAGGATAAACAGTGGTGCTTTTAGTGCAGCAATGTCTCCCAAGGACAATTATGCTTCGTTGAGACGAGAAAACAGGGAGCTAAAACTTGAGCTAGCGCGAATGAGGATGAGATTGAATGACTTGGAGAAAGACCATGTTTGTATGAAGAGAGATATGCAGAAATCCAGCTCACGAAGATTCATGAAATCTTTCTCCAAAAGGATTGGTAAAAAGTTCAACATTTTCGGACATAGTTCTTCGAGGGAGTCCACTAATTCTCCCTCGAGGCACTCGGAACGAACTGATTCTAAGATAACTGATAGAACATGACTATTGATCTTTCAGGTACATCTAGTTACACGAATAATGTGTTTTCTTGTAAACTTTGTTCCATCCCACACACTATTTTTCTCCGAAATCTTGTATAGATAAAGGCTACAAAGATTTTATGTGTGAAAGGCGCGTTGAAGGATGTGATCATGTTAGATGTATACATTTTAAATTTTCATTTTTGCATATTATTACTATATATTAGAAGAGTCTAGGATTACTACCATTGTTCCAATAAAATTATTATAAATGTCCAATATTTACTATATAAAATATATAAGTGGGCCCCACCATAATATAATAATAATNAATATATTAAAGAAACATATAAAAAATGGTTAATATTTGAAATTGTGTGTGTGCCACATAAATTAGAACAAACAAAGTAATAAATATTATTTTAAAAATTATGTTAAAAAAAAGTACTACAAATCACAATAGCTAAAAATTTAAAATATTTTAAAAATCATATAAAAATTTCAATAATTTCTCAATTTTCATAATATGACATAAATTAAAATTAAAAAATAATATATATTAGGCCCCGTGCTGGCACGGGGTCCTATATCTAGTGTATACTTAAGAGTAATGGATTCAGTTGAACTCGCCCTAGTTCCATCTCCAAACTGATGGGACGGGCTAAGGTCACAGCTTGCAAATTTGGAGCCTTATTATGAACTTCACAACAGGTCGGTCGTTCTATGTTCCAGGGTTGGGTCAGATAAGACCAGATCCAAATGGATCTACTTATTGCTTCGAGTTCAGATGTTGTAATAGGCCTAATTTTTCTCCTAGTTTCACCGGTGAAGTGAACGGGATTCAAGTTTTTCATTTCATTCAATAGAAAAGTAGGTCATATCTTTAAACCTTTTCAAGGTATTTTGATGATTGAGAAATCAATCTGGAGCCAACCGTTGAGTCAAACTCTAGATTTCGAAACTCAAAGATGATGGGCCTAGGTTTCATTCTTTAGGCATTTTGCAGCAATAATAAGCCCTTTATGAATTTCCACATGACACTATCAGGATGACAAAAATAGGATAATCATGACACATACATCAACATTTTTGAATAATTCAAGCAACATAATTGTAGCATGACATAAATATGGGAGTACATTAACAACTTTTGTCTAACAGGTTTGACTGAACTCGGTAGTTTCGACACAGAATATAGATATGCATGTGTGTGTGGTGTGTGAAGCCGCTGAAATTTCAACAAATATCAAGTTTTGAACCCATAATTTCAAAGGTACGTCGAATTCAATACTAAGAACCTTAAAATGTTGAACGTCTCAAGTTTAAAATCTTGAATCCACACTCTATAGGATTGACTCAACAATCTATTACAACAAGAACATACGACTATATGAAGTCTAAGAAGTAAAATTCGATATATTTTTTTGAATCGAGGGTGACATCTTGCAAATTCGGACTCTTATTATGAATTTACCGTTGCATTCAATCTTCAAGCAGATTGTTTGGTGTAGAAGCGGATGCCAACTGCTACGCCCAAAATGATCAGGGGAACCAAGAACTGGAGAAGCTTGATTACGAATTCGGATGTCTTGTCCTGGTTGTAATGAGGCTGGTTGGGAGGAGTGTACGTCTTTTTAGTCGGGATGGTTGCTGAATCAATATCCCCTACGTAGTACTCGTCCAACATGGCTCGAGCGCTGCTGCTGTGACCAACATCCTCAAAATCATCGGTTGCATCCTTTCCTGCACCAAATTACCATCCCATAAAACATCCTTTTCTAAAGAATTACCAAGCTTTTTACATCAATTTTTCAAAGATAGCACTACTAGAAATTCAGAATTTAGAGTCAGTGAGCTAGACGTAACGATTTCTATTGAAAATCCGCTGAGTCTAGCCTAGATCCGCCACTGGATGGCACGATTCCAGAGTAAAGCAATGTTCTACTCAGCCTTACAATTTGATATATTGAAAAACAACTTGTAAGTTACAATGTGTGGTTTTGGTAGGAAAAAGTTGGTCAAAGTATATTACCAGTAGCAGCCAATAAAACCTCATCGCCACCAGGGTGATCGTCCAAGAATTTTGTCACATCATACACCTATCAAATAAAAGATCGATATCAGTCAATGAACCTCAATACAAACTTCTCGGGTGTAGAACAAAAAAAAATTGAATGACCCCAGCTTTGTGATGTTATATTTAATATCAGTCCTTCCAGTAAACGGTAAAATTGTATATTACCACTTGAAAGTTAAACAACTTTTATCCAGAGAACTCATAGTAATAAAATAATCTTATCACTAACTTGTGAGCACTACACATTTCACCAAGATGAAGTTATAATATCGCAAATTTACACTAATCCAGTTACGCTTGAACTGGCTATTCTTTTTATCTCATCAATTTATGGCCTAAGCAAGGAGATAATTATTCCGTCTTCTATAAAAATAGTAAACTTCAAAGCATACTAACAAACCTAAGCAAAAACAAAACTACGATGGAATTTTTATGTTTCTCTCCTAGGTACTAGGGAAGGCACAACGGAAGGTTGAAAAGCAATTTACCATGCTTTGCTATCATGAATTAAGGGCAGTACAAGATTATAACTTTATTCGGAAAAGCTTCAAAGGTACAAAGTATGAGATTCTTTGATACTTGCTTTTAGAAGGAAAAGTCCAATGGCAATAGGCATGAATTAACATGGGAGGGTTTTTCAAGACCGTATCAAATTCATGTTGAAACAAGTTGAGATAAGTTGAATTTAAGACGTAGACACAACCCACAGACAACGATGACCCATCAACCAAATGTCAACAAAATGAAAAGCACAAATCTCAGCACTTCAAAATGTCAATAATGTCATCACTCATCATGCTAACGCAGACACTATTCACCCCTTTTCAGACCTCTTAACAAGCTTTTGCTCGAAACACAAAGAATGGAGAGAAAGAAAAAAAATCAATAAAAACAACAATGAACAGAAGCAGTCAAAAGTTGAATCCTTAAGTTTCATTTTCTAATCTTTACGATCTAGTTACAAAAAGCATAAAAAGCTATCCAAAAGGGGGTGCAGAAAGCTAATTTAGAGGTCACCAAGATTATACCTTGGCAAAAATTACGAGCCAAAGGCTGAACCATTTTTTTTGGAAACTCGTATCTTACCAAAGATTGAACCTTTAAGGGGCGGAGGCAGAAAGGTAATTACGAGATCACAAAAACTATATCTATAAATTGTCACACAGATGTGAATGTAGGATTTGAAATTTATGGTTCCTACTACGATCTAAAGTTAATATACAATAACAATTGGGTTCACAATAACATCCTTATGTATGTTACATGAATTTCTTAGGGTCTGCGCAAAAGCCACTGGTTCGTGAACCCAAAACCTATGCTCTATATCTGCCACTATTGCCACAAATAAAGGACCCAAAGATTGAATCTTTAATAGATATTCCCTAACATTGAATCTTCAACATACATTTGAAAAAAGCACAAGAAATGAATCTTCAACATATACTTAAAGCAAAAAAGCACAAGAACCAGCAACCCCAGCAAACTAAAGGCAAACAGGTAATTACAGAGATCACAAAGACTATAAGTTTCCCCTAATAAAGAGCCAAAAGTTGAATCTTTAACATATATTTGAACAAGAAACAACAACCCCACTAGATTAAACCAAAAGGGGTGGAGGCAGAAAGGCAATTACAGAGATCACAAAGACTATAAGGTGCCCCAAATAAAGAGCCAAAAATTGAATCTTTAACATATATTTGAGCAAAAAAGCACAAGAAAACAGCAACCCAGTAAATTAAATCAACAAGGGTGGAGGCATAAAGGTAAATACAGAAATCACAAAGACTATACGCTTCCCCTAATAAAGAGCCAAAAATTGGATCTTTAACATATATTTGAACAAAAAAGTACAAGAAACAGCAACCTCAGTATAATAAACCAAAAGGGGTAGAGGCATAAAGGTAAATACAGAAATCACAAAGATTATAAGTTGCCCCTAATATAGAGCCAAAAATTGAATCTTTAACATATATATGAACAAAAAAGCACACGAAACAACAACCCCATTAAATCAAAGGCAAAAAAGTAATTACATAGATCACAAAGACTATAAGTTTCCCATAATAAAGACCCAAAAATTGAATCTTTAACATATATTTGAACAAAAAACACAAGAAACAGCAACCCCAGTAAATTAAAGGCAATTACATAGATCACAAAGACTATAAGATTCCCTATTAGACCCAAAAATTGAATCTTTAGCATATATTTGAATAAAAAAACAAAAGAAACAGCAACCCCAGTAAATTAAAGGTAATTACATAGATCACAAAGACTATAAGATTCCCTAATAGACCCAAAAATTGAATCTTTAGCATATATTTGAACAAAAAAGTACAAGAAACAGCAACCCCAGTAAACTAAAGGCAATTACATATATCACAAAAACTACAAGATTCCCTAATAGACCCAAAAATTGAATCTTTAGCATATATTTGAACAAAAAAGTACAAGAAACAGCAACCCCATTAAATTAAATCAAAAAGGGGGTGAAGGGATAAAAGTATATACAAAGATCAGAAAGACAAAATACCTTGCCACTAATAACAAGCCAACAATCTTTGGCATTGTTGTGAGGGGCTACTTCTTCCAAAGTATAAACCTTTGTTTCACTACCCATTTATGGATACACAAAACAAAAACACCAATTGGAGTAGAGAAACAAAAGATGTGATGAATCTTGATTTGGGTGTTCAAAATTGAGGGCTTTATAATTCTTTACTTTAGTTTGGTAGACTATTGGAAATCAAAGAGTGGGTGGGTCAATTTGATCTGGAGGTTGGTGAGAATAAAGATGTGACATTAGTTCACTATTTATTTTTTTATCATATTAATATGAATAAAATTACAATTTATTATATTTTTTAAAAATCTTTTTAATATTAAAATTTAAAATATTGAATTAATTGCATAGTGTTTTAGTTTGAAATTTGAACATGAAGTTATTAATCACTAATCACACCTTTAGATGCTTCAATTTTGATATTTATAAATTGATAAACATAGTTTATTTAAATTTAAATTATATATAATTATATTAAAAATACTATAATTAACTTTTTAAGAAATATTTCAATTATATCTAACTTACATTTTATAAAAGAATTCAAAAGAAAGTATAAGCAAATTGTTTCATTAATCAACTACACAAAAATAATATTTAGTCAAAATTTCAATATCTAAACAATTAATTTTATACTATACTGATTTATATATTTATTCATATTATAATAATATTTATTATATATGTAATTATACATTCAAGTATGACATTCTATATTTTGATATCTCTATATGTATATATAACTATATTAAATATTATAAATTTTTAAAATACATATCAAGTATCTTAATATCGATACTACAAATATAAAAAAAAAAAAAATTATTTTAATATAATAATTGAATATCTAGCCTACCATGCCTACCCCTAATGCCAACCTCTTAACTTTATGGATTCTTAAATAGACACTCTATTTGGTAAGGACATAAAGCATAGGTTTAATCACCTCCAATCTTGTATGTAACTCTTTTTTTTTTCATCCGCGGTTCAATACTTGTATTGGAACTTGATTATTTTAAATTTACATTATGTAGGGCTCTATTCGAAAGAAAGCGTGTTCATATTCATGACTCAAATCCAAAAAAATTTACTAAAAAAAAAGAGCAACAACATCCGCTACACTACATCCTTTGATGATAATCTTGTATGTTCCTTGCTTGTCCTAAACTAAGATGTTTTATTCACATCAAATAAAATCATGCCACGTCTTCACCAACTTAAAAAGGAAGAAATCCTCTCCTTCATTTTTCATATTTGTGTCTAATCAATTTATTAAAATCTGCTTATTTTAAATATAATATTTCTTTTATCACAATTTTTTTTGAAAATAATACTTTTAAAGAAAATAACTTGTGTTAGGAATTAGGATAATCAATTTAAAATCCACCTTTCAATGCTAGAGGCTTAGAGCAATAATTTAAGGTCATTTGCACTTTTGCTTCTATTTGGTGTTGGTTTTAAATTTTTATCTCTCGTAATAAATATGTTTTTTGGAAAATAATTTTATATTTTCATACTAGTATATCTTATAAGTTATATCTATATATGATTTTAATTTCTAAAGAACTTATACTTTACTAGGCATAATTTTGATTGCTAAATTGCAAAAATCAAATATCAACTCATTTGAAGATCTTTTTTTTTAACAATTCATTTGAAGATCAAAAATAGAACATCGATCCATTTGAAGAATAAAACATGTAATTTTGTTGTTTGCTAAGGTTTTAAAAGTACTTCTTCGAATGATTTGTTTTTGTTTAGCTTCCGAAAAATAGCTTGAACAGTATGTCTGACTTTTACTTATCTTGTGATTTATTGATGTCACTTGTTTGGAAATATTAAAAGTCACGGAAATTCTCCTAGTTTGATGTGTGTTTATGATATCATTCTTAAGGATATTTCATCATTGTAAGTGTAATTTTCAGCATTCAACAAGTTTTTTTATTATAAAACGAGAAGTCAAAATCTGATAAAAATTTAAATTTTTAATAGATCAGGCAGAAAGTGTAGTATAGTTTGTTGTGTAAAGAAAGTGTACAAATTATTTTTTAATGTCAATTAAAAAATGACAATAAAGAGAGAAAATTATAATCTATTTGCCATAATAAATATATTAAAGACAATTCAATTTTGCATTAATTGACTACTGAAATGTAAATGCAAATATTAGAAAATGAATAATTCTTTTGAGATGATAAAGAAATATTCTTTTCAATAACTTGTTCTCTTGTTATTTATTTTAAGTATGACTTTTTTGTTATTGTATTTATTTTAGATATTTAATTTTTGATATTTGAAATCAAAGATCTATTAAAATAATCTCTCTAACTTAATATTGATAGAGTGGGTTGAGACAAAATCCACCCCATTCCATTACCATCCCTATTGACATTATAAGCAAATTAAAAACCTTCATCAATTTGAGTCGGAAAGCATATAGGTTATTTGAGTCTTTGCTTAATGTTATTTTTTATTATAAGAGAATAGGTCCAAATATATTCTTGTATTATACGATTTTGTACTATACAATTTAGAGTTAATGTACCTTTTGATTAAAATAGTTTTACATTTATACTTTGTTACACAAATGGCTCAATATATTTTCTTTGACTAATAAAAGCGAAAATAGTTAATATAAGTTCAAATTTTCTAGTTATTTCAAATTAAAATAAAATCCACATAATTTAATCATTCTTACAAAATTAAGATATATTTAATCCTTCTAGTTCTAGTATATAAGTTTTGTCTTCTTTAGTTTAACAATTAATTTGAATTTATAGCTTTGATGATCAAATAACTTCCTTTTTGACTCATACTCTTCTTCTTAAATCTATCACACATCTATCCCACCCAGCCCCCCAAAAAAAGGAAAAATCTACACATATGAAGAAAAAAGTTACAATTTAAATCATAAAGAATTATTGAAAATGATAATCTTTTGAGTTTCATAATTTATTGAATCAAGCTTATTTTATTTACTTAGCCCATTTCGATGTGCTTAAATTCAACTCAGAATGTGCATTTAATCCCCCCACACCCACGCCCATCAACTACAATTATACTTAAATAAAAGAAATTCAACTTCTTTTTGGTCCATGAAAATTTATAATATTGATAATAGTTTGATCATATGACCAAACAAGACAACACAATCAAGAAATATTAATTCTTGATTTTAACGATACATGGGAAATACTTCTCAAAAATTATTTAAATAAATTAAACATAAAACTAATAAAAAAACTTATGGACACTTTGGTCCTCCTCTTTTTGTTTTCCAATCATTATAGCAAGCACAACACTCTTTACCCCCACTAGTTCCTGGTGGAACACATTGACACCATTCACAACATTTGTTGCAAAAAAATAAACAAGGTTTTTTGTGAGATGTAGCTGAACATCTTTGATTGCATGCATCTCCACATTCTGAAAAACACAAAAAGAAATATTAAAAAAATTATATAATCATTTATCGAGTTGCTTAAATTAAAAATAACCAGCGAATGTATAATTCATGTATAACAAGTGATATTGTTTTGAAATCCTTTGTCAATGCAACTATTCATAAGGTTTCAATATTAATTTGCGGACCGAGATTGATGTTAGAAGTAAAGAAAGATTTGTCTAATAGTTTTGACGTTCTTGTTAGGATGCATTATATATGTATAATCCATGTATAACAAGTGATGGCGTTTTAAAATCCTTTGTCAATGCAACTATGAATAAGGTTTTTTCAATATTAATTTGTGGTTCGAGATTCATGTTAGAAGTAAAGAAAAATATATCAAACCATCTCGATGTTAGGATGCATTATATATGTATAATCCATGTATAACAAGTGATGTTGTTTTAAAATCCCTTGTCAATGCAACTATGCATAAGGTTTCAGCATTAATTTATGGTTCGAGTAAAGAAAAATGTATCAAACAGTCTCAACGTTCTAGTTTTGAACCAATAAAAAGGAGGTATACTCACTATCTGCAGCCACAGGACAAGTTGATGGACCAGTAGGGGGCTTGTCACCTTTGATTATTTGTGCATTAGACATTAAAACTATGATAAGCAAACCCAAAAAAATGTGAAAAAACTTCATCATGTATATTTTCTTTTAGTCTTGAAAAACTAATGTTAGTTTTCTATTTTAATTTTGTTTTGTGAGAAAGTTGTGATTAATCCTTCAATGTGTGCATTATTTATAGGCAAGATTAATTATGTGATAACCAAAATATTAAATGTTTAATTCATTGTAGATATTGCTATTAATATAACATTTACTTAAGATTTATCTAATAATTAAATGCATATTAAGATATAATTAATACTCCAACCGTCCATTTTAGTTTTCACACGTCATTTAAAAAAATCATAAATAAAAAACGTCTTTTTTTTTTACTAATTTAGCCTTTATTCTTTCCGTGTAAGTAATATTGTTTACTCTCAAAATAATTATTATATTGCTCTTTTGAATATGATAAATTTAACTATTTAAATGATGCCTCGGGAGATGACTGATGACTATAATAAATAATAAGAGTAAATTAAGAATTAATTTTAATAAATTATATTTTGATTTTTAAAATTGTATAAGTAAAAGTGACATTTTTTTAGTGTAATAAACAAGTAAAAATAGATGAAGGAAATAATAAGTCGATGTTAATTTTATAAATTGATAAGTTTTTTAGACAATATTGTAATAATATTAACAACTAATATGGAACGAAGATACTAGACGATTAGTTATCTTACATATTATAATTAAATGCACTTCAAACTAAATTTAGCTAAAAGCTGCATTCATTAAAGCACAAATTACAGAAATACACACATTTGTTTCACTTATTTCCATTATCCCCTATTACTTTTAAAAATCTCCAAAATCCCTTATTTCTTTAATTTATCTGAGCTGCATAATAATGTATCCGAGCCAGTATTTAATGTATTTGAGTTACATATTATGTATTCGAGCTAGATATTAATGTATTCGAGCCAGTATTTAATGTATCCGAGCTAGTTTTTAATGTATCCACGCTACATATTAATGTATCCAAACTTCAATTATTGTATCCAAATTTTTTTAATTTTTAAGGGATTAATGTAATTAGAAACTTATTAGGGATAGATTGTAATTTCATATTAAAACTATGGGATTTATGTAATTTACCTTTTATTAAAATAATTAAATTAAAGACTCGTATTAGGATAATTGTTGTAAAACTTAAGAACAAAAGAACGATATAAAGATGAAGACAAGAAGAATATAAGACAAGAGGAACAATATGAGATAACTTTCTTTCTTTCAAGTGTACACCAAATCTTCAAGTGTATACAATATGAACCCTTATGCCTCTATTTATAGTGTAACATAGACACATACAAAAGGTTAGTTATAAACATGACATTAACATGAATGTAATAGGGAGGTTATGGAAGTGAAAGGTTACAAGAATAATGGTTATAAAGGTGGAGGTTATGGTTATCTTTATAATGGAGGAAAGTAATGGAGTAACTTCTTGATGTAGTGGACATCCACAATATATTATTTTATAATACTCCCCCTTGGATGTCCATAGATAATATGCCTCGTTAAAACCTTACTAGGAAAAAACCCCTTGGGAAAAAATCCTAGTGAAGGAAAAAGAGTACACATATGTTTTAATACGCTTAGAATGTTGCCTCGTTAAAAACCTTACTAGGAAAACCCAATTGGGATAAAATCATGGTTAAGGAAAAGAGTACAACGCGTATTTTTCTCCCCCTGATAAAAACTTCACTTGATATCACGGAGACGATGCATTCCAATCTTATATCACAACTTTTCAAATAATGATGTTTGACAATCCTTAGTGAATAAGTTTACAAGATTATCACTTGAATGAGTCTTTGAACGTCTATCTCACCATTTTGTTGAAGATCATGTGTGTTTTTGATGAAATATGCTTTGTCCGACCTCCTTTGATTGTATCCTCCCTTCAATTGAGCTATATATTATTTCTGTATATGGTGGTTAGAATATCCTTTGCCAAAGGAAAATCACATATTTTCTGAATATGATAGATCATGATTCCAACCATACACACTCCCGACTTACTTCATAGATCAATATTATTTCTGTATGATTTGAAGAAGTGGTTA
>NC_064289.1:55986771-56038734 GCF_019186545.1 Solanum stenotomum | reverse complement strand
AATATGAACCCTTATGCCTCTATTTAGTATAACATAGAGGCATACAAAAGGTTAGTCATAAACATGACATTAACATGAATATAATGGGGAGTTTATGGAAGTGAAAGGTTACAAGAATAATGGTTATAAAGGTGGAGGTTATGGAGGTTATGATTATCTTCATTATGAGGAAAGTAATGGAATAACTTCTTGATGTAGTGGACATCCACAATATATTATTTTATAACACTCCCCCATGGATGTCCGTAGATAATATGCCTCGTTAAAACCTTACTAGGAAAAAACCCCTTGGGAAAAAATCCTAGTGAAGGAAAAAGAGTACACATATGTTTTAATACGCTTTGAATATTGTCTCGTTAAAAACCTTACCAGGAAAACCCAATTGGGATAAAACCATGGTTAAGGAAAAGAGTACAACGCGTATTTTCTCCCCCTGATAAAAACTTTACTTGATATCACGGAGATGATGCATTCCAATCTTATATCACAACTTTCAAATATTGATATTGGCAATCCTTAGTGAATAAGTTTACAAGATTATCACTTGAATGAGTCTTTGAACGTCTATCTCACCATTTTGTTAAAGATCATGTGTGAAAAATACTTTTGGTGAAATATGTTTTGTCCGACCTCCTTTGATTGTATCCTCCCTTCAATTGAGTTATATCTTATTTCTATATATGGTGGTTAGAATATCCTTTGCCAAAGGAAAATCACATATTTTCTGAATACGATAGATCATGATTCCAACCATACACACTCCCGACTAACTTCATAGATCAATATTATTTCTGCATGATTTGAAGAAGTGGTTATCAATGTTTGATTCTTTGAATGCCAATATATTGTTGTGCCTCCATATGTAAACAAATAGCTCATTTGCGATCGAGCTTTATGTAGATCAAATAAATATCCTGCATCTATATAATCAAATCATTTCTAACTCAGAGATTGATCATTTCAATTTTATACGTTGCTCGTCTTTTCTTCTCAAAGAAAATCACACATCTTCTATGTGTTGAGTCACTTGCTTTGTTAGTTTCTTGGCATAGCTTGAATGATAATATGACAATCCCCTCACATAACTTTATATATATATATATATATATATATATATCAAATAATCTTCTAGCATTTGCATAACCAACAATCTGTAAGTGCACCAATTGCACTAATACATGACATTTTTAATTATTTTCACCAGGTTAAAAAGATTCTTTCTCTGTGTTAAGCGATCTCAGAACCATTGGGTACTCAATGGAATTGTTTTAAGACTTTTTAAATCCTTCAAGAATTTTCATATAACCTTCATCGTCTAGTTAGACATAATAATCAGTCATTATACTTATTCAAGTATTTGATTTATTGCCAAACTAAAATAAGTCTCATTGCATGTTCAAAAAATATGCGGAACTAATTTCATATATTGCTGAATATCATATATATGATTGAATAAATTTATGTTAGTTATTATGTATTAGAATTATTTGAATCATGATTTCTAGTTTATTAGCACACTGGAAATAGGGAGAAAACTTCTGTACTATGTCATCCTAATGTTGAAACTGGTAGGCGAGGAAAGTCGTTTAGGGGAGTAAACAAAGTTGAGGCGCTGATAAGAAGGAAGTATCCACTAAAGTACGATGCAAGTAGTGACAGGAGAACATGATAAACAAATAATCTAGTTCATAATGATCTAATATGAATTTAGTCAATAATGAATATGATAAGAAGGAATAATTGAAAATAAAAAACCTGCATAACAACGAACATGACTACATACATGCATGATGAAATGATAAAAAATTATGAAATTTTAATCTTATATATACTTATAGGTATAGAAATAATTGAATTAAGGAGAATAATATGGGAAAAAATATTTAATGATGACGAATCAGAAGATATATTAAACCAACAATGGTATGAAATAGACTTACATGATTTAGACCTCAAAAGAATAGAATGGTATGATTTAGATATAAATTCAGATTAAAATGAACTACGAATATTTACAATATTGGACCGAAGGTATGAAAAATACAAAACTATTAGAACAATTAATGGAAAATAATTTATATATGCACCTAAGAACCCAAGATATGTTATATCTAGAATATATCATAAATAATATTAAAGAAATATCAAGATTAAAACACTTAGCCAAATAATATTACAGTAAAAGTTTTAGTAAAAATTAATATTGTAAAAGCATAAAAGAATGAACTCTTCACCTACCAAAAATAATTCTTCTTAATAATTCCACACTACCACCTACTACACTATGAATTCCTCAGTCACCAACTCCGCACCAAAAAATGGTATCAGAGCAGATGTAGAATTGGAATGATAATGAAGATAGAAACAAGGATAACAATGAAAGATAAAAGGGGACAAAGGAAGATGGACAAGATAAGTAGTCAAGAAAGCTAAAGTCATCTATGTATTAAAAATTATTGTAAAGATGTAAAAGTAATAAATACAGGACACGAAGAAAATTATATTACAAGAAAATTAGTAATGGAAGATGAAATAATAACTATTGAACAATCATGCCCCGAACTACCAAAAACATTCATATATACCGAAGAAACTACATAAAAGGAATTTGTAAACTTTCATCTGATAAATTTTGTAGCCATAATTTTACTGTTCCTATATATCAAAACAATTAATAGATAACAAAATAGTAATAACAGAAACACCAGGATATGTAGAAAGAACACTTATAGGAACAGTAAAATTATGGCTACAAAATTTATCAGATGAAAGTTTACAAACTCTAAGAAGTAATAAAAAATTTGATGGTGAAATAGCTCCTACAACTATGGAAATATTGAAACTTTTCTATATGAATGACTTATTGTATTACATGTGTTATATAAAGATTGAATACATTAATTTATTTTACCCCAACAATTTTAGACTTTAATTTGTGTAATTCTAACAATTTTGTTTCAGAAGAGAATTGAAGTACAAAGAAGCAACTTTATTTANCAACAATACATGAACATGTTCTTTTCCATATGAACACAAGTCACATTTTCTTTAAGAAATAGACCATAACCATTTGAACATGCACCATAATATTTTATTAGAAACTCATTGTCATGCTTTCACATTTATCAAATTTATGTGACTCACCTCAACATCACTTTAAGAGGTCAAATGTACCAAATGTACTACCACTTTGTATTCCTTTATTTTGATGGAGGATTTACAAAACTTTTCAAATTGGCAACAATAATGTTACCAATAACTTTTCATACCACTTTAATGGATAAAAATTACCTTCACATTTTGAAGGATCATCTTAAGTACTCATACTGTTCTTTCTTTTAATTACCATAATGATGACCATTAACATTTTACCACGCTCATATTCATATATTACATCACTTGTCATCTTTCAGACATATTATGCATTGCTACCACATTCACAGAAGAGAATGCAGCGAATCAATTGGGTAAATTTCATGACTTTCAATCAAAAGTATACAACTTTATGTTAGTCATCATCATATCATCACTATAGTGCATTATGACTTAAACTCAATGTCTTACCCATATAAAGACGCTTTGGTCATAAATCAATGGGACTTGAGCCCAACTTCTTATTATCATGGTGCACTGAAACTTTACTCGATGTCTTACCCCCTTGGTGCGGTGAAACTTGAATTCACCGTCTTACCCTCAATCAATGTCTTGATAAACCAAATGCATTACCAAAAAAATAAATATTGAATACCATAAATATAATCTGATTTGACTTAAAATTGAGTAAAAATGAACAAAACTAATTAATTAGAACAACATGTTGAAACCATATAAAATCCCAAGTTAAAACAAATTAAAACACTTTAATAGTCTCTATCAACATTGTTATGAAGATAATCATGATTTACTAACCATTTTAAAATAACCACAAAACAAACTTTGTTAGTACAAATAATATATAGGATATGAAGTATACCGTGCAACCGAAAAGTTACTAGAATAATTCATAAAAATCAAGAAATACCTACCATTGATTCTTGACGGAGAATGAGCAACTCGTGCTGATAACGTGTTGTAAAACTTAAGAACAAAAGAACAATATAAAGATAAAGACAAGAAGAATATAAGACAAGAGGAACAATATGAGATACCTTTCTTTCTTTCAAGTGTACACCAAATATGAACCCTTATACCTCTATTTATAGTGTAACATAGAGACATACAAAAGGTTAGTCATAAACATGACATTAACATGAATATAATGGGGAGGTTATGGAAGTGAAAGGTTACAAGAATAATGGTTATAAAGGTGGAGGTTATGGATATTATGGTTATCTTTATAATGGAAGAAAGTAATGAATCGGAGTAATTTCTTGATGTAGTGGACATCCACAATATATTATTTTATAACAATAATCCCATTTTAAAATTTACATTAAATGCCTCATATGATACATGAAGTCTATTATTCTACGTTGTGAATTTATGATTTTTAATTATTAGACAAAAAAAGTTCAAATATACTTCTACTTTACGAAATAAATCAGTAATGTCATTCGTTAATAATTAATCTCAAATATGCCCTCATAATTATAAATTTAGACCATATTTGCACTTATGCACCCAGAGAACTCACAAAAATATAAATAGCCTCTAATTATGGGTTTTAATACAATATATGTCACTTGGTATAATTTAAACCCTCATATAACTTTACTCCACTTTTATTTTGATTCAATTTTATCCATCCCCTCGTACAGAGCTTTTTTCAAAACAATTCAATTTCATGATTTCTACAATTTTTTATGTGTATCACCCTTTCTAAACTCCACTTCATAAAATGTACAAATTTTATTTAATTTTAAGGGTCAAACTCATCGTTGGTCTCTAAAATTGGCATCAAGTTTCACATAAACACCTCAACTGAACAATGCTCATTTTAGACACTCTAAGCAGGGTCTTATTATGTCATTTTGACACTTTTTGCTGAGTTGACATATTATGTGTGTTACACTTACTTTGAGCGCGTGAATGGTGTAATTTTTATGACTTTTTAATTTTTTTTATTTCTTCTTCTTCCTTCTCTCTCCTTTCCACACTTCCTCCACCATATACCACCACCTGCCACCATTGTATATTCAACTTTTTCCTCTCTGTCATTTCTTGACATGGAAAATTAAATTAATAATATATATCAACAAAAATAATTTAAGAAAGGACCAAAATATGTCTAGAGCATATATCTTCTTCATGATATCAAATTTCTCCACCTAATTTTTTTCATGTTCCATTGTCGGAAAGTTCACCGAATTCTTCAAATGTTCGTTGGTCTTAGGGGCGAAGCCAGCATGTCTTTAGGGGGTTCATCTGAACCCCCTTCGGCGGAAAATATTACTATATATACATGGTTAAAATTATTTTTTAGGTGTATCTAATAGATGTCGAACCCCTTCGACTAGTTCCTATGTTTACTCCTTCGAATTTTGAACCCTCTTATTGAAAATCCTGACTCCGCCACTGATTGGTCTATTTTCACCTCTCTGTTGAAGTTTTTTTTTTTTCAGATTCAATTTTTGAAATACTAATTTTCTACTTCTCAAAGCTTTTAACTTTTTCTATTTTGATGAACTCATTTCAAGTAAATTCATAAATAGATCTGATTTTATAATGGATAAATTTGTTTGGGTACTTTGAAACTTTCAAAACGAGCAGTTCTAATAGAGATGGTAATAGTATGATAGTTGGATTATGGGTGTTTGCTTATGACCCAAATTGATTATAATAGGTAGATTTGAAGAAGAAGAAGGCATCAAGGTAATAGTGGTTAGAGGAGGAGGAGATGTGGAAATGGTGAAGGAGAAAAAGAAAGGTGTTGTAGATTTTTTTTTCCTTTTTCTTCTTTATTGAAAGGTAATTTTTAAAGTAATTAATTAATTAATTAGGTTTTTATTCATAATATATTTTTCTAATAATTATTGTTTATATATATGTCACATGTCATTATTTAATTTGCTACTTTGACGAGTATAATACACATATCTTATATATTTGGTTGATTGTCAAAAAAGTATCAATATGACACAACGACCCCCCTACTTAAGGTGTTTAAAATGAATAAGGCATATTTGAGGTGTCCAAGTGAAAATTGATGTCAATTTTAGGTGGCTATCGATGGGTTAGGCCAATTTTAAACAAAGGCGTATTTGACATCAATTGTTAATCGAGTATACTATTTTGTATAATTCAATGACATATTCGAATTTCAAACTACTGCTAAAATCAAGTGTGAAAAGGAAGAAAAAGGATAGTAAAGCAAAGCATACTAGACATTGAATTTGCTATATACTCAATAAATAAAGAAGAATCAATTTCATTTTGGTTCATAAAAATTTATAATATGGATAATAGTTAGATCATGTGAACCTAACAGAAAACATAATCAAGAAATATTAATTCTTGATTTTAACAACACAAAGAAAACATTCCACAATGACCAATAGATACAAATACCGCGAGGGAAAAGGTAAAAAGAACCCTCTTTTTCTCCTCGTACAGTCTTGGCTCTAATAAAGAGAAAGAATCTCTTCCTACCCTACGATAGGAAAAAAATACTTCCTCAAGAAGATCAAATAAAAGGAAAATACACATAAAACAAATACAACGGAGACAGGGAATTACAAAGTGGAGAATTGAACAATCACCAACAAAGTGAAAATCCAAGTAACCAGCCAACCAACAACTGAGCTACTAAGATTCTCCGACGCACCATTTTTCCATGATTAGTTTAAATATCATGGACACTTTGGTCCTCCTATTTGTGTCTTCCAATTGTTGTAGCAAGAACAACACCCTTTATTTTGCCCAACATAACCTGGTGGAACACATTGGCACCATCCACAACAATGGTTGCAATAAAACAAACATCTTTTTTTGTGACCTTTGTGTGAGCATCTCTTAATACATGCTTGTCCACATTCTGAAGAAAACAAAAGGTTAAAATTAAAAATAGTCGGTGAATACATATTTTACATGTATAATCTATGTATAATGTGTGTATAATAAGTATATAATCTATATATATATATTTGGATCAATGTTCCATTCTTTATGAGAAAAGGGACAAATTTACCTGTTTTCTTTCAAAAAAATAATTTACATTTAATTAACATGTTGTTGTTGTTGTAAAGTATAATGGAAGTTAAGTGTAAACTATTTTTGAAAGCAAATAACATGCAATCCATGTGTATTAAGAGTGAAAATTGGTGAGCTTAAAGGTGAAGCAAGGTAAAAAACGACGGATCTCTTTATGATACGAGAGATCTATTTTGCATCTTCGTTATTACGAGTAGTTTTACAAAGGATCAGACTAATCACATAAACAATACTTGAATTCTCAATAGAGATGTTACATTGTTAATTCTTATTTCTCATCCTTTAGAGACTACGAGTGTTATAAGATTATCATCTATCCACAAAAAGATAGCCTTAAGGTGATCATCTTAGATGAGTGAAAAGATTGTTCAACTAAAAGGTGAAGCAAGATTAGGAACGACGAATCTCAATATAATACACGAGATCCATTTTGCAAGTTCTTTATAACAACAAATTCTACAAAGGATCAGACTAATGACAGAAACAACACAAGAATTTGAATTCTCAATGTAAATACTAGATAGTTGATTCTCATCCTTAAAAGAGTACGATTTTACAAAGATGATCATCTTGTGGCTATTAAAAATGACCTAAATCAAATTATTATATTTCTCAATCTAACACAAAACTTTCATGATAGATGAGTATAGATTGCCTAACTTATATATAACACATCGAACCAAGTGATATCATTGAACTTTTCGAGATTCAAATAATTCTTTTATAATATGTATTTAAAATATTTTAAATTGTCACTTACTATATGTATTTTTAAAGTAATTTTTAAATATGTGAATTTTATTTAAAAAAACTGAAATGATATGTCTGAATTTACAGTCAAAATTAATACTAATAGTTTTGACTATAAAAATTCTGTACCGTATAAATCGAGACAAAAAGAGTAGATCCATCGATAATGCTTGAAAATAATGCATACAAACATCAATTTGGGGATAGTAAGTAAATCAATTTAACCATTAGAACCTTGTAATTCCAGATCGATACTGTTCATAAAACCCCCAATTTCAAACCATTATAAATAATAATAACATAGTCGGTACTACAGTAACATATTTAGTGTAGTCTCATAAAATGTGCTCGAAAAGGATAGAGTGTACACAGATCATATCTCTAGCTTTAAGTAGATAAGTTATTTCCGATAAATCGAGGTTTAAAAAAAAATAGTAGTAATGTAGGAAAGAAGAATATAAACCACAAATAATACGATAATCGAAGCAATAAAAAAGAAAGATATAAGAAGAGGTACTTACTACTTCTAGGCACAGGACAAGTTGTTGAACCAATGAGAGGTTTAGAACTTATCACAGAAACAGTGATAAGCAAAACCAAAAAAATGAGAATAATTTTCATATTGTAAGCAAATTTGTGAAGATGAAGAAGAAAATATCTAAAATTATCAAAACTCAAATGGACTTTTAAAGATATAAAAAGAGTCTGTTTTTGTATTGAACTTTTCACATTCTGTCTAGATCTCAGGGGAATCATTTAATGCTTAATTTAATCACCGTCGTTGGATTAGATTGATGGACGGATAAGATTAATTTAACATGGGACTTTACGTATTATGTCTGGACCTCACATGGGCTTTTCCTCTATCTGTCTTATTTTATGTGGTACTCATTCGTCCAATTTTTGACCTGACACACTTATTAAAAAAAAATTGACATGATAAGTTTATTATTTTAGACTTATTAATAAAGTTAGTATTTTTATCAAAAATATTAATTCTCTAAATAAATTTATGGTATACTCCTTCCGTTTCACAAAGAATGACTTTCTTTCTTTTTTAGTCAGTTTCAAAAAAATAACCTCTTTCCTTTTTTGGTAACATTTTACTTTTTGCTTTTCACGTGACATATTTAAGACACAAGATTAAGGACAATTTTGTACATTTGACATAACTTTAATTTAGGATCACAAGATTCAAAAGTCTTCTTTAATTTCTTAAACTTTGTGCCAAGTCAAACCAGACCAATCTTTTTGAAACGGAGGGAGTAATATGTAAAAAAATATTATCTTATCTTGATTTGTTAAAAATGATAAGTAAAAATAAATTAATAAAAGTTAAAATTGGATAAGTAAAAAAGAATAGAGGGAGTAGTTTAATTAGGTACAGAGTTTAAGAAAAAGAAAGACTTTTGAAATTTATGGTCTAAAATAAACAATAGATGTTTTTGTGGATATAAATCATTTCATTAAAAGTAAAATTGATATGTTAAAATAAAATTGTTAATTGATAAGAAATATATCATTCTTTTTTATAATTACTAAAAAAGAATAAGTCATATAAATTGAGACAATGAAAGTACCATTTAACTTGACATGATATTTAAAAGCTTTTTTGAAAAGAAAATTATGATCTAAATAATTTTTAGATATTTATATACCTGTAAATTACTCCATTTAAAAAAAAATTAAAAATTATATTATTTCTAATTATAATATCATAACATTCTTCTTGAGAAAAGGTATCACGCGCAATAGGATGGAGGAAGTATTTCTTTGTCCCTTATTTTTAGTATATAATCATTTGCTAAGGTGTATAAAAGCAATACTAAATATAATGCTCATATTAATTATATATTTACATTAGTTATATTAAAATTATTTTTTAAACAATATTTAATTTATGAATTAAAAATAATATATATCACATTTTTTCTAACATAATTTATGTTTACAAAAATATCTTTTATATATATGATAGTAAATATGTGGAAAAAAGATTGAGAGGTAATTATATCCTTAATTATGCTAACACATATATTAAAATAATTCACACATTATTAATATTTTATATATTTTTCGTGTATTAATTATGCATATATCATAAACCAAATAAAGTATGTAACTAATAAGGTAAGTTATATGTAGATTGAGAAGGTAAATAAATAAGATACTAGTAGTAAATAAAATCCATAAATGCATATTTTTTTCTAATGCATTTTATAAAGCCACTCGTTGTTAATTGCTTTACTTTTTCACTAAAACAAATTTCATCTGTATTTTAATATGTGAAATAGTCTCTCAAAATCAGGTTTTCTACTTTTACAAGGTAAAAAAACATAATAAGGCATACATATTATTTATCCTCGATAAAGTCTTACGAAAATTTCATTCTCTCTTCATTCATTTTTAGTTGTTATGTTGCATTTTTCGAGAGTTAATTTGATTAATTTTTTAAAATTAAATTATAGCACTTTGATGTTTTAAAATAAAAATGTAAATATTTGAAAATTATATGAAAAATATTATAATTTTTTTTAAAAAAAAATCATAATAAAATGATTAATTTTTTTAAAAAATATTAAACAAAATTCATTTACTTTGACTTTTAATTTCTTTTTTACAATAATTAAAAAGAAACGGAGGAAGTACGGTACTTGTTGTTGACTAGATCTCACATGGGAGTCATTCAATGCTCAATCAATCATAACCGTAGGATAAATTTGATGGACGGCTGGGATTCAATATGAAATTAAATAAAGAAATGTATAAGTAATGAATAATGATTGCTACTTTGGACTTTTTTTCATATTTTGTTTACATCTAACATGAGTATTCAGCTGTTAACTTGCTTAAAGATTTGGTTAAATTAATCCTGTTAATAATATTTTATATTTTTAAATTTGATAATTACTATTTTATGTAGTTATTTAATAATAAGGATAATATGATAAAAAAAAAAGAAGAAAAAGACTCCCTCCAATTTATTTATTTAATTTATTTTAATTTGATATAAAAATTTTAAAAAAAAATTAAAAAATATTATGATCTTAAATTAAAAATATATCAAATAGATTAAAAATTTATCTAATCTTATAATTTTAAATTTGTCGGTGAAAAAGCTGGAATAAGAAAATTGCTAAAGGGAAAATAGAGTGAAAAAGTTGTCATATTAAAATGAAAAAGTAGATCAAACAAATTAAAAATAAAAAAGTAATAAATTCTTTTAGATTGTTAGTATAAATAAATATAATAAAACATCTATTCTTAATATATAGAGTGGATAAAATAAAACGATAGTCTATGTAATGATTGATAATTAGACTTTCATATCGTGTCTAGATCTTAGTGGAGTGTTTTAATGCTTAATTTAATCACAACCGTACGATTAAATTGATGGACGGTTAGGATTAGAGTTTAAAAATATATAAATGTATTTTCTACGTTATATATTGGCTGACATTTACACTAAAAATAGTTATCTACGTATTATATTGATCGACAACTTAGAAAATACATTTATAACCCATTGTTTGCTGCAGCTTCTACCCTTCAAGTGATCATTGGATAAATTTTTATTGTGTGAAATGTAAATCGTATTAAGTAAGTCCTATATAACAGACTCGACTCGAAAGACAAGACACTAAGGGAGGATCGATCTCTGAGTCATTCCGAAAGACACTAAATTTATTTTCATTTACTTTCCAATTTATAAAATTAAGAGAATTTTATTATATTGTACTTTTTAATTTTTAATTATATATAATTATAATTTCAAATATCACTCCTATTAATAAAATTAATTTAGTAAAATACACCCTCTCATCAAAATTTTATAAATATGTCAGGTTAACATTAATTAAGTAATATAAAATAGACAATAGGCAAATAACCATCGATCAATTATCAAATTTCTAACTACACACTTATATTTTGCAGGCCAATTATTTTTATATTACTTTAAAATACAACAAAATACACCAAAAATAAAAGCATATGTAATGATTTGATGCTTGGACTTTTAATATCGTGTCTACACTTCACATGGGAGTCTTTTAATGCTAAATTTAATCTCAGCCGTAGATTTATATTGATCAACGGTTACGATTAATTTATAATAAAAAAGAAATGTATATATTATTTGATGCTGTGAATGTTGTGAACCGTTGGATGAAGTAAATGAATGGCTAGGATGGAGTGTGTTTCTTTTGTGAGTAAGAAGGTGTGTTTGTTTGACATGGATTGATGACGTGACGTGAATTGATTGGTGGTGAGGGAATGACAAATAATTGATGAGTTTTGGATTTTTGAGCTTAGGGTATGGGCATTTTGGTCCAAAAAAAAAAGGATTAATTTGCACTTTATGTACCTTTTTTTTTTCATGATAACGAAACCTACCGTAAAACTCTGCTCCTATGCAGTAGCTCGCAACTCACATACGAGAGGTAATCTGCATCAGGTAAGCCTGATGCGACGAACTTGATTCAGAAGACAAATCCCTTACTTTCGCTGGCAAAAAATTTCAAACTTAAGACTTCCAACATAAAAGTCCAAGCCCAAACTAGTAAGCGACTCCGAAGGGTTTTTGCACTTTATGTACCTTCAAAGTACATATCAATATATTAATAGAGTATCATTACATGTTGATTTATTTCTTTAATAAAAAAATTAAACGAATATCAATGATACGCACATGATATATATCATATAGCCGTAAGTATATTATAAAAAATTAATTATTCATGTCTTCCAACAGAGACAGTTAATCCTTTATGATAAAGTATCATAGTTATCACGTTTAAAATATCAAGCTTTTGCCAGTAAGTCTAAGTAATTATTATAAGGTACACAGCTGAAACAGATATATTGACGTCTAATTATGTGCTTATTCTTTTTTTTCTTAATATTCGCTCTGTTCTTAATTACTTGACTATTTCTTTTCTTTTTTAGTTGTCCCTAATTACTCGTTCATTTTCACAAATCAAGAAAGAATAATTTTTTTTATCTATTATAATCTCAATTAATTACTTTGACAAAGGTAAAATTTCTTGAAAATATTAAATTTTTAATTCATCTATTTCATAATTAATAAGACTAAGATGGTAAACTTACTATGTTAATCAATATTTTCTTAATAGATATGTTAATTTAAAACTAGACAAATAATTAGAAGAAGGAGTAGTAAAAAAAGTACTATTTATTCCTCTATTAGATATCATAAGAACTAATTCATGTTTTTAAAACACAGTTCTCTATGATGTTCATATGATAAATATTACTCTATAATAGGGTATCAGAAAAAAATAGTAAAAAAAATACTCCTTGATCCTTTTTGAGGATTTATTCATTTTTTACAATTTTATTTTTTAAGAAAAAATTAATTTTTATTTTCATTAGTTGATATATTTATTTTGTATTTTTTAACCATTAAAATAAAAAGGAAATACAAACTAGAANAAACATACCAAAAATAAATAGAAATTTAAGAGAAAAAAAATAAAAAAACAAAGTCAACTAAAGAAAATAAATTAAATGCCGCAATTCAAGGCCAATTTAATGCGTCGAAAGCTAAGATGGGCAAAACAGACGCCGCAATTTGTGTGAATTTTTATTTTTTCGATTTTTTTCCATTCACGACTATAGTTATTTTTCAGGGCTGGAACACGAGATTTCTAATTAAGAGAAGAGTAACTTCATTCACTATACTATATCGTTTGGTGATGTATGATTTTTTTAAATTTATATTTATAGTAATAAACTATTTTTTTATGGACATATATTTTAATATTATAATATTTATATATTATGTCCGAATATAATTTCAGTTTCTAAAATCTTTTGCCCAATTAGGCATAAATATGATTCCTCAAGACTAAAAATTAAGAATCAATCTATTTAAAAGTAATAATAAAAAATCGAACTATTTACGAATAAAACGTGTAATTTTGTGGGAAATAAATATTTGAAATTGGGCCAACTACTATACTTTTGGGTTGGCTTAATCCAATTTTTCATGTTCTTTTCACTTTAATTTGATTTAAATGAGTTTCTTTTATCTTAAACAATTCTTCAAAATATGCTATGTATATAATAAAAATTATGGTATAAGGTACTTGTATATAGCTCAAAATTGAAGAAATGAAAATGTAATTGATAAAATAGAGTAATAGCATTCTAAAATGATAAAATGGTGATATAACAAACAAAGAAAATGCAGTGGTTAATATTGATAATACAAATTTATTGAAACTAGTGAAATTATTCGCTTTTTATGCGACTTTAAGAAAAAATCAATAAATTTATATATGTTTACTCTTTATATATACAAAATTAGTGAAAATTTTATAAATGACATATATAAGACTAATAATTTCAAGTTATGACAATATAATAATATTTTCAAGTTGTAACAATAAAAAATTTAGGTTATAACAGTTTATTTTAAAAAAAAGTTTTAAAATAATAATAAAAACCGATTTTTAAAAATTAATAAAAAGTAAAAAAACGGAAATAGTTGTAGTAATTGATTTGAATACATTAATGATAATTAATAATTGCCATAAATTTAGGAGATTCAAAACAAAATAGGAATATTTATTTTTCTTTTTTTACTCTAATCAATTAAAAGTATTTCAAAAACCATATTTTCTTTTTTGTTCAAACTTTTCTCTCTCTTCAAATTTTTTTCTGTAATTGGCGTCATTTACTTATAGTTCCAAATAGTTTTGGTTCAATAATCTTCATTTTGTTATAATGGACGGCTTCTTATCGATATTAATAAAACATGGTGATAGATGAATCCTTCTGGTTAGTATTCATTGCTATTTATTATTTGTATTTTTATACTAATGAAACGTAAAAAAAATAAAAAATTTAAGAACAATGAAACGGAAAATGAAATTTTCTGATTTTGCTTGTGAAACTTGAATAAATGTTGGTATGAATTTTTTGTATAGTGCTTTTTGTAATTTGTATACTGTTTTTTGTAATTAGTATGTATTGCGATTTATTTTTTGTATTTTATATCAATGAAACTGTAAAAATAATAATTAAGAATAATGAAAATGATTTTTTTTAATTTTGCTTGTGTATAATAGATTTAAATTATGTTTTTTTTTTGTATGAACATTAATTTTTTCAGATTACATATTCATTTTTTGAAACTGAAATAAATTATAGCAAGATTTTTTTTAAAATTTAAGTTATCTGATTAAAAAAGAAAATACATTAAATAAAGTAAAGATTTAATTAATTTTTAAATAAAATGTGATCTGGTATAACTAGTAATTAAACTGTTCTAAGTAAGAATATTTTAAAAGTAGCTTTAAAACCCGTAATATTGTCTCTTTAAATATATATGGGGTGATTTTTCCTATTCGATTCACTATATACTCAATAAAAAAGATTGTTTCTTTTTGGTTCATGAAAAATTGTAATATGGATAATAGATTGATAATGTGATCAAGCATAAAACATAATCAAGATATATTAATTTGACTTTAACAACACATAGGAAATCCTTCTCAAGAAGATCAAATAAAGTAAATTAAACATAAAACTCATTAATTAATACAATAAAAACCATATTTTTTAATCCATGATTAATTAATTAATATTAATTTCATGGACACTTTGGTTCTCCTGTCTGTTTCTTCCAATCTCTATAGCAAGGACAACAATCTTTGTGTTCCCCAACATATCCTGGTGGAACACATTGACACCATCCACAACAATGGTTGCAATAAAATAAACATCTTTTTTTGTGACCTTTTTGTGAGCATCTCACATTGCATGCCTCTTCACATTCTAAACAACACAAGAAGTAAAAAAAAAAAACAAAAAAAAAAGGTTAAATAATCGACAAATGCATAATATGTGTATAATCTGTATATAATCAATGTATATCGGTTGAAAAAATTATAAGCAATATCTCAATTGACTATTGTGTAAAGATTAATTGCTTTCTCTTAGAAAAAAGGGACAAATTTATTTACCTCTCTACTTTCAAGATATTTTATGTTTAATATATGCTATACTTTTCGAACAAAAACACTTGTGTAGTAAATAAAGTTATTAGAAATGCTCATTCATCCTTCTCAAGAAGTAAAAAAAAGTTAAATAATCGGGAAATGCATAATATATGTATAATGTGTGTATAATCAATATATAATCAATGTATATTGGTGGAAAAATTATAAGTAATATTTTGACCGATTATTTGAGTAAAGATTAATTGTTTTCTTTTAGGAAAAAGGGACAGAGTTACATCTCTACTTTCAAAATAGTTTACATTTAATATCTGTTATACTTTTCGAACATAAACACCCTTTGCAATAAATAAAGTAGTTAAAAATGCTCCAAATGCATTTGTAAAGCTTTGTTGATGATAAATGTATTTTTGTTCGCAAAAAGTACAATAAAAGTCAAATATAAACTATTTCTAAAAGCAAATGATAGATATGATCGTTTTTCCTTTCTTTTATTCCAATATAGATTTGTGATTCGATAATCGTGCTAGAAGTAATAAATTATTTTTTCGAACAAACTCAACGTTCTCGTTTTGAACCAATGAGAAGATGGATTTGCAAAAACAACACAAAAATGATAAAAAGAGGTACTTACTATCTTTAGGCACAGGACAAGTTGTTGGACCAACAGGAGGTTGAGCTCTTGACATTGAAGCCGTAATGAGCAAAGCCAAAAAAATGTGAAGAAGCTTCATCTCTATTTTTTCTTCAAAAACTAATGTTAGTTTTCAATTTTAATTTTATTTTGTGAGAAAATGATTGCTATGAATCCACTAATTGTGTGCATCTATATATATAGACAATATTAATTATAATCATAATATTGTAGATTTTGTTGCTAATGTAGCAATTACTTAAGACTTATCTACTATGGTTGCATTTATTAATGAGTTAATTAATTACAGTAAAGACTCTTATAACTAAATTACAAATAAACTCTGTATTTTTTAAAATTAATCATTTACATCCGTTTTTAAAAAAATGAAAGTCATACACTTACACCTTCTTCTTTCCCCCCCTATATATATATTTCTAAAAACATTTAAACCTTTTATATAAGGAGAATCCTACAGAAATGAAACATCATCTACTTAATTATATATAAGATAATTTTGAAGCAAAAAAATAATAATTTAAACATATAAATTTACATTATAGTAAATATTCTAATTGAATTTTTAAAAAAGTTACTTACATGTATAAAAGTGCAAGGAAATCTACTATATATAGAATATTGAATGAGGAGCTTAGTGTGGTCAATCTTGATCAATTTGCTTTTGTGCTTCACTTTTCTCTATTTATACTGACTCTTCGAATTTATTCTGTACCACATAAATGACAGATAAAATCACAAGGCTCTTGCATCTAGTATTAGTAGTAATAGAAACATCTTGACTCATGTTGTAAAGCTCCCTTGTGACATCAAGCAAATAACAACAAACAAATTATAGGATACATACCAAGGTATTACACCAATTGAACCTCCCAATAGACTATAGAGTGTTGATAAGACAATTAATTGAGATTATTTCTACTTAGTACTTAGTAGGATGGAGTGTATTTCTTTTGTTAGTACAAACTACAAAGGTGAGGTTGTGTTTGTTTGATAAGGATAGTTGACGTGTCGTGATTTCATTGGTGGAAATGGAAGGACAAGGATTGATGAGTGGTATGGGTATGGTTTTTAAAATTTTGGGCCTTGTTATGAGGCATTTTGGGTAAGATTTGGTGTGGAAAAATTGAAAATTTAATATTGGCCCAATTACTAGACTTTTGGGGTTTTTGAATTGCCTTAGAGAAATTATTTATCTATACAAAATAAGACTAAAATAGTACCAAATGTAGTAGGAGATTTTTGTTCATCAAAAATATCAAGTGCATCCTCTTTTTTTAAAAAAAAATAATATATATACGAAATCATACTTCGAATCTCGCTTAAGTATTAAAATTTTGCTCATAATCTCATGTATGAAAATAGTATGATATCAATCTAAAATATGTATATAACTGTATAAATTTTATACAAAGTTCATGTTAGGTTTATGAAGGAGAAAAACACAAGTTTTGTCTTTCGCTCAAGGCTTAGAATGTCATTCACAATTTCATGTATAAAAATTATATAAAATATGTCTATAATTGTATCAATTTCATGTTGGTTTCTAAAATTTTAATAAAACAACAACATTATATACAAATTTAATATAGCTAACTTAAACTACAATTTTCATACAAATTAAATATAGCTAATATAACATACAAACTTCAAATACAATTTTCATACATTTATAATACGACTTTAATACATACCTTTGCTTCCTCATTCTTATATGTCAAGAATGATCCAATGGAATCTTCTAAATCTGATATGTAAAATCTCAAAGGATTAGAAGAGACTTTTGACATAATTCAACTGTAATTTGAACTTTGATATTATTCAAATGGCCTCAACTTTTACATTTAAACTCCCCTTGACATTCAAGTTCTTTTGAGATATCACCACTCAAAATAAAGTTCATTTGTGGTAAGTTAATTTTTCAAACTTGAGCCTCAACACATATGCGTTTAGTAACATAGAGTTATAGTTTATTTTTTTAAAATAAAATAAAATAACAAAATACACATTAATTTTAGTTAAAAAATCATCAGTCAACAGACGAATAATTAAAAAATGCATGAAAATTGAGAAAAACTTTGACAATTCACGTAAAATTAAATAAAAATATGATTTTGTTTTTTTGGTTTAAAAAATAATTATTATCACTAATATGATTGTAAATAGATTAAGCTCATAGGAATTGTTCATCGAGAAATTAGAACCTAGGGCTATGGAAATTGTGAAAAGCTTAATAATTCGCATAAAGTTAAAGGAAAAATATGATTTTTAACCGCTTTATATGAATAACAAATGAATATGTATATGGGGTGGGTGGGGGGGTTGGAAGAACATGCCATGATATTAGAAAATCTAATCTAATGAGGTTGATAATTCAGGACAAAATACACATTAATTTTATTTAGAAAATCATCAATCAACGAACGAATAAGTAAAAAATGCATGAAAATTAAGAAAAACTTGAGAATTCAAGTAAAATTAAATAAAAATATGATGTTTCGTCCGTTTTATTGAATAATAAACAAACATGAGAGAGGGGGCGGAGTGAGTGAGAGAGCTAGAGAGAGTAGCGGGGAAACGAACCTTTTTTGTTTCCCTTTCCTTTCTTCCTCTATCTCTCTCCCTCTCTATGAAATGTGTGTATTTTTCCCTTTTGTACCTTTTTTTTCCTTCTTCATTGATTTACAAGATATGAGCTTTGTTTGATTCAACAAGATATGCCTTTTCATGTATGTTTTCGTGTATCCCTTTAATCTTTTTGTATACATTTGTCATGAGATCTTGTGTTTACAAATCTCACATGTTTGAATTGAGAAATTTTATGATTCTGATCTTTAGTATTTTTTTTTATTTAGGCAGAATATCTTTCTTTTTTTCATGAATTCAAATATTATTTTTTCTTACTTCAAACTTGGTGTATGAACTCCCATGATTTGATAGATCGCATATAGAATTTTTGGTTAAGCAATTCTTGATTCTTTTCTCTCTTTTTGATTTTTGCATTACAATTTTTATGTCTGAATTCTGTAAAAAAAAAAAAAAAAAAGACCCATCTCGATAAAATGGTGAATTATGTCCCCAATTTTTTAAATCTCATTACGAATTACGACCTAATCCTTTCAAAATTTTGATATATATAATGTTCATCGCACTAGATCTGCCATTGCCTAAGAAAATTCACTATGTTATTTTTTAAAACTTCAATTAGTATTAGGTTTTTGAATTCTACGCGAAATTTCTCATCTTATTTGTATTTTGTAGGAATTCCCTACAAAATTGTGGATGTGTTATTGTTGGTGGCAAGAGTACTAGTGACAATTTAGTCAATATTTTGAACTCCCAAGATTTCTCAGAGTCGAAGAGAACAATAACAACAACAATAGCAGGAACATCAATTTCAAAATATTCTTTAGTGAAAAGCTAAATGGATTCGATTACCACAACTCATGTTCCAACTTCTGACATTCCAATTAATCAAGGTAATAATAGATCAATAAATCGAAGGCTTTCAGCCCGATTTCCTTCATCGAAAGATGCCACGTACCCTGATGACATAGGTAATGAATTCGGGTCAAGGAATAGAACGTTGAATAGAAATGCAAGTAAAGCTCAAAGAGGGAGCCCTAGCACGAAATTTGACCCTTCCATGTCAATGAGAAGATCGGGGACGGATGGTGAATGTGAAGAGGACGAGTCAAAAGAAGAAGAAGAAGAAAATGAAGAAGAGAGCGCGGAAACAAAAGAAGGAGAGGAACCGGTTAGAATGTCATTGATGGCATTATTAGCGGAGTCAGAAGGTTCATCATACATGATGGGAGAGGACGAGGACGAGGACGAGGAGGATGAGGACGATGGTGGTGGTGATGTTGGTGGAGATAACTTAAATAATTGTTGTGTTTGTCAAGTTAGACATAAAGGTGCAGCATTTGTACCTTGTGGACATTCATTTTGCAGGTTATGTTCAAGGGAACTTTGGGTTGAAGGAGCTAATTGCCCACTTTGCAACAATTTCATATTGGAAATTCTTGACATTTTCTAATCACTTCATTCAACATTGAGCAAATTTTCATTTAGCTATGCATGTGTTGTTATTTATTTTCATTTTTATTTGTTTTGCATTTCTTCTTGTTTGTTAATTGGAGCAAAAAATGTAACTAGTAAAAATTGAAGTTAATGAATACATAGTATTGGTGCACCTACTAATTTTTTTTATAGAATGAGCATAAAATGGGGTTTGACATAAAATGGGATTCGTGTTGTATATTCTTATCCTAGCTATTTGTATTACGATTTGTGAAAAAATTATAATGAATTATCATGTTTATATATTGACAAGCGAAATATATAAACGAAGTTCTGAAAAATTTCTAAATGTATAAATACAAAAAAATTGTATATACTTACCCGTTTGTTACATATATAGGATAAAAAAAGTATTATTATATTTGATAAAAATAATATAGAAAAAAAATTAAGAAAGAAAAAAAAGTAATTATATCAATGATGAATTTTGATTTAGAGCACTAATTCTTGGAAATCTCGATACATAACTTTTATTGAGATTGTATGTATATATATTAAGAAATTCATAGTCTATAAATAACTAATTGTTAATATAAAATTATTATTATATTAATTTAAAGTCCTTGTAGGAATTTATATATAAACTATAAAAATAAATTTGCCTATAACATATTTTAGTTACAATCAATTCAACATTGATCAACTTTCTTTTTAATGACAAACGTTAATATGTAATATAATAAAAACGATAACTAACTTATAATTACTACAATACATTATACTATAATATTTACATTCATTATTTAAAATTTATTTATTTATTGATTTTGCGTATCAATCAAGTTATTTGGTTCAATTTTCTTTATTCATAATGTGTTTGAAATTTATTTCCAATATTGATGTAAATAATATGCCCAATTAGGGTTTATATATGACTTGAAGGAAAGGGTTTCGACCACACAACACAAACCCATATTTTCCTTCTTTACCATTTTTTTCTTCTTTATTTTGGGTGAAGTATTAGGGTGTGTTTGGTACGAAGAAAAATGTTTTTTTTTTTTCTGAATTAACAAAGAGCGCTAAAACCTTATCAACATTAGTTAATTGTCCTTGGATCCAATGTCGCTATAGACTTTATGAACATATACAAAGAGTGCTAATTGCCTCTAAAAATACATATTTAGCGATGATTAAGCTATTGCCGTTACTTAATTGCTGCTTAAGATCATTTTCTTGTTTACATTGAGGAAATTATTGCCCTCATTTTAAAGAACTTGTTTTTCTTGAAAAAAATAATAACCAATTGATCGAATATAGAAAAATTGAAAAATTCTCCATTACCAAACACACCCTTTTCCTAGCCCCCCCNCCCCCCCCCCCCCCCCCCACCTCCCCCCAAAAAAACCAATATATATATCCCTCTAGTACAAGCTTTTTAAACATCTTCATTAAAACCAACAAGAATTCTCTCCTTTAACAACTATGAATATTTTACATCAACCATATATAATTTTATTTTATTTTCTATTTTAATTGTTGCAAAATATGTATTTTTATATAAAACTTGTATGTTTATTTGGTCTTTTCCTACTTAGAGCTTTAGCCAAAGATATACCCTATGATGTCAATTATAATATTATATTTGGGAATCAACAAGTTGTATCCTTCAACCAAGGAAGAGAACTTCAGATTTCAATGGACCAATCTTCTGGTATTTTTTTTGTTATTATGTGTTAGCTCCATATGTTTCGATTTATTTGTCATAGTTTGGATATGTGAGTTTAAGAATGAAAAAAAAAACTTTTGAAATTTATATATCATAAAATGCAAGGGCGGAGTTTGAAGTCCGAATACAACAACCATGTAGCTTTTACTCAAATATTGTATTTGTATTAGCAAATACATTAAATATGTATACAAAATAAATTTAAAAAGTTTGTTTTAAAATTCAGAACATACAAAATTGAAATTCTGACTCCACTTCTTTAAATGTGTTAGGATATTTATGTGATTATTATAATAATTTTTTAAACTTATAGCTTGAAACATGTCATAACATGTACTGTATTTGGCTATAAGCATATCATTAAGAAAATATTGAAATGTGTATTATTATTATCGAAACACATTAAGAAGGAAATAGTGTCAAATATTAAAGTGAAACGAAGGAAGTATTTATTTTGTTGTTTTTGGCACTAGTAGCAACAATAATTATTTCACTACAAAAAAAATATAGAAATTAGCTACAATATTAGTTACTAAAACTCCTCTTGATAACATAATTTTTTGATAATTCATCGTTAAATTGATTTAGTGATAGAATCCTTTTTGACGCTAACTCCTTTTGTTTTTGTAGTGTTTGTCTAACTAAATGGGATTTTCTTACACCTTGCATCAACCAAATGTTTACAAGTTTAAGCAGTAAAAAAGAACACGTTTCGAATCGTATATAGGAGATTTTTTTTTATAGCTTGATTAATTTAGTAAATTATAAATAGTATTAATTAATTTGTTGAATTATTTATAGGATCTGGCATTGGATCTAAGGAGAATTATGGTTCAGGCTTCTTTCACATGAAAATAAAACTACCAAACAGAGACTCAGCAGGAGTTGTTATTGCTTTTTATGTAAGTAAAATACTATTATCTTCAATTAATTTTGTGTAAATATTTTTGAAACAATATTTTTATGTAATTGTCAAACACAGAATAAGTAAGATAACTAATTATTTTTCATTAATTTTTTAAATTCATATCAAACATACCCTAAAAGCAACCGACAAATAACCGTCCATAAATAAGTGTACATAGCACATACTATGACATATTAAAATACGCTGATAGTGTAACATAATTTACGTTATCAATGTATATAAAGTTAAATTCAAGTTATAAATTAAATATTTACGAATTAATTTCATATGTTTTTTGCAGCTACATTCAAATACATACAATAATGATGAAATAGATTTTGAATTTTTGGGCAATAGAGAAGGCAAACCGTATAGCTTGCAAACAAATGTGTTTGTAAATGGTGGTGGAAATAGAGAACAAAGGGTGCATCTTTGGTTTGATCCAACTGCAGAATTTCACAATTATAAAATCATGTGGAATGAACATCAAATAGTGTAAGATAATTATGTACAATTTATGTTATATAATGCATGTTTTTACATCGGTATGAATTAGCGGTTTTTGATTCTTCTGATCCCTATATTCTTGATCCAATGCGGAGACATGGTATATTCGTTATATCTTTCATGACTTGTTAATGATATATAGGAGGTGTGACACTATATATGTTTTCTTTTAAAAAAATATATTATTTTTCACCTAGTGTCTGGTATTCAAAGTTAAGGCTTGATTAAATTTAAATTTGAGTCAGAAAGTCTCACATTGAGAGGTGAAGTGGTCCCTAATAAAAGTGACTTCATACCTAGAAGGACTCATACCCGAGATCTTTTGTTAAAAATGAAGGAATACTTACCACTCCACCATAACAGACTTGATTTATATATGTTGTTCATTTGAGTTGAATCTTCTTTACCATGTTGTTATAACATTGTTATAACATGTGTTGTCGATCAATTTTAGAAGATGTTTGACTAAGCTTATATAAAAACGGGTGAAAATTACCTTATGAACACTTTTTGGCTTATTGGGCACATCTGATAATAATATTAGAAGTGCTTTATAAGCCAAAATTAATCATAGGTTAATTATTCTTAAACTAAGTAACCTTACAACTTATGAGTACTTTCGATTTGATCAAGTTTTCTATAATTAAATCCTTAATATCTTTTGTAATGCCCGAAATACTCTTTCTAAATCTTTTAAATTTTCATCATATCTTATTCTGTTTCCATCTCTCATTCCTTTTTTATATAAATCTTATTTTTTTTTAATATATATTTTCTATATAAATAGCTTTAAGGATATTTTAATTTTTTCAATAAAAAGTGCTTATCAACACCACCTCTCTTTTTTTATTAGTAATATTTTTTTTTAATACCAAACACACTAATTATTTCTTATCGTCAATTTCAATCTTGCTACATTCCTAAATCTAGACAGACACAGTTACTCAATATTTATATTGGTGATCAGTAATTGGTGAAAGATAACATATATATCCAGTAACATTACACAAGACACACATAAGTTAGCCCCGACACAATCAACTTAATTGTAATAGTTGTGTAAAATGTATTTACATTATCAGTGCATATAAATTAAATCCTTTTGTATTTTGTTTTCTTGAATATTTTCAGGTTTTATGTGGACAATATTCCAATTAGGGTGTTCAAAAACAATGAAAATATTGGAGTTGGATATCCAAAACAACCAATGCAATTACTAGCCACAATATGGGATGGAGATGGTTGGGCAACAGATGGAGGATTAACAAAGACCAATTGGTCTTTTGCACCTTTCAAAGCTTATTTTCAAGATTTCAAAATTGGTGGGTGCCCAATAATTAACTCAAATACTAATAATTGCAATTCACAAGGTTATTGGTGGAACCAAAGAAATTATTGGAGGTTGAGTTCTTCACAAAGAAAATTATATGATGAATATAGAGTCAATTATAAAACTTATGATTATTGTGATGATATGATTAGATATCCTACTCCACCCTTAGAATGTGTTTCATAAATATAATCAAAATGTAGAAAAATAATCTTCATACACTCCTCTGTAATAGTCATCCTTTATAATAATATTTTACTATAATAATAAAGTTTTTTTTAAAAAATAATTATCATGTTATGTTATATTACTATTTCTTATAACAATATTTTGCTATATCAATCAAAAAATATTCAGACGACTTTGGCTCTTTGTTTTATAATTAGCTTTTACTTAATTAGGTTTATAATTAAAAGACAATGTCATAGATACTCTATCAAACAATACAACAAAACTTATGCAAACACTCCTATTAAATGTTTAAGATCAAACAAACTGTTGAAAATATGTCTCAGGATATTGCAGAAATAAAACAGTTATTAGCTATTTTTAGGGTTTTTAAATTATGTTTTTAGAGTCCTATTTGACTTATATTTAGGAGTTATTTCTTTTTATTTGTTATTTGAATTAAACTGATAAGTTAGTATCTTATTTTTCTATTTTTAGTTAGGAATTATATCTATAAATGCAAGTCTCTGATTATTAATAAAATAATTCCCTTTGATAATACTGCATTATTTTTTCTCTCAAAGTCTTTCTCTGTTATTTTCTTAATTTCTTTATTAAAAAAACCAACAATTGGTATCTAGAGCCTTCTTCTTGAGGGACCTGTGAGTAGAAAAATGAATTTCGAAAATAGTTTTTCACGAATGACTCCTCTTATTTTTTATGGTGAGAATTATCAACTATGGGTTGTGAAAATGGAAACTTACTTGGAGGCTCTTGATCTTTGGGAAGCCGTGGAAGAGGATTATGAAATTAATCCGCTGCCAAATAATCCCATTGTGGCCCAGATCAAAAGTCACAAGGAAAAGAAAACCATTAAGTCGAAGGCAAAAACAACTTTGTTTGCTGATGTTTCGATAACTGTTTTCAAGAAAATTATGACTCTCACATCACCAAAAGATATTTGGAATTATCTGAAGAAAGAATATGTTGTAGATGAAAGAATACGAGGAATGAAGGTATTAAATTTAATGAGGGAATTTGAATTGCAGAGAATGAAAGAGTCAGAAACAACAATCAAGGAATACTCTGACAGATTGCTTGGTATTGTCAACAAGGTAAGATTACTAGGCACTGAATTCAAATATACAAGAATTGTTGAAAAAGTTCTTGTTACAGTGCCCGAAAGATATGAAGCATGTATAACTACCTTGGAAAACACACAAGATCTGTCCAAAATTACCTTGGCAGAATTGTTAAATTCTTTGCAGGCTTAGGAACAAAGGAGACTTATGACGCAAGATGGCATGGTTGAAGGAACATTAGTAGCCAGCCACAAAACTCATAGCAAGGGTAATTTTTTGAAAAATTACCCACCTTGTCAGCATTATGAAAAAAATGGACATCCTTCATATAAATGTTGAAAAAGACCAAATGCACAATGCAAGAACTGCAAACAACTTGGTCATAAAGCTATGATTTGCAAAAGCAAATTTTAAAAAGATGAAACAATTGCTCAAGCCACTACTGAAGAAGAAGACCACTTATTTGTGGCAACTTGTTTTTCAACCAAAGAATCTGATTTTTGGATGATTGATAGTGGTTGTACAAACCACATGACATATGAAAGAAATCTTTTTAAAGAGTTCATTCCTATGGAAAATAAGAAAGTCAGAATTGGGAATGGTGATTGTAAATTGTAATCCTGCAAAAGGAAAATGGTTTGTTTCAATTAAAACAAATTCAAGTACAAAAATAATTTCAGATGTTCTTTATGTGCCTGATATTGATAAAAGTTTGTTTAGTATTGGTCAGTTAATAGAAAAAGGATTTAAATTATTATTTGGAGATAAATATTGTCGAATCTTTGATTCTACTAAGCAAGAGATTTTACAAGTTAAAATGAGAGGTAAGAGCTCCTCATTTAATCCAACAAAAGATGCACACAAGCCTTGCAAGACAAATGATGAATTAGCAGATTTGTTCACAAGGTCAATTTCAGATGAGACTACAATTTACAATTCCTGATCCAAGAAGGAGTGTTGAAAATATGTCTCAGGTATTGCAGAAATAAAACAGTTAGCTATTTTTAGGGTTTTTAAATTATGTTATTAGAGTCATATTTGACTTATATTTAGGAGTTAGTTCTTTTTATTTGTTATTTGAATTAAACTGATAAGTTAGTATTTTATTTTTCTATTTTTAGTTAGGAATTATATCTAGAAATGCAAGTCTCTGGATTATTAATAAAATAATCCCCTTTGATAATATTGTAGTATTTTTTTTCTCAAAGTCTTTCTCTGTTATTTTCTTAGTTTCTTTATTAAAAAAATCAACACATACGGCAACAAAGTTTAACATTCGTGTCTTCTTGGTGGAGAATTAAAGTGGTTCATCAAGAACATATTTGTAAAAAGTATATTTTAATAGTAGTATATTTTAAGTGATATTTTAAAAGTAAAAAAATTAAAAATCAACCGAATCGTACTGATATTGAAGAGAAATCGATGTAATTAAGATGATTTAAGAAATTGATTTTACATGCTTTAAAAAATCAGTACGAATCACAAAACAAATCTAACATTTTGGATATGTACCACCCTTAAAAACGAATGTTCCTTTTGTTTTAATTTATATAAATGACATATTTTTTTATTTGATAAATATTTAATGATTCTGTCAATATTTTACCTATATTAGATCCCATATATTTGGCAAAAAAAGTACATAAGTATACACTTTTCTATTTAAAAAATAATTTATGTTAAGGGTAATTTTAGAATATTGTAAAAAAAAATTTCATATTTTAAAAAACTCTCATCCATTACACTACATCACATAAGTTGACGCAAAGAGAGTAAGGAGTCTTAGAACCCATTTGGATTTTGGCCATGTAATATGAAATCATGATTTGAAACATATATATAATCATGCTATGAAATTATGAGATGAAGTTGAAGTTTTGTTTGGACATGACTTTTTATGTTGTATGTTTTCTCATAAACATAAACACTCTATAATATAAAACTATCAAATTTGTCCCAATTGTTTATACAATCTTAACAAATAAACAAAAGTTTATAAAATCACATTATACATTATCACAAAGTTATTCTAAAAAATACAATATTTATTCATCAAACCTTAATTCAATAAAATAAATAAATTGAACATAAGTTATAGTGTTCAACTTGTTAGTAGCTAAGGAAATTATTTTTGCAATTAATATCATAATAATTAGTCTTGTCTACTCAATATAATGATGAATTTTTTATTATTATTAAACATTGCTCTAAATGAAGTAGTAATAAATTTGATAAAAAATAAGGAATTTGGTGAATATAAATAGTAAATTAAGAATTGATTTGAAGTAAAAATAGTTTTATATTAGAGAAAATAATCGTTATATGAGATACAAATGGTTTAAAAAGTAATGATATAAATTATAAATTTTATTTACATATAAAACAACTGGCTAGTAGATATATAGATTAAATGTGGATTTTAAAAAAAATATATAAATTTGTGGGTCAATTCTTGTATTTGAAAAAACTCATATCATGATTTGAAAAATTCTCAAATCATGATTTTTGTAGAATTTGGAAGTTCATTTCATGATATATCATGAGATGAAATCAGTGTGACATCATATGGTCAAACGACTACTTAATAGAGTGTATTAGGAGAAATATGCATGCATTAACTCTATGTATAGTACCTTATTTGGTACACTTTTTCAACCTATATATACACTCTATTGCGTATTAAGATATGTATTCCTATTTATTAATACCATGAATTTCTAGGTATTAGTAAGATAAAAGATTTAATACATTCATTAACATAGTTAAAGTCCCTTGAAACCCTTTTTATATCTTTTCCACCATAATTGTGGAGAGTATTTTTGTAAATTAATATTTTTATGCTATGCATACAATTTTTAAACACCAAGCCAAACAATACATAAAAAAATTCTATCTATATTTAATGCAAGTATAACTAATACACACATTATTAATACATTCTATTTAATTACTTATTTCTAAATTATTTTTCAAGAATTAATACTATACATCAATTAATATAATTAATATAATAAAATATACATATTTATCATTATTTTTCTAAAGAATATACCAAATCTAAATAAACAAAAACATATTTTCGAATCATAATATCTTATAAATTATATTCTGCTCGCCCGCCCGCCCGCAAACGGTGCAATTAAAAATGGTATTCCCTTATTTGTAACAAAGTTTGTGTTTGACAGTATCTGAATTTCAAATTCACTCTCTCTCCCCCTCTCTCTCTCTCTCTCTAAAACCCTAATTTATGTCTTTTGTGTTGTTGAAATTTTTTGGAGTTTTGAACAAGTTCAGGTTCGATTCTCATTTGGATCCTTTAATTCCTTTGAAATTATCGATTCACTTGTCTTGTGTTCTTCGTTTTTTTTTAAATGTTTAATCGATTTATTTTACAGTCTTGTGTTGTGATCTGCAAAATTTTCGTGTATATGTTTGTGTTGTGATGAAAAATTCAATTTTTTGCTTCCATTGTTTGTTATGTATATACTGAAATTGTTGTTATTAAGTATGAATAGATAGATAGCGGACTGGTTGTTGTTTCTACAGTTCAGTCATGTGTGGCTAGGTTTACTTTCGAGCAGCTTAAACTGGGGGGGGGGGGTTCTGTAGATTAGACATTCGGCTAAAAATGGTCAAATTGTGTACGTGTTGCTGGTGGGAGTTGATAGGTATCTTGTGGAATTAATCGAGGTAGATGCAATTTGGCTTGGGCACTAGGATTATTAAAAAAAAAATAGAGTGGAATGGATATGTTGAATTTATATAGCGAACACACTAGTTTGGGATTGAAGCGGGTTGAGTTGATTTAAGTTGTGTTGTTTCTTTTCGAGCATCATAAAATAAATGAAGGTTTCGATAGATTTGACATTAAGTCTAGAAACAGTCAAATTGTGTACCTGGTACCTGATGCAGGTGGGAGTTGATAGGTATCCTATGGAAGTAATTGAATGTGCGTGCAAGCTGGTCTAGACTCTATGATTATCAAAAAAATGAAATAGAGTGGAACAGTCGAACGGATACACTGAATTTATATAGCCAACACACTAGTTTGGGATTGAAGTGTGTTGAGTTGATATAAGTTGTGTGGTTTCTTTCGAGCATCACAAAGTAAATGAGAGTTTCTGTAGATTTAATATTCAAACTAAAATTTTGTCAAATTGTGTTGAATCCTCTGAATAAGGACGAATGGAGTGTAATGGATACACTGCATTTATATAGTCAACCCACTATATTTAAGTTGTGTGGTTTCTGGTAAATTTTTCCAAATTGCTGCGTTTTTGTTTGAACAGTTTGATTTGAAGTGAGGGTCCTCTTCCTGCTTTCACACTGTTGATATTGGTTTTGAGGTTACAATATAACAACAACAACAACAACAACAACAACAACAAACCCAGTGTAGTCCCATAAGTGGGGTTTGGGGAGGGTAGAGTGTACATAGACCTTACCCATATCTTGTGGAGGTAGAGAGGCTGTTTCCGAAAAATCCTCAGCTTGAGTAACACACATCAAAATCAGTTTAAAGGAAAATACAGAAGTAAAGAGGACATAACAAGGTTTGAGGTTACAATGTGGAAGTTAATTTTGTGGTCTGGGTCTTCTTTAACTATGTGTAAGATTCAAATTTGGAACTTGAATGGGCTATGGTTAAGCCGGATAACTTTTCAAACTCAAAGTTATATAAAAAGAAGCTATTTGATTCTGTTGTACTGAGCTTAGTATTAAGCTGTAGAGCTTGACTAAGGTTGGCAGATGGAGTGTGAAAGGTTCTAGAGATACTCTAACGTTGGTATCAAACTTTCGATGTCCATGCTTTCCTTTCCGTTGATTGCAGCCCGATTTAACTTCTACTTAGCTAAAATACATGAAAGCATACAACTTGCAGTTTGCAAGTCTATTCATTTCTGCTTCTCGCCGTGGTGTATGTTAAAAGTCATCGTTAAGAGTTACTGCAGAAGTGTAATTAGTAAATTTAAGATACTTGAATTACTGCTAGTTCTTGTTGCCCCTTGCATTATGAGATAACAAATTATGATGAAAATAAACCCTAGCATAACTTCAAATTTATCTGTCTTTCCCTGTTCTTGATATATAGTTTCACTTGACATCTTAGGAATCATACTGTCGAAGTTAACCCCTTGAGATCACGACTGAGCAAAGCATGAGTTCCCAAGATAGTAGCTCACAACCAATTAGGCGTACAAGGTCCCAGTCGAGAAGAAATACTTTGCTAAATGTGGATCTAAATGTTGCACCGCCAACTGAGAACAGAGATCAGGAAGGAGATCCTATTCATGTTGTGCCTGGGGATACACCACAAGGACTAAGAGGTGCCTCTTTGACAGCTGGAGCAATTGATGTTGAGGCACTTGATGATGATGTGATTATATCATCCCCTAGGGCGTTTGCAGCAGTATGTACCTTCCCATACTATTCTATTTTCCTTCGTTAAGATTGTGTAGTGGCACATCATGTATGTGATAATGGCTGATGTTTCACATCAAGTCTAATATGTTAGATATCTTCTCATTTTTCATTAGGCTAAGAACAACTCCAGAAGGAATCAAGGACGGGTTATTGTGCTTGATGTGGATTCTGGTAATCTATTCTTCTCTTAAGCCTGTTACACCTGCAGGTTGTTTGTTCATGTTTAGCTATAAAAATTTTTTTTTCCCAATCAAGAGCTATAAAACTTTTTTATTTGCTCTAGATAGGAATTATCTGACTAGAATTGCTTAGAGTAACCTCTCCTTTTCTTCTTTAATGGTTAAGTAGATATGAGATTGTAATTATAGTATTCTCTTTATGGGTGGAGCAAGATGATCTTTCCTGGACCTATGATAATCGTCTCTTTCCTTGAGGATACCAATTCAATGTACGAAATTTGTGCACTCAAGGAGTGTCTGTTCTGATGGAATGGAGGATTTTATTAATTCTTCTTTTTGTCGTTAGATAAATGCAGATCAGGATAATGATACAGGAAAAATCAGGATTAAAATGAATCTTAAAGTGACATAATACTTCGCCAGTATCAACTGAACTTTCTTTAGAGTATTTTTTTTTTCTAATCCTCTTGTGGTTGGGAGGAGTGTGTAGATAACAAAATATACACAAGGAATTTGAGCTATGGCATGCATGGTGTTCTAATTAATTTTGCATCAAAAGTGTTTGACCTGATGTACTTTTGGGTTAGTCCATTTGCATGGAAAGCTTGGCTTGATTTATTTCTTCCATTACCCTTTGTGATTGATTTTGGTTGGAGCATGGCTATTGCAGAGGACCGTGCGTCTAGGGGTAACAGTCGCAACAGGCGTAGAAGAGTCTCTACAAATCAAGCAACAAACAATGGTGATATTTACATAGACCTAGAAGGACATAGTTGCCCAAAGGTACAGTCCATGTACTATATCTTGTTGTTTTTTTAAAAGAATATGTTTTATAGATCTACCATCTCAAGTTTCAAAACGTTATTCTAATTAATTTTGTTCCCCATGCCAGAGAGTTGATCTAAGAAGTGCAATACCAGCACCACCAAAAGAGCCTACATTCAGCTGTCCAGTGTGCATGGGTCCATTAGTTGACGAGATGTCAACGAAATGTGGTCACATTTTCTGCAAGGCGTGCATAAAAGCATCCATTGCTGCTCAGGGAAAATGTCCTACGTGTAGGAGGAAACTGGCCATGAAAGACACCATAAGAGTATATCTTCCCACCACAAATTAAGTCCAAGGTTTGTTTACTGCTCCCTCAAACTTTTTTCTCTCTCTGTCCCCCTCTCTTTCCTGAATAAATGGATAAGGATTTGTTCTTTTGTGCTTGTGGTATAATCTTCTCCTTCCACACAGAAAGTGCTAAGTGTCCGTTTGGTCCACTTTCTAGTTATGTGAGAATTATAACGTAAAGATGATTTATGCCTTGAGAATTATTCACTTATTTTCTGTAATAATTTCACTTCATTTCAAAATCAGTGTTCGGTTATATAATTTTCAAATCCAACTTGGATTTGGATTCCAAATTTGGGATAGTGCTCCGAACTTGTTTTCCAACTCCATCTTCATAAAATTCCAAATAAAGTGTTCTCTTCTCGTTTTTGCAAGAAGTATAACCAAATCACCCCTTAAAAGTTTTGCTACCTTTGCAGATAGAACATGTCATGGCTATTATATAACATGGTTAACCACCTTCTTTGACAGGATTTTGCTATCATTTACATGACCTCTGGATGAAGTGTATGACTATGTGAGTGGAAGGGAAAGTATGACTGGAAATACTTTTATTCAGTTAAGCTTTAGGTCAGAATCATTGATGGTACTCTTCCAGTATGTGCCTTTAAAAGATTGGTGTAATTAGTAAATGGATTTAAGTTACATGCATACAACTTTTGTGATATCATTTGTGTAATATACCTTGAAGAAAATCTATGAACCATTCAGCAAGCTCCTGCCCAGTGCTCCCCTTCTTTTTTGATAATCGAGAGATTGTCAAGTGTTAGCGATATGGTTAGAACTTGGTGGAAAAATGGCCCTGCTATCTCCTTTTTTGATACTTGAAAGATCCTCGGAGTGTCAGTGACACACGGTTCGAAATTTGGCAGATACTGGACCACTTCATCATCCATCCCTTATTTACCATGCTTTTGTTTGTGCCTAATTCACACATGCTAAGGCATTTTAGATCTTATCAATCAAGAATAATATAGGGAAAAGGAGTGGTTTTGGTAAAAGGCCAACCCCTCCCCCCTCCCCCCTCCCCTCCCCTCTTACTTTTATATCTTGTCAATGAAGAATATAGGGACAAAGAATGGTTTGGGGAAAGGCTAGGCCCCCTTACTTTTAGATCTTATCAATGAAGAATATAGGGAAAGAGAATGGTCTTTGATAAAGGCTAAGGCCCCCTTCTTTTAGATCTTATCAATGAGGAATATAGGGATAAATCATGGTTTTTCTTTAACTTTTATCAATGAAGAAGAAAGTAGCAAACTAAGTTAGAATTAAGCATATAGCTTTAGGCTTGTGTCTAGATTGGTGAAATGAAAAGGGCTTCAAGAAGATCATAATTGAGAAATGGATTCACCACCAAAGGTTTATTGGGATGGTTGAGATTCTTGTATCCTTAACCAGTTGGGTTCGAATCCTATGAATAGAGATCATTTTGGTACATAGGCGCTTTACTTCCTCATATTAGGTCTATTCAGTGTGAATTGAGATTAGTCAGATCAGTGGACTTTAATAAATTGGATGGTTTTAAAAATGGATTTCCCATTGTTATTGAATTGGATTTCACTCGAGGCAAATCCTCCATGGTATTTGAGTTCAGTAAATAGAAGATGAGAAGAAAGATAAGAGTGCACAAACATCTTTCTCATCTACACCATTTCGATATCGACTATTTAGTAGAGTGAAATTTAAATCCTTATGAGATTTAAAATTATTGCGTATTGATCGTTCATAAGCTATTGTACTCACCTTTTTCCCTATTTAACCATCTGATAATCGAATCTTATGATTTAACCATTTGAGTATGTTCTTCCTATAGATTAACACAATCTACACACATAAATTAAATATGAAACCAATTGTGTTGCATAATACATTGTACTTGACCAATCCCCTGAATAGAAAGAAACACAAACTTGTCAAAATACTAGAAATCATAGTAGCATCAATAATAAACAAAATTCACCTAATATGTTTATTGCCCAATTCCATTTCATTGAAATACAAACAAAGCTTGAACCATTGACCAACTCTTCACAAAAGTCAGACTTAGAGTCAGATCAAGGACGAGTTTTGTGGGTATATATGATTTTTTCTCGAATTTATAATAAGATCACATTCATGTTCATCACAGTCTTTTGAATCTTGGATCTGCCTCTCAATCAGGCGGAAGCTTGACCATCTTTGCCTTGAGTTAGATACTTTGCAACCAAATTCATTATGGCCACAAAGGGTTGGATACTAACAAATGAGGCATTAGCTATTGCTTCTTCCTTGACTTCATACTCAATTGTTGATTTTGTGATACATGTTTCTTTACCTTTCTCTATGACTTCAAACTTAACCTTATAAAGTGTAAATCCAAGATCAAGAAGTCCACCTTCCACCACTTGAGCTATTTTCACCCTCTTATCATTATCAATAACAACAAATTTCTCTTTGTGAGATGTCAAAAGTGGTGTTCCTGGTGGAAATGTTACTTTGAGGACTGATCCAACACCACCATCACCTTCGAGTATATCGACCTTATGAATGATATTCGGAAGCTCTTTAACAACAATATGTGCTAGTTGAATAGTGCCATAGATTTTCCAAGCTTCATTTGCTGGCACATGAACTTCAATCTCTTCAGAAATTGTTCCAAACATGTTTGTTGAGTGAAAAATATAGTAGTTTTGAGTATGTTTTCCTTTAATGTACGCTAAGTTATATGTATATATATACACAAAAAAAGATAATATTTGGAGCATATAATTATTAGGCCTTGCCGAATGAGAGATGTGATGTTGACATATGGCCGGCCAATTGTACCATCACACCACAATATAAATGCCTCGTTCGTATCGAAATTTTTTTAAACTTACATAGAGACTGATTGATATACGTTTATTTGGATGTTACAAACAAAAAAAAAAAGATGCAAAAAGGAAAACCTAATTTTCTAATGTTGTAAAAACAACAAAATTATTAAAATTTAAAATCTTAAAAAGTATTTATGTTTCAATAATTCAAAAGTAAAGAAGGATAATGCATCAATAATTTTTGTCTAATGAAATTCAATTATGCGCGGATCTTTCAATGTAAATTATTTTAACTACCAATTGACAAAAAATATTGTAATATATAAAAATTCAAATTCTTTGATCAAAATGTTAACCTATACTATTTCTATATATGGTTTTATAACAATAAAGCATTTATTATTTTATTTATTATGAAAATAAATGACTAGCAATAAAAGTGAGAATACAGTAAACTAAAATAATTAATATTTGATAAGGTTATTATAAAATACAAAGATCCTACTAATATAAAGCTAGTTATTGTTGTTAACTTGTTAAATATAAATAAATAATTATAATATGGTAATATTAACATATAATATAAAAAATCATCCCCGAAGAGATTTGCTTGTATGATGATTTCTTTATATGGTGACATATAAAAGAGCGGTTCAATGTATGAATAAGCATTCTTTGTTCACTCAAAATTCAGTGAAGCATCACATTTCATAATTTTGTCTGATGTAGAATATCTACACTAATATAAATATTAATAACTAATTCACGATTCAAACTTTAGATCCATTTATTATAGAAAAAAGATATAAAATGACACCTAAAGTTATTTCGAATTTTCAAAAAGATACCTTAACTATGTGGATGCCTTATTATCTCCTAAATAATTTTGAACTGATATTATTATATCATTTTTCGTCTACTTGACATAGAGAGTGTATGCACACTCTTTAAAGAGCGTGAGCAACCTAAAATAATAAATATAACTTTATTTTATAGGTATTTTGTTATAAAATATAATTTCTTGTTTTTCTTATTATTTTAACTTTTTATCTTTGTTATTTTTTTCTCTTTTTTTCTTCTTCTTTCTTGTTCAAAAATTCATTGTCATCTCCATTAAAACTCTTCACTTTCAATGTCAATATTAGTTTAAGTCTCTTTAATTTTTAAACCTTTATCTATTTTTTTTAAAAATTCGAACAATTTGATGAACCCATTAGATTTTTCAAGATGATTAGGATGTATCATTTAACTTTATTATCCGGATTTCATCAAGCTCTTTCAATTTTTGGGAATTCATTTATTCTTTCAATTTTATTTTTTTAATTTTGAAGTTATATGAAAAGAAGATAAATTAATTGATGATACTTTCAAAATTTTAAATTTTTTTAGAAAAATAATTAGTTTTGTTATCACTAACTCAACAAAGTATAGAAAATAATGTAATTTTTTAAAGAAAAAAATCACTAAAAGAATGGAATTTGACGGAAGAAGAAGAAAAAAAAAAAGAATGGGAAGAGACACAGCTTGACGAGGGTGGAGAGAGATGAAAGAGCAAGAAGAAGAAAGAAATGGAGGAAGGAGGTTAGCTTGAAAGTGGGGGGTGGGTGGGGTGGGATGGAAGGTGAATTGAAATGTAAGATGAAATTAAAATAAAATAAGTAAAAGTAAGAGACAAAAAAAAGGTAAACAAAAAATTTAAAATGAAAAAATATATATTTTAAATTAAATTAACACGTGTCACATAATGATTAGTGTGTGATAACATTTACTTTTTAAAATCTGAGATTGACCGAAAAAATAATGTAATAGTATCACTTTAAAATTGTTTAGAGGGGTAATTGAACGCCTACATAGTTAATGTGTCTTTTTGAAAATTCAAAATAACTTCAAATGTTACTTTATATCTTTTCTCATTATTATATGAAGATAATTTTCTCATTGCCTTATCATAATTTTATCGTTATTTTAGGACTCCTCTTCAAATGTGGTGGCATGATTGGACCTACTAAGATAAGGTGTAATACATACTATTAAATTATGTGAGTATTAAATTATCTCCTAAACTACGATTATGCGGTGTTAATTATTTTCCTCATTTCCATTTAGTTGGCACGTACATAAAAAACTAGCTTAGCATACATGTTTTATATGTATGTCACGTGTCAATTAATAAAATTATATATAAGAAGAATAGAACTATTTAAAAATAATAATTGATGTTAAAATAAATGTTATATCTATTTAAATGATTATAATTTTATATATGAAGCTTAGAAAGTGCTAATCACTATACTAGCGAACAATTACCAGGTGCTAATCGGCCTGTCGCGATTGAGTCACTGAGAGTGAGTCAGGAGACCTCATGACCAGGGGCGGAGCCAGCTTATTGTTTGGAGTTTGTCCGAACTTCTTTTGGCGAAAAATATTACTATTTATACATGGTTAAAATTATTTTTTAGGTATATATAATAGATTTTGACCTCCTTCGATTAGTTTGTGTGTTTACTTTTTCAGATTTTGAACCCCCTTATTGAAATTCTGACTCCGCCAATGCTTGTGACTCAAAACAATTATTGGGACGGACTTTTGTGGAAAATGAAAACGCCCTTTATCGGATTGGAAGCGATGACTTAAGCCTCAGAGAAGGCAAAAGAAGCTAGAGAGGAGTCAAAAATAGGGGGTGAGTTTTATTTTGTTTGAGTTAGGAATTAGGGGCCAAAATTTAAAAATTGAAATGAGTTGGGTTAAAATTAAATGAAATTTTTACATAAATAATATATATGTTATTTGATTAATTATGCTTTTAAGAGTTATTTTATTTTTATTACCATATATGATATAATTTTAGCTTTAATAACCATTCGATATAAATATATATTAAAGTTGTATTTAAATTGTATATTAGGTAAAGTTATGAAAAATTGTATAAAGTTGTATCAAAATTGTATTAAATATAAATAATCGGTGGTCCGATGGTGGTGATAACGAAAAAAAGAGAGATGAAGCTCTGAAATTATTAAAGTAGTACTAAAATTGTATAAATATAAATGATAGTTATAATACAATTCGATTTCAATATTATATATATTATAAATTCGATAGTTATTATTCCAGAACAAGTATAATACATTTCTAACAATGTAAACTAATTTAAATAGTACCGAAACGTTTGAAATTCACATATAATACTTATAATATATTTGTATTAAAAATATTATTGTTATATATTAGGTGAAGTTCTAAAAAGTTGTATTAAGGTTATATCAAAATTGTATTAAATGTAAACAGTCGGTGATCTAATGGTGGTAGTGATTTACTGAAAAAGAAGAGGTGAAACTCTGTAAAATCTATATTAAAGTTGTATTAAAATTGAATAAAAAAGCAGTGATAGTGACCATGTTATTTGTGGTAAGAAAGTAAGGCTGATCTGTGTAAGAGTAAAAGATATGTTATAATTCGTAAATAAAGTTATATAATATATTATTTATGCAAATTGCCCAAATTAAATTGTGTTGGATCAAAACTCAAAATATATAATTAATATAATTTAAAAATAAAATATTATTTTGATTTTATTTAATGAAACTTCGATTATTCGGTGCACCGTGGAATCACAATCCTTGCATCGAACACCGGATTGAAGAATCAAATTATCCAAGGAAAAGAACCGACGCTGAAACGAAAAATCGACATCAAAAAATTGAATTAGTTCAGTTCAATTTTTGGTATTATGTCTACCCCTAATTAATGGTTCAGTTTATGGACTATCTTTCAAGTGTGCCACTAAATCATTCAATGGCACGAAGTCAATGTTAGAAAATTCATTTTTAATCAATAATTCAATTAAGATCGATATCCTTGTTCCAATTATTCCTTTGATTGGATCATTAGCTAAAACACATTTTTGTACCATATTAGGGCATCCCATTAGTAAGATTTAATAAATTCTGGTATGATTGATCGATTTGTGCGTATATGTAGATTTTTTTTCATTATTATAGCGAATCTTCCAAAAAAAAGAATTAAAATTAAGCAAAGAATTCTTTAACTTTTAATGTCGAAACCTTAAACCAATAACTAAATCTATACGATATTTATTATCGATTTTTAGTTCTTAACAATTCAATTTTTTGTTTAATCGATAAGAAAATATCCTCATATAATCATACCCATGAACTATCGGGTATAACCATAAATTTCTATATGAACCACTTTTGTTTTAGACATAATTGTTCAAATTCTAGAAGATTCATCCGATAAATTGAGGAAACAACATTTATTGTCTTGTCTTTGTCATAATTAAATATTCCCTCCATTTTAAAAAGAGTGATCTGATTTGACTTGGTATAGAGTTATAGAAAATAAAGAAGACTTTTGAATCTTGTGATCCTAAATTAAAGTTATGACAAATGTATTAAATTGCCCTTCAATCTTATGGTTATAAATATGTCACGTAAAAAGTTGAAATTAAAATGTTATCAAAAAAGAAAATAGATCATTTTTTTAAACAAATTAAAAAGAAAATGAGATCGTTATTTTTGAAACGGGGGAAGTAGAAGGTTATACTAATTTGTGTGGAGAAGAGAGCGTCGCTAACCACTTTGTTAATAATAGTTTTAATATAAAGTATGTGCAGGCAAAATTAGGTCACACAGAAGAACAAAGCACCGAAAATTGAAGATGGCAATGGAGATGAGGAGAATTTTTCTGCGGAAATGTAATGGTATTCTCTCTATCTCTTCCTTTCATATTTCACATTCTTATTCTTATTCTTCACGCCGTAGTAAAGTAAAGGGTAGAGTTGTGTTAAATTTTGAGAAACTCAAGTGTTTAGATGATGCTGTTACTCTCTTCCATCAAATGGTTAGAATGAAGCCTCTTCCTTCAGTTGTCGATTTCTCTAAATTATTTAAGAATATGATAAGTATGAAGCATTACTCTGCTGTCCTTTCTCTTTTTCGAGAAATGCAGAAATTGGGTATCCAAATTGATGGAGTCATTTTGACCAGTGTGATTAACAGTTATTGCATGATGCATTGTGCTGATTGTGGATTTTTGGTGTTACCCATTTACTTGAAGAATGGCGTTTCATTTGATGTTGTCACCTTTACCACCCTAATAAGGGGACTATTTGCTGAAAATAAGGTTAAAGATGCAGTTGAATTGTTCAAAAAATTGGTGAGAGAGAAGATTTGTGAGCCTGATGAAGTCATGTATGCAACAGTCATGAATGGACTCAGTAAAAGGGGTCATACTCAGAAAACTTTAAGTTTGCTCCGGTTAATGGAACAAGGGAACACTAAACCCAAAATAATTAACTACAACATTGTTATAGATTCCCTTTGCAAAGATGGAAACTTAGATGATGCTATCATCCTTCTGAATGAGATGAAGCAGAAAGACATTTGTCCCGATGTAGTCACATATAATTCAATAATTGATAGTTTGTGTAAGTTTGGTCAGTGGGGAAAAGTAAAGACTTTGTTCTATGAGATGGTGAACGTTAATATTTATCGAGATGTGCGAACTTTCAATATACTAATAGATGGACTATGCAAAGACGGCAAAGTTGAAGATGCTGAGGAAGTAATGAAACAAATGGTTGAAAAGGATGTCGAGCCTAATGTAATCACCTACAATGTGATAATGGATGGATATTGTTTGCGTGGTCAACTAGATAGAGCTAGGAGAATTTTTGATATCTTGATAGATAAGGGCATTGAGCCTACCGTTTTTAGCTATACCATACTAATAAATGGATACTGTAAGAAAAAAAAAATTGCCAAGGCCATGCAATTGCTTTGTGAAATTTCTCAAAAGGGATTAAAACCTAATATTGTTACCTACAATACTATCTTGCAAGGTCTTTTTGAAGTTGGAAGAATTGGTGTTGCAAAACAATTGTTTGTTGAGATGGTATCTACTGGGCCGGTACCTAACTTATCCACTCATAACACTTTGCTTGATGGTTATTTTAAGTATGGACTTGTTGAAGAAGCTATGTCACTCTTTAATAAGTTGGAAAGAAAGAAAGAAAATATTGATATTGGATCTTACAATATTATCATTAATGGATTGTGTAAAAACGGTAAACTCGATGAAGCTTATGCTATTTTTGAGAAGCTTTCTTCAATGGGATTGCTTCTGAATGTGAGAACATACAATACAATGATAACTGGATTTTGTCTACAAGGGTTGTTAGAGGAAGCTAAAGATATGCTTAGAAAAATGGAGGGGGACAATTGTCTTCCAAACAATGTCACTTACAATGTTATTGTGCAAGGGTATCTTAGGTGCAGGAAAATAAATGAAATGGTAACTTTTATGAATGAAATGACTGGAACGGGCTTCTCATTTGACGCAACTACAGCTAAGTTACTGGTAAAGGAAATAAGTGAGAATCCTTCCATCCTTGAGATGATACCAGAGCTCCACACGGAAAAGAAGAAGTGAAAATTGCTATCGCTTGGTTTATTCGGCTATGTTTTAAACTTTGATACAGTTTTGTTTATCACCTCAAATGAAATTGAATCCAATGCAATTGTGGAAGATGAAATATGGCAATCAAAATGTTGCTTTGGCTTTCAGGCTGGCTTATTGAGGAGGTACATCACTGTTGATGTTTTGATTGTTTTTCCACTATTCTTTATCTTGGAAATCAGGTATTACTGTTCTCTTGATATGATAAATAGTGTGAGTTATCCTTATGTGTACACATTATAAGTTCAGGAATATCACTTCAATGCTATTTGTTATCTTCATGTATTGTATTTTCTATCTATTTGAGAATAAATAACAACTTTCTGCAATATATTGAGAAGTAGCACATATCAGACAGGCACTACATTATATGATGTCAATTTTGTTTATGTGTGGGTTTGCAGAACAGGTTCATCACGATCACGCCAGAAACTGAAGTTCTGAAAGCGAAGCAACTGATGATAGGTACTACTTTCTGCTTCGTTTCTTCTTTTAATGCCCTCTTTAGTGTATTTGCTTCATACACAAGAAGATTTGCAATAATGTACTTTATGATGGACTTGAGGAGTAACAATTTAAGCCGCGCCAAAAAAAAAAGAAGAGATTATACAGGAACAATAATTTTGAAAGAACAAGTTTTGGAATACCTAGCAAGACTACTGGTTTTTAACTATAAAGGACACGAAATGAAGAAGAAAAAAGGGAACACTGAACAAGAGTAGTGCAGTAACAATTGATATCAATACAACCCTCCATCACTTATTCACCACAACAGAGTTGTCTGAGGATTTATCTTGACCCTCTAAGGCTGATGTACTGGCAAAGAGAATTGTATCTCGTATTCCTTACATGCTCTCTGCGAAGAAAATTACACTGGTCAATTTAATCGGAAAAAGAAAGAGAAGCGTACTCCATTTTATGTGGCACTCCTTTTCTTTTTAGCATGTTTAAAAAAGAACAGCGCCTTTTCATAATTGAAAATAATTTAATTATAAATTTCCCATTTTACCTTTGATGACATGCTTTTATAGCCACAAATATGACATGGCATGTTTAAGACTAGAAGTTCTTTTCTTTTGTCAAACTTGGTGTCCTATGAAACTCCACCGCATAAAATTAAATGAAATAGGTAATAAGTTCGGTCTATACTTACATATTTCCCAGGGTAAGAGCACTCGCTATTTTTCACGCATGCTGTTTAAATAACGAGATATTATTCAGGCCAAGGACCTGTAAGTTTGTGTTCTTCTCTGCCTAGTGGCTCTGATGCATCTCTCTGCCTAACTGGTTGTCCAGCTTACACTTAACGTTGCTTGACATGGACGTGACTGCAGGTGCTAGATTACATTGAAGATAGCGGTCTTGAGGAGATTGCATAAGGAACTTCAAGAGCTTAGGGTGTTTCCTTCTGGTCCATTTGCTCCAGGACAAATGTATCCTTGACAGAGCAAGAGCTACAGCTGCCCTAAGCTTCAGTCAGTTTTATACTTCTGCCACCAAATGACAAATGACGCCTTGGTTACTATTGCTAGGAACCATTCTAATATCATCCGATTTTGTTTGTGTATTATCAAACCTCAAAATCCTGTAACCCTTGAACCACATGATACTGGTTTTGGGGCCATTATTCAACATTGCAAGGAATTGTGGCAACTCTCTCGTTCTGACCTCCTTACAGATCGTGTGTTTGAGTACATCAGGGTCCATGCTAAGAAGTTAGAGATGCTTTCTTTAGCTTTTCCGGGGGATAACCATCTAGACCTCTACTACATACTCTCTGGTGTGAGAGCCTCCGCAAGTTGGAGATTAGAGACTGCCCCTTTGGCGATGAGGCTCTGTTGTCTAATGCTGCAAAGCTGGAGACAGTGTGATCCCTTTGGATGCCTGATTGTTCAGTAAGTTTTGAAGCATGTAAGCTGCTAGCTAGCTCAGAAGTTGCCAGGGCTCAGAATTGTGCATGGCCATTGTCACAACCACAACCAGTGATAGAGCCACATATACTTGAGGGATGCCAATTAACACTCCTTCGTCTAAATATTACAATTGTATAGCTTGGTAAAAATATTTCTTCTATGTATATATATGCTAACACCTCTTGACTTCTACACAATTTTACTTTTTATATTTTAACATGTCTTAGAAAAAATTATGACTTTGTCACTAGTCACAACCTGTTTTTGGCAACTAGCCAAACAAAAAGGGCTCTTGGAGCAACAACAAATCTTTTAAGATTCAAGACACATCAACGTCTTGCTTTTAATAGTATATTGACAGTTGCGTTTGACATAAAACAAATAATGTGTTGTCTCGAAAAATATTTTGGGGTTGGAATGAGTTGGGGAGTGGGAATTGATCTCTGATCCTCTGGGCGGATAACTCAACATTCAATCATGTACACTATTTAGTCTTCTTTTAGCATACGTATATCATATCAATTTTAAAAAATATATCCACAAAATACTTGAGATCATAGGTTCAGGTACCCTATATTTAGGCTATAACCTCACCCTTGATAGGGGTGGGTCAAGGGGTGGAGATTGACGATTAGATGAATGGAAAGGATACTATACATTTATTTTTATTTATTATTTAATCATCATATTTTATTTTTTATCCGACAATTTCATAATAGTTCTACCACGTACACTATTTTTTTTGTAGGTTTTTTAACACAAATTATAGGTGTATTACATTATATAAGGAAAGCAAATGATACAATCTATTCAAACACAATATACATTAAAACAATACAGTACAATACAATATAATATCATTCCTTGTGAACAACTATATCCAAGCGAAGTGTTAAAAGAGATTCCTACAAAATTAGGTCACACTTGAAATTATCGAGCAACTCAGTGAGAGAAATTTGCTTTAGCAATGGCGATGAGCAGAATGTCTCTGCGGAAATGCAATGGTGTTCTCTCTATCTCTTCCTTTCATATCTCCTATTCTTATTTTTCTTCATTTTCACGCAGTAGTGAAGTAAAGGTAAAGGGTGGAGTTGGGTTAAATAGTAGCAGTTTTGAGTGTTTAGATGATGCTGTGAATCTATTCCGTCAAATGGTTAGAATGAAGCCTCTTCCTTCAGTTGTCGATTTCTCTAAATTGTTTAAGACTATGATAAGTATGAAGCATTATGCAGCTGTCCTTTCTCTTTTCCGACAAATGCTGAAATTGGGCATTCCAATTAGTGATTTCATCTTGAATAGTGTGATTAATAGTTATTGCCTGATGCATCATGCTGATCTTGGATTTTCGGTGTTACCTATTTACTTGAAGAATGGCATTCCGTTTAATAATGTTACCTTTACAACTCTAATAAGGGGAATCTTTGCTGAAAATAAGGTTAAGGATGCAGTTGAATTGTTCAAAAAATTGGTGAGAGAGAAGATTTGTGAGCCCAATGAATTCATGTATGCAACTGTAATGAATGGGCTCAGCAAAAGGGGTCATACTCAGAAAACTTTAAGTTTGCTCCGGTTAATGGAACAAGGTAACACTGAGCCCAACATATATATCTACAGCATTGTTATAGATGCTCTTTGCAAAGATGGAAACTTAGATGCTGCAATCAACATTCTGAACGAGATGGAGCAGAAAGACATTCCTCCAAACATAGTCACATATAATTCAATAATTGATGGTTTGTGTAAGCTCGGTCAGTGGGAAAAGGTTAAAACTTTGTTCTCAGAGATGGTGAACCTTAATATGTATCCAGATGTGTGCACCTTCAACATACTAACAGATGGACTATGCAAAGAAGGGAAAGTTGAAGATGCCGAGGAAGTAATGAAACACATGGTTGAAAAGGGTGTTGAGCCTAATGTAATCACCTACAATGTGATAATGGATGGATATTGTTTGCGTGGTCAACTAGATAGAGCTAGGAGAATTTTTGATATCTTGATAGATAAGGGCATTGAGCCCGACATTTTTAGCTATAACATACTAATAAATGGATACTGTAAGAAAAAGAAACTCACCAAGGCCATGCAGTTGTTTCGTGAAATTTCTCAAAAGGGATCAAAGCCTAATATTGTTACCTACAATACTATCTTGCAAGGCCTGTTTGAAGTTGGAAGAATTGGTGTTGCAAAACAATTGTTTGTTGAGATGGTATCTACTGGGCCAGTACCTAACTTATCCATTTATCACACTTTGCTTGATGGTTATTTTAAGTACGGACTTGTTGGAGAAGCTATGTCACTCTTTAATAAGTTGGAAAGAAACAAAGAAAATATTGATATTACATCTTACAATATTATCATTAATGGATTGTGTAAAAACGGTGAACTCAATAAAGCTCGCGATATTTTTGAGAAGCTTTCCTCAATGGGATTGCTTGCGAATGTGAGAACATACACTACTATGATAACTGGATTTTGTCTACAAGGGTTGTTAGATGAAGCTAAGGATATGCTTAGAGAAATGGAAGAGAACGGTTGTTTTCCAAACAATGTCACTTACAATGTTATCGTGCGAGGATATCTTAGGTGCAGGAAAATAAATGAAATGGTAACTTTTATGAAGGAAATGACTGGAAGGGGCTTCTCATTTGACGCAACTACAGCTGAGTTACTGGTAAAGGATATAAGTGAGAATCCTTCCATCCTTGACATGATACCAAAGCTTCACGCAGAAAACAAGAAGTGAATATTGCTTTCACTTGGTTTATTCGGCTATGTTATAACTTTGATACTGTTTTGGTTTATCACCTCAAATGAAATGGAATCCAATGCAATTGTGGAAGATGAAAAATTGCAATCAAAATGTTGCTTGGGCTTTCAGGCAGGCTTATCGAGGAGGTACATCACTTTTGATATTTTGATTGTTTTTCCACTATTCTTTATCTTGGAAATCAGGTATTACTGTTCTATTGATATGATAAATAGTGTGAGTTATCCTTAAGTGTACACATTATAAGTTCAGGAATATCATTTCAATGCTATTTGTTATCTTCAATGTATTGTCATTTTCTATCTATTTGAAAATAAATAACAACTTTCTGCAATATATTGAGAAGTAGCACATTTCAGACAGACACTCCATTATATGATGTCAATTTCGTTTATGTTTGGGTTTGCAGAACAGGTTCATCACGGTCACGCCAGAAACTGAAGTTCTGAAAGCGAAGCAACTGATTATAGATACTACTTTCTGCTTCATTTCTTTTTTTGAATGCCCTTTTCAGTTTGTTTAACACAAGAACATTTGCAGTAATGTACTTTATGATGGACTTGATGAGTAACATATGATAAACAAACAATTTAAGCCATGCCAAAAAGAAAGAGATTATACAAGAACAACATTTTGAAAGAATACATAGCAAGAGTACTGTATTTCTTGATTATAAAGCGCACAAAATGAAAAAAAGAAGAAGGGGGAAACTGAATAAGAGTACCACAGTAACAATTGATATCAATACAACTCTCCATCACATATTCACCACAACAAAGTTATCTGAAGATTTATGTTTACCCTCTTTAGGCTGATGTACTGGCAAAGATAATCGTTTCTCGTATTCCTTACATGCCGTCTGCAATGAAAATTACTCTGGTCAAAGTAATCAGAAAAAAGTAGAGAAGTTACTCCATTTTATGTGACACTCCTTTTCTTTTTAGCATGTTTAAAAAAGAACAACGCCTTTCCATAATTGAAAATAATTGAATTATAAATTTCCCATTTTACCTTTGATGACATGCTTTTATAGCCACAAATATGACATGGCATGTTTAAGACTAGAAGTTCCTTCCTTTTTCAAACTCGGTGTCCAGTCAAACTCCATTGCGTAAAATGAAATGGAATAGATGCTAAGTTCATCTATACTCACATATTTCCCAAGGTAAGAGCTCTTACAACTTTTTACGCATGGTGCTTAAATAACCAGATATTATACATGCCTAGGACCTAGAAGCTCGTCCCCTCCCTAAATATCTTCAGCATATTCCTTAATGTTCTTATCGGAATATGCAAGTTGAGGGCTCTGTAAGTCTCACAATTTTTAATGAATAAATATTGTCGAACTAGGCGGAATCTCCTCAAGCTTACGACATCCCCACAGTACTAATTTCTCAAGCACAGGAAAGGATTCCTCCCCAACCTCCCACTTGGCAAGAGTCACTTTGCTCAAATTCAAAAATTTGAGATTATCAAAGGTGTCTTGCTCCCCCATTTTCCATTTTTATCCCTGTATGATTGAGTCAACAAGGGTCAGCTCTTCAAGGTTGGGCAGTCTCCGTATTGAAATATTGCTCTGTTGAAGAAAGCATGGCCTTAGGTGATGTGGTAAATGGTCATAAAAGCATGGCTTTAGGTGATGTGGTAAATGGTCTTAACTTATTTCTATAACCTTCGTCACTTCCACTTCACTGTTGAAAATAAAGGAACCCAAATTATTTTGAACTTCAAGCACCAGATCAGCCACCACAGGAATGCCATGAAAATTTTGGCTATTTATTTTCCAACATCCAATAGTTCATCAGGGCAACTCTGTTCCAAATGCCCTTTTCTATAATAAGTTCCAACTTTTATCTGGTCTTAGCAATTTAAGATTAAGAGGATCACTATGGCGTTTTCCATGCAAAGACACTTTCTTTTCTCAAGTAGTAAACATAATTCCACTACCTTTCTCAACTTCCGGAAAAGGTCTTGTTAACTCATCCCATGTTGTGGTTTCCCCACAAGTCATCTAAGACAATAAGATACCACTTTCCATAAAGTTGTTTCCTTAGCTTATCAGCAACATCAATATTCTCACTCAATTTCGAATCCGAGCTAGTAAGTTGATTAAATTTTTTATTCAACAACTCCTTCTCAACTTATTCTTGGCAGACTGTGCACCATGTGCGAATGTCGAAATGACTAGAAACTGATTTATCATTGTATACTTTGTATGCAAAAGAGTTTTACCTGAACCCGGCATACCAGTTCGAAATAACTTCTAGATCTGCTAGTCCACTCGCGAGCTTCCTAATTATCCAATTTGTCTCCTCCTCAAAACCTACAATTATTTTATGAGATGTCAATGACATGCTCTCAACTGGCTTCTTGGGAGTGTTTACAACAATGAGGTTCATGTTCTTGGGAATCTTCTCGAGTAAATGGGAGAGATCTTCTTTGATAAGTTTGATCTTTTTTTATGATAATGGAAAGTGAGAAAATAAGATGTAAGAGGCCATTATCTCGAACAATAATTTAATAAATGACATCTTTTGTCTCATATGCCACATCTAAAACACGTGCCTAGAGATCTTTATACAATTCTTGTTCAATGTTCACGAAGAAAGATCCGGGAACGATTATCCAAGAACTGGAAGATGGTTGGCGTGACACGCCTAAATCCCCCACAATCAATCCACAAGGCTTCAGGTGACTAGAGCAACCTTTAAAGGCGCTCGGCCTTGTTCGCTACTGGCTTTTAACCGAATTGCAACTTTCTAGCTCTTAGCTTGACTACCTCTACTGAGAAGCTCTCTCTCGCTTCAGCCCAACCAATTCACAGACGATGAAAAGCTCCATTTATTTTCAAGCTTGCTCTTCAAACCGGCCTATCGCTGTCCTCTATGAAAAGGTTTTTCCGTAATCACTCTCAATAAGACATCCATTCCCCTTTCAAATGAAAAGAGAACTAGACTTTTCTCTTCACTTGAGTTCGGTTTCCCCTGGAAATGATGGAATAAGCTTTTCTTCCTCTTAGCGACTATGAGCTCATAGGGAGCTGGAATGAACTTTCCCAGGAAAGAAAGCAGCCAGGTCTTTTTTCGACCCTTAAAGAGTTTCTTAATATTGTTACTTTTCCATGCTGTGTCTCAGGAACCTTTTCAATATGGTCCGGATTGCTAGCTCCCGTTCATAGTTTTGCTACAGATGATACACGAGGAATCTTTTTATGGTGACCTCCGGCTGGATTTGAAATGGATCAGGTAGGGCATCAGTTTACGCGTCATAGTAGGCGGCGGGGGAAAGCTAGCTAAAGATGCCTAGAATGCCCTGTTAGGGAGAAGCTGCCTGATGGACAACAAGTTCTTTTGCCTGCCCACAGATTTCTTGCAAGAGCCTGCCACACTGGGCGGCCTTCTCTTCAGTCTCCTATAAATTCTAGGTCTTCTTTCACCAACCCAATAACTTCCTTTATCAAAGTAGTTACCCTTGTGCTTACACATTATAAGTTTAGGAATATCATTTCCAATGCTATTTGTTATATTCATGTATTGTCATTTTCTATGTATTTGAGAATAAATAACAACTTCCTACAATATATTGAGGAGTAACATTTATCAGATAGGCATTCCATTATATGATGTCAATTTTGTTTATGTGTGGGTTTGCAGAACAGGTTCATCACGGTCACGACAGTTGTGTCCTTCTGAGCATCTTGTGTAGTTGTCAAAGCAGAAGTCTTTCAGAGAACAACAATAATCCTACCTTATTCATTGTTATGCACAAGTGCCAGGGATAAATAAACAGCTTCGGTGTATACTGAAATAACGTAGCTGAACGATTTATGTCGAGCAAATTCTCTGATGAGGCTCTGTTGTCCAATGCTGCAAAGCTCTAGACAATGCAATCCCTTTGGATGTCTAATTGTTCAGTAAGTTTTGAAGCATATAAGTTGCCAGGGCTTAATATTGAAGTTATAGACGGGAGGGGTCATCCGGATACGAGACTAGAAAGTTGCCCCGAGTATCCTATTTTTTACCAGTTTAACTTTCTCTAGTGACTTGTTCTTCTGGTGAAATGGTGTTGTCATGTACTTGATACCGATCGAGAATCACACGGATACTAATACTAGTTAGTATAAGAAAACCAAAAGCATGAATCAATGTATCTGCTCACTTGTCCAAAAAAAAACCCATCTTGAATTGTGGCCATTGTCACAACAACAACCAGTGGCTATTCCACATATACTTGAGGGATGTCAAATGACACTCCCTTTGTCTGAATATTACAATGTGTAGTTAGGTAAAAATATATATTTTTATGTATATATATATATGTGTGTGTGTGTATTGACACCACTTGACTTCTACACAATTTTACTGTTTCATATTTTTATCTCTTAATAAAAATTATGGCTTCGTCACTGGTCAGAACCTGTTGGATCTTGTGGAAGTTGCACCTTTCTGGGCAACTAGCCGAACAAAAAGGCTCTTGGAGCAATATCAAATCTCCTAAATGTCTTGCTTATAATAGTATAATATTGATAGTTGTGTCTGATGTAAAATAGATAATGTGTTATCTAGAAAAATATTATGGGGTTCAATCTCAACACATTCAAGCCTTAACTCATTTTAATAGAATCTTCAATCGAGTCCAATTTAATCTCTGATTTCAACTCGTTTTAAGAGTCTTTATTTGCATTGATATAACGTATGTTCCTATATGATATGAATTACTATCTATTTTATAATTTTTAAGATTTATCTATCCATTTGTAACTTTTTTTTAAAAAAAAAAATTGAGTTCAAATTTAAATTGTGGTCATAAAACTTAAATAACAATATATTTATTGAGATTAAGAGGGTCAAGCCCAAAGTAAACTTGAGCGAATCTGGACCCAACTCAATTTATATTTCAACCCATTTTAATATGAAAAAACTACCTAACTATACATACATAATTACCGTATATTAACGTATAATTCATTGATTGATGGTTTGTGTAAGCTCGGTCAGTGGGAAAAGGTTA
>NC_064289.1:55947488-55977599 GCF_019186545.1 Solanum stenotomum | reverse complement strand
TTGCTCAGTCGGCCTATGATGCCTACTGGGTACCTGTTGTTTTGGTACTCATGCTACGCTCTGCATCTATTTTGTGATGCAGGTCCGAGAACTAGTAGCCAGCGTTGATCGAGCTTGGAGTAGCCTTATCTGGAGACGGGGGTGAGCACACGGCATTTTGTACTATTTCAGTCTCCATCTGTATATATAGACTTGTCTTCTTCCTTTCGAGACAGTCCAGTCTCTGTTGTCCAGTTTTGGGACTTGTACTCATTTTGTAGTAGCTCTGTACTGGTGACTTCCAGGTTCTGGGAGGGATCTTTATTTGTATATATGTTTTGGGTTGCTTTCGCTTGTTTATATTGTTATTTTCCTACTCTTGCTTAACTTCTACCCTTAGACCCATTACTTGTTGTTCCGGGTTACGGGTTGGCTTACCTGCTGGTGGGTTATAGTAGGTGCCATCATGACTTGAGAAATCGGGTCGTGACACAATATCTCCCCCACCCCTGCTAATTAACGTTTAGTCAAGATTTTTACTCCTAAAATTGTTTCTGCCGCAATCAACCAGAAGTTATGTACAAGTTATTCATCAATTTCTTTGTTTCTTACCCTCTTTAAATTAAATGTATCAATGCATATTCATATAATTAATCTATAACTTTTCGTTTTCAAATTGTTACTTCCTGAAGATCGTGTCAACGACAAACGCGATTAAGAGGTCGAAAGGCCCAATTGGAGGAGTGTTCATGTTGAATTTTCGGTAGATATGACAGAGGTCAATTAGATCCAAATGCAGCGAGCAATGAGCAACATCGACAAATTAAAAAGTGAAGCAAACATTGCCACGGTGAGATGCCCTGACCAGCCATGAACGTAATCAGAAAATTTCAATAAGTGGAGATTTACACATCTTTTTGACATATTATTAATGTATCTGATACATAATTGAGATACAATTATATGTATCTAGTTTTTATCAGTGTATCTTATTAAGTATACATGTATCTAATCTTTCTTGGGAATTGATTTTGAATATTTTTTTTTTGGATTAATGACATGACAGATACTCTACAGTCGTGATTTTTTCCTAAATTCATATGTTTCAATTACATTCCATATTTAGATACACATAATTAGATGTATATGCTTATCAAAATTTTAGGTTTTTTAATTTTATCTTTTTAATACTTTAGTTATATGATCTTATAGTCTAATTCACATCATGATTTTGCTTATTATAATGTAAATTTTTCTCATAATAAATTCAAATAATTTTTTTAATTTATCTTTTTTATTCAAATAAACAATTGAGAATGTAAGGAGAGAGTTTCATTATTTTTCTTTGTATAAATAAATAATATAACATACTTAGATTTCTAAGCCAATTAAAATTTTTAGCTATTTTTATGTAATGTCTGCAATATTTTAATTTGTCTAAGAAGTAATATAATAGTGTAGTATAATATTGAAATAAAGATATGAAAATTTGTTAAAATAAAAAAAAATAATAGATTTTTAGTTAAAATAAATAGATTTTTAGTGTTCTTTCATTCTTCGAAAAAAGAGATTAAGTAAAATATTAATATCATTAAAGAATATTATTTCAATGACTTGATAGTTTCAATTTTTTTCGAAACATTAGCCTAAACTTAAACAAATGACATGAAATTGTTTGGTACGAATTCTTCTTTATCCATCACTCTATATTTTTTCTTCAATTTATTAGTTCTATATATTAATAACATTAAGCCTGTAACACATAAATTTACAAAGTGATATATAGTGAATACAATAATACAAAGCAGATTTTTAAAAAGGGAATTTACATAAATTCCCCCCTAACTTGTCTGCACAATTTACTTTAAGCACTTTAACTATACGGGTGTTTGTTTACCCCCCTAATTTAATTTGAAGTGAATTTAATTACCCCTTAAAGGGTGACATGGCAAAATTTCTATTACCAACTTTTTATAAGCACGTGAAACACAAAAAAATCAAAAAACTGACACATGTCATCTTTTTATTGGATGACATATTTAATAACTTATTTTACTAATTTTTAAACATTTTATTTTTCAATTAACTTCTCTTCTCTATATTTTTTTTTCATCTTCTTCTTCCTTTCTTTTTCTTTTCTCAAGACTCTTTCTCTTTCTTATTCTTTTCATTCAGTTCAAGATAAACATTTACTCATTTACTCCCAACTGTAATTTTTTCCACATTTTTTCTTCTTCGTTTCTTTTTTGTTTTTAATCGTTTTTTTTTTTTCTGTTTTTCTTTGACAAAATTTTTTGGTGTTTGATTCATTGACACCATTTTCGACATCAAAAAGATTATTAGATCTATGAGTTTAAAGAGTTATCAAAAAAAGAACCCGATTTTCACTAAAAAAAAATTCAAAGATATTGTTGGCAAAAAAATGATTGTGGAGATTTCGTCCAATTCATTGATAAATGAACATTTTTATGTAAATAATTTTTTTAATTTTCGAGGAAGGTGGTATGATGTAACTAAAAACTGAACTGGAATTGCAATTGAATTTGAATTATAATTTGTAGATTGGGGGGTAAATTCATCGATGGATTTAGTTTTGGCTCAATTTTAGAAATAATCATGGTGGATGTAGGAGTTGTTGGTTTAATGTGGAAATTGATGTCTACAAATGGAATATTGAAACTTATTTTCTTACGAAAAGAAAGAAAATTGGAGAAGCTTTTTTTTTATTTTTTACATAAAGAGAATTATTATATTATGGAAGAAGAAAAGTTGAAGAAAATTTCACTGTAAAAAGAAGAGTTGTTGTTGAGCAGGTGGCAAACATTGCGGAAGACAATTAGTGATGAAAAAAATAATTATTATTATGGAGATTTAAGTAATTAATTAGAAATTTAGTTAACATACATGTGGACAAATAAAAACGTGTGTGACTCAACAACATCCAGCCTTCAACTGGGCTACTGATGGGAGGGTTGAAAAAAACACTTAAAAGATGTTAAGGGGATATTTAAACACCCGTATAGTTAAAATGTTAAAATAAGTTATACGGACAAGTTCAGGAGGAATTTTATGTCTTTTCCCTTTTAAAAATAATAATTAAAAAAATAAAAGTGAAAAACAATAATTTTATTGGTTTGTTGGTAATCATTCCTTTTTTACTTGATAAATGATCTTGGTCATATAAGATTCTTTATTTTGAAATTCTCACTTGGAATTTCAATGTATTTATTTTGCGAATATCGATGCACTTGATACCTCTTTTTAAATGAATAAATTTTATTCTATGTCTCATCCATTTTACTGAACAAAATATTATACTAAATAAATAAAAAATTGATTAAAAAAATCAATTATAAATAAGTTGTAGATACATTATCACTTTTGTTTTTCAAAACTTGAAGGAAGTGTAGTTTGTTTATCCATGCTCTTTCTACTCTGTAATTATTATGTTAGAATATGATTTTAAATAGTTTTTTTCTCATTTTTTTTTTTGGTAAAGTATACTTATCTTGACTATCATAAGTAGAACCAATTTTTACCCTTTTTTTTTTTAAAAAAAAATGTACATCTCTTGAAGTGGTTTTCGTCTCATTATTTTTTTGTCAAGTATACTTATCTTGACTATCATAAGTGCCAATTTTCTACTCTTTTTAAAAAATGTACATCTTCTTCTGCATCAATTAAAAAAAAATCAACAATAGAATTGTATTGCTAGCACATCTCCTTTACACGTAAGATTCATTAATGTTCTCAAATCTTTTAATTAAGTATAAAAATTACCAAGACAATATAAAAATCAAAAACACTTGTACTCTAATAGACGTATTTGTTATTTGGACAATTTAAAAACATGATAATTTCATGAATCTAAAATATAATATACGATAAAAAATTGTCACACATAAGACATATACAAGTCTCATTAAGAGTGTTGACATAATTAAAGTAAAAGTCAAAATCAAACAAAAGACCAATAATAAAAAAACGGAAGATGATGTGATGGCTTGTTTCAAGTGTTCCAAAGCCACATTCAAAGGAGGAAAAGAAATAAAGAGTAGACAAAAACAAAAGAATTTATGAATATAATAGACAATATATATATATTTTAATTTATGTCATATTATGGAATTTGAGAAGTTATTGAAATTTTTATATGATTTTAAAAATATTTTAAATTTTTAGCTATTGTGATTTGTAGTACTTTTTTTTAACATAATTTTGAAAAAAATATTTACTACTCTGTTTGTTCTAATTTATGTGGCACACGCAGAATTTTAAATATTAAGCATTTTTTATATGTCTCTTTAATATATTAAGTTGTTAATTATTGTATTTTATTGTACATTTTGAACCTAATTTTTTAATAATATATGTTATTTGTCATGTCCCAATTTATGTGACATTAATTGATAGATTTGTTGGAGTCGAGAGATTTATTTTGTTAATTATTGTAATTTTTTTTTTTTTTTACGTCAATTTCAAACAATATATGTTGTTAATTGATAGAATACTTTTAATGTAATTTTTTTAAAAAAATATGTGTGACTCTCCATGTCCCAATTTATGTGGTACATGTAAAGTTTTGACAATTAACAAAAATTTTAATACATTTAAAAAAATATTTTTAAGTCGTTAAATTTTAAGTAATTTAAATTGTTGTATTATTTATTACAATTTATAATACTTTTAAAGTAGTTAAAATATTGTACAATTTATTATGATTTATAACACTTTTTTTAAAAAAATTTATGTCATATTATGGAATTTGAGAAGTTATTGAAATTTTTATATGATTTTAAAAATATTTTAAATTGTTAGCTATTGTGATTTGTAGTACTTTTTNAATTAACAAAATAAATCTCTGGACTCCAACAAATCTATCAATTGATGCCACATAAATTGGGACATGGCAAATAACATATATTATTAAAAAATTAGGTTCAAAATGTACTATAAAATACAATAATTAACAACTTAATATATTAAAGAGACATATAAAAAATGGTTAATATTTGAAATTTTGCGTGTGCCACATAAATTAGAACAAACAGAGTAATAAATTTTTTTTTCAAAATTATGTTAAAAAAAAAGTACTACAAATCACAATAACTAAAAATTTAAAATATTTTTAAAATCATATAAAAATTTCAATAACTTCTCAAATTCCATAATATGACATAAATTAAAATAAAAAAATAATATATATTGGGCCCCGTGTTGACATGGGGTCCTATATCTAGTAATTTACAAAGTGATATATAGTGAATACAATAATACAAAGCAAATTTTTAAAAAGGGAAATTACATAAATTCCCCCCTAACTTGTCTGCACAATTTACTTTAAGCACTTTAACCATACGGGTGTTTGTTTACCCCCCTAATTTAATTTGAAGTGAATTTAATTACCCCTTAAAGGGTGACGTGGCAAAATTTGTATCACCAACTTTCTATAAGCGCGTGAGACAAAAAAAAAACCAAAAAACTGACACATGTCATCTTTTTATTGGATGACATATTTAATAACTTATTTTACTAATTTTTAAACATTTTATTTTTCAATTAACTTCTCTTCTCTATATTTTTTTTTTTCATCTTCTTCTTCCTTTCTTTTTCTTTTCTCAAGACTCTTTCTCTTTCTTATTCTTTTCATTCAGTTCAAGATAAACATTTACTCATTTACTCCCAACTGTAACTTTTTTCACATTTTTTCTTCTTCGTTTCTTTTCTGTTTTTAATCGTTTATTCTTTTTTTTCTGTTTTTCTTTCTATTTTTTTTGGTGTTTGATTCATTGACACCATTTTCGACATCAAAAAGATTATTAGATAGTTATCAAAAAAAGAACCCGATTTTCACTAAAAAAAAATTCAAAGATATTGTTGACAAAAAGTTGATTGTGGAGATTTCGTCCAATTCATTGATAAATTAACATTTTTATGTAAATAATTTTTTTAATTTTCAAGGAAGGTGGTATGATGTAACTAAAAACTGAACTGGAATTGCAATTGAAATTTGAAATTATAATTTGTAGATTGAGGGGTAAATTCATCGATGGATTTAGTTTTGGCTCAATATTAGATATAATCATGGTGGATATAGGAATTGTTGGTTTAATGGGGAAATTGATGTCTACAAATGGAATATTGAAACTTATTTTCTTACGAAAAGAAAGAAAATTGGAGAAGTTTTTTTTTATTTTTTACATAAAGAGAAAATTATTATATAATGGAAGAAGAAAAGTTGAAGAAAATTTCACTGTAAAAAGAAGAGTTGTTGTTGAGAAGGTGGCAAACATTGGGGAAGACAATTAGTGATGAAAAAAAATAATTATTATGGAGATTTAAGTAATTAATTAGAAATTTAGTTAACATACACATGGACGAATAAAAACGCGTGTGACTCAACAACACCCAGCCTTCAACTGGGCTAGTGATGGGAGGGTTGAAAAAAAACACTTAAAAGATGTTAAGGAGATATTTAAACACCCGTATAGTTAAAGTGTTAAAGTAAGTTATGCGAACAAGTTCGGGGGGAATTTTATGTCTTTTCCCTTTTAAAAATAATAATTAAAAAAATAAAAGTGAAAAACATATAATTTTATTGGTTTGTTGGTATTCATTCTTTTTTTACTTGATAAATGATCTTGGTCATATAAGATTCTTTATTTTGAAATTCTCACTTGGAATTTCAATGTATTTATTTTGCGAATATCGATGCACTTGATACCTCTTTTTAATTTTATTCTATCTCTCATCCATTTTACTGAACAAAATACTATACTAAATAAATAAAAAATTGATTAAAAAAATCAATTATAAATAAGTTGTAGATACATTATCACTTTTGTTTTTCAAAACTTGAAGGAAGTGTAGTTTGTTTATCCATGCTCTTTCTACTCTGTAATTATTATGTTAGAATATGATTTCAAATAGTTTTTTTCTCATTTTTTTTTGGTAAAGTATACTTATCTTGACTATCATAAGTAGAATCAATTTTTACCCTTTTTTTTAAAAAAAATGTACATCTCTTGAAGTGGTTTTCGTCTCATTATTTTTTTTTGGTCAAGTATACTTATCTTGACTATCATAAGTGCCAATTTTCTACTCTTTTTTAAAAATGTACATTTTCTTCTGCATCAATTAAAAAAAAAAACAACAATAGAATTGTATTGCTAGCACATCTCCTTTACACATAAGATTCATTAAAGTTCTCAAATCTTTTAATTAAGTGTAAAAATTGCCAAGACAATATAAAAATCAAAAACACTTGTACTCTAATAGACGTATTTGTTATTTGGACAATTTAAAAGCATGATAATTTCATCAATCTAAAATATAATATACGATAAAAAATTATCACACATAAGACATATACAAATCTCATTAAGAGTGTTGATATAATTAAAGTAAAATTCAAAATCAAACAAAAGACCAATAATAAAAAAACTGAAGATGATGTGATGGTTTGTTTCAAGTGTTCCAAAGCCACATTCAAAGGAGGAAAAGAAATAAAGAGTAAACAAAAACAAAAGAATTTATGAATATATATAGAAAAAAAACTATTTTACAGTTTTCAAATAACCTTTCCCTAATTGTTGGTTTTATGTAAAATACTTTTTGAAATTCTTTTTTGTTTTGCTTTATCTATATCCCACGGGAAAGGGGAATATGAGTGAGGGTTTGGGGTAGTTAGTTTAGACATAAAAAGTTTTTTTTTTTTAAAAAAAAACTGAATATTAAAACTATACAAATTTTAAATTGGTAGATTTTTTTATTTCAATTATTAATTTCTAATAAGAAATATTAATAAGAAGTTTTTTAAAAATTTATTTAATAATAAATGTTGTTTTAGTAATACCAAACTACTATATTATGAATTAACAAAAACGTATAGCCTAAAAGATTTCATACTTTATCTTCAATCTTTTTATATTTAAAAATAAAAATAAAAACAAAAACTAAGTTTAAAATAAACTAACCTATAAACTTACCCTATTACCCCACCTGCTAACAAATACACGAGTTAAATAAATATTTTGATTAGAATAAAAATAAGAGTCCAAAAAAATTTAAACATTAATCACATGTAGAATCAGTTATTAATAGAGAAGAGTTAGTTTAACAGTGGTAATTTTCTAAATATAAAAAGAATTCGCTTAAAATAAATATTGTTTTGCTTTTCGCATTGTAATTTATTAGTTACTATAATTAAAAATTGAAAATAATTGTGTTTTAATTTTTAATTGTGAAAATATTAAGAAATATTGTGGTACCTATATAGTATAGATAGATAATACACGTATAAAACAATCATCCAAACAAAACTGTGAGTAAAATTAGGTCACATTGAAAATTATAGAGCAACTCAGTAAGAAAGATTTGTTTGGCAATGGCGATGAGTAAAATTTCTCTGCGGAAATGCAATGGTATTCTCTCTATCTCTTCCTTTCATATCTCCTATTCTTATTTTTCTTCATATTCACGCAGTAGTAAAGTAAAGGGTAGAGTTGTGTTAAATTTTGAGAAACTCAAGTGTTTAGATGATGCTGTTACTCTATTCCATCAAATGGTTAGAATGAAGCCTCTTCCTTCAGTTGTCGACTTCTCTAAATTGTTTAAGACTATGACAAGTATGAAGCATTACTCAGCTGTCCTTTCTCTTTTCCGACAAATGCGGAAATTGGGTATTCCAATTGATGGATTCATCTTGAATAGTGTGATTAATAGTTATTGCCTGATGCATCGTGCTGATTTTGGATTTTCGGTGTTATCTATTTACTTGAAGAATGGCATTCCGTTTAATAATGTTACCTTTACAACTCTAATAAGGGGAATCTTTGCTGAAAATAAGGTTAAAGATGCTGTTGAATTGTTCAAAAAATTGGTGAGAGAGAAGATTTGTGAGCCCGATGAAATCATGTATGCAACAGTAATGAATGGACTCAGCAAAAGGGGTCATACTCAGAAGACTTTAAGTTTGCTCCGGTTAATGGAACAAGGTAACACTCAGCCCGACATATATATCTACAACATTGTTATAGATGCTCTTTGCAAAGATGGAAACTTAGATGCTGCTATCAACATTCTGAACGAGATGAAGCAGAAAGGCATTCATCCAGACATATTAACGTATAATTCAATGATTGATGATTTGTGTAAGCTCGGTCAGTGGGAAAAGGTTAAAACTTTGTTCTCAGAGATGGTGAACCTTAATATGTATCCAGATGTGCGCACCTTCACCATACTAACAGATGGACTATGCAAAGAAGGGAAAGTTGACGATGCCGAGGAGGTAATGAAACACATGGTTGAGAAGGGTGTCGAGCCTAATGTAATCACCTACAATGTGATAATGGATGGATATTGTTTGCGTGGTCAACTAGATAGAGCTAGGAGAATTTTTGATATCTTGATAGATTAGGACATTGAGCCTGACATTTTTAGCTATAACATACTAATAAATGGATACTGTAAGAAAAAGAAACTCACCAAGGCCATGCAGTTGTTTCGTGAAATTTCTCAAAAGGGATTAAAGCCTAATATTGTTACCTACAATACTATCTTGCAAGGCCTGTTTGAAATTGGAAGAATTGGTGTTGCAAAACAACTGTTTGTAGAGATGGTATCTACTGGGCCAGTACCTAACTTATCCATTTATCACACTTTGCTTGATGGTTATTTTAAGTACGGACTTGTTGAAGAAGCTATGTCACTCTTTAATAAGTTGGAAAAAAACAAAGAAAATATTGATATTGAATCTTACAATATTATCATTAATGGATTGTCTAAAAACGGTGAACTCAATAAAGCTCGCGCTATTTTTGAGAAGCTTTCCTCAATGGGATTGCTTGTGAATGTGAGAACATACACTACAATGATAACTGGATTTTGTCTACAAGGGTTGTTAGATGAAGCTAAGGATATGCTTAGAGAAATGGAAGAGAACGGTTGTTTTCCAAACAATGTCACTTACAATGTTATCGTGCGAGGATATCTTAGGTGCAGGAAAATAAATGACATGGTAACTTTAATGAAGGAAATGACTGGAAGGGGCTTCTCATTTGACGCAACTACAGCTGAGTTACTGGTAAAGGATATAAGTGAGAATCCTTCCATCCTTGACATGATACCAGAGCTTCACGCGGAAAACAAGAAGTGAATATTGCTTTCCTGTTGGTTTATTCAGCTATGTTATAACTTTGATACATTTTTGGTTTATCACCTCAAATGAAATGGAATCCAATGCAATTGTGGAAGATGAAAAATTGCAATCAAAACGTTGCTTGGGCTTTCAGGCAGGCTTATCGAGGAGGTACATCACTTTTGATATTTTGATTGTTTTTCCACTATTCTTTATCTTGGAAATCAGGTATTACTGTTCTCTTGATATGATAAATAGTGTGAGTTATCCTTATGTGTACACATTATAAGTTCAGGAATATCACTTCAATGCTATTTGTTATCTTCATGTATTGTATTTTCTATCTATTTGAGAATAAATAACAACTTTCTGCAATATATTGAGAAGTAGCACATATCAGACAGGCACTACATTATATGATGTCAATTTTGTTTATGTTTGGGTTTGCAGAACAGTTTCATCACTGTCACACCAGAAACTGAAGTTCTGAAAGCGAAGCAACTGATTATAGGTACTACTTTCTGCTTCATTTATTTTTTTAATGCCCTTATTAGTGTGTTTGCTTCACCACAAGAAGATTTGCAATAATGTACTTTATGATGGACTTGTAACATATGATATACAAACAATATAAGCCACGCCAAAAAGAAAAGAGTATACAAGAACAGCAATTTTGAAAGAACAAATTTTGGAATGCTTAGGAAGACTACTGGTTTCCAACTATAAAGCACACAAAATGAAGAAGAAAAAAGGGGAAACTGAACAAGAATACTGCAGTAACAATTGATATCAATACAACTCTCCATCACTTATTCTCCCCACAACAGAGTTGTCTGAGGATTTATCTTTACCCTATAAGGCTGATGTACTGGCAATGAGAATTGTATCTTGCATTCCTTACATGCCCTATGCAAAGAAAATTACACTGGCCAAAGTAATCGGAAAAAAAAGAAGAGAGAAGTTACTCCATTTTATGTGGCACGCTTTTTCTTTTTAGCATGTTTAAAAATGAACAACGCCTTTCCACAATTGAAAATACTTTAATTATAAATTTCCCATTTTATCTTTGATGACATGCTTTTATAGCCATTTATAGCCACAAATATGAAATGACATGTTTAAGAATAGAAGTTCCTTCCTTTTTCAAATTCGGTGTCCAGTGAAACTCCACCGCATAAAATTAAATGGAATAGGTAATAAGTTCCGTCTATACTTGCATATTTCCCAGGGTAAGAGCGCTCACTATTTTTTTTTTGAAATCAGTAACTTTGTGTCATATCAGGGATCAAAACAGTACTTGGGTAGTACTGAAACCATATGTACAATAGAGCTCTAGTGTCTTCCCTCTCTAGCTATAAAGAATCTAGAACATCTATGATAGACATAGGATCATTAGAGTAAATTTGATTACACCAAAAACATAGCAGTAAGATGAAGTTCAACTTGATCTTCTGCACATCATTCTCTAATCTCTCAAAACATCTGGATTTCATCTCCTTCTAAATTGTCCACCAGATACAAGCTGGGACAATTCTCCATCTAACTCCTATCCTTAGCATGTGAGCATGTTCCCTTCCCACCTGCTAAGAGCCTCTGTTATCTTGCCTGGCATTGTCCATGCTATACCCTTGAGGTTTAGGATGATTCTCCACAAATGAGTTGTGTATGGACAATGCAGAAATACATGGTTAACTGTTTCAGTTGTTTCTTCACACAGGAAGCATCTTGCGCACAGTGTCATACCTCTGCTCATCAAGTTGTCCACTATTAGAGTGGCCTCCTTTGCTAGTAACCATACAAAAATTGATACCTTGTGGGTAACTTTTATCCTTCAAATCTGTTTCCATGGCCAGTTTGCTATCTTGTGGTTGGACTGGTTCGTTATTTTGTACATGACCAATCCCCTTAATATAAAGAAACACAAACTTGTCAAAATACTAGAAATCATAGTAGCATCAATAATAAACAAAATTCACCTAATATGTTTATTGCCCAATTCCATTTCATTGAAATACAAACAAAGCTTGAACCATTGACCAACTCTTCATAAAGCTTAGACTTAGAGTCAAATCAAGGACGAGTTTTGTGGGTATATATGATTTTTGCTTGAACTAAGTATACATACGTATAATAAGATCATATTCATGTTCATAATATTTATTTTGAATCCTGGTTCCACCTCTCAATTAGGCGGAAGCTTGACCATCTTTGCCTTGAGTTAGATACTTTGCAACCAAATTCATTATGGCCACAAAGGGTTGGATACTAACAAATGAGGCATTAGCTATTGCTTCTTCCTTGACTTCATACTCAATTGTTGATTTTGTGATACATATTTCTTTACCTTTCTCTATGACTTCAAACTTAACCTTATAAAGTGTAAATCCAAGATCAAGAAGTCCACCTTCCACCACTTGAGCTATTTTCACCCTCTTATCATCATCAATAACAACAAATTTCTCTTTGTGAGATGTCAAAAGTGGTGTTCCTGGTGGAAATGTTACTTTGAGGACTGATCCAACACCACCATCACCTTCGAGTATATCGACCTTATGAATGATATTCGGAAGCTCTTTAACTACAATATGTGCTAGTTGAATAGTGCCATAGACTTTCCAAGCTTCATTTGCTGGTACATGAACTTCAATCTCTTCATAAATTGTTCCAAACATGTTGTTTGTTGAGTGAAAAATATAGTAGTTTTGATTATTGTATGTTTTCCTTTAATGTACACTAAGTTATATGTATATATATACACAAAAATGATAATATTTGGAGCATATAATTATTACGCCTTGCCGAATGAGAAATGTGATGTTGACATATGGCCGGCCAATTGTACCATCACACCACACTATAAACGCCTCGTTCGTATCGAGATTTTTTTTTAACTTATATAGAGACTGACTGACTGTTATACATTTATTTGGATGTTACAAGCAAAAAAAAAAGGATGCAAAAAGAAAAACCTAATTTTCTAATGTTGTAAAAACAACAAAATTATTAAAATTTTAAAATCTTAAAAGTATTTATGTTTCAGTTATTCAAAATTAAAGAAGGATAATGCATCAATATTTTTTATCTAATGAAATACAAATATGCGCGGATCTTTCAATGTAAATTACTTTATTTACCAAAAAATATGGTAATATATAAAAAATTTAAAATATTTGATCAAAATATTAACATATACTATTTCTGTATATGGTTAACAATAAAGCATATGAAAATAAATGACTAGCAATAAAAGTGGGAATACAGTAAACTAAAATAATTAATATTTGATAAGGTCATTATAAAATACAAAGATCCTACTAATATAAAGCTAGTTATTGTTGTTAAAGATAATATGGTAATATTAACATATAATATAAAAAATCATCCCCACAGAGATTTGCTTGTATGATGATTTCTTTATATGGTGACATATAAAAGAGCGGTTTAATGCATGAATAAGCATTCCTTTGTTGAAAACACCCTCATAATGAGATCCTTAAGCGAGAAGATGACTTTTGGAGGTTGAAATCTAGAGTACAGTGGCTAAATGATGGAGACGCTAACACAATTTTTTTCCACATTTCTACGACTAATAGACGACGTAGAAACTAAATGATAGAGTAGGAAATTGGACCTTCGATCCAGCCTCCATAAATAACATAATTACAACTCACTTCCATGACATTTTCTTGTGAAGCCAAAGAATCCATTGGATGGCTTCTTACAATAGAGGAAGTTAAAAATGCTATTTATCCTTTAAACCGCTAAAATCTCCGGGGCCGGACGGGTTACACCCCATATTCTTTCAAAAATATTGGAATGAATCTGTTGTAGACACATGTATGAGGGCATTTAATTCAAAAATCATCCCGCCAGAATTAAACAAGACTCTCATTGGTCTTATCCCGAAAATAAAAAATCCTGAACAAATTACTCACTATAGACCCATTAGCCTTTGCCTATGATATTATTCTATTGGCAAAGGCCGACCGACCTTACAAATGCAAGTACTATCATCTATATCTTTAATACTCTGTCGGCGCAATCAGGCCAAAAAATAAGCTATGACAAATCATCAATCATCTTTTCTGCTAATGTAAGTCTTGAAATTAGAAATGAACTTTATACTACAATGAATATTAGACAAAAAGAAAAAAAATTGGGAAATACCTTGGCCTCCCAATCACCACCCAAAAAGCTGGGATTATTGACCATATGAACAACAAATTGAGTGGCTGGAAAACTAAATTCCTATCATTAGTAAGAAGAACCACCCTCGTCAAGTCTGTCTTAGCCTCCATTCCTACTTACGCTATGCAATGCAATGCAATATCCTACCCCAATCATATCGAAAGGAATTTTCTTTGGGGGTCCACACCGGACAAGAAAAAACTGCACTTAGCAAATTGGGATTTAGTGACCTCTCCCAAAAATCAGGGCGGTCTGGTCTGGGTATCCAAAAAACAAAAGGGAAAAAATTTGTGCTAAGGTTCTTGAAAAGAAGTACATAAATCGAAGCCAGCCAAAGATGTCATATTAAATACTATTCATATATTTGGAAAAGCATTGCCATATTCCGAAAAGGCATCTCTTGGAGATGGCAACCTTTGGGAGGACAACTGGATAGAAGTCTCTCAATCACTGGGCAAGTAATAAACGAACCATGTTACCTTTCTCAAAAAAAAAATAAACGAACCTGTACATAATTTCCTCTTTTGAAATAACACTTGGGATCTCTCTCGGCTGTCCCCATAGACATCAAACAATCCATCCTCAATACTTACACACAACAATCTACTCATAAGCTTGATACTTGCTTTTGGAACCAAAGTGAGTGTCGATGGAAATTTTAATACGAAAAGTGCCTATCCTATATGTTGTACATATCAAATACTACTAACTTCGATCATGACTGGGTTTGGAAAATAAATGCCATTAATAAGATTCGATTCTTTATGTGGCTCCTCATCACAAACAGACTTCCTACTTCGACAGTCCTCCACGCTAGAAATATCAGTAATTCAAGGAACTGTCCCCTCATGATCGAAAACACATTACATATCTTTGCAAAATGCCCAGACACTAAGCACATCTGGGACCACTATGATATAAACCTCACTGGGCCTGATTTCAAAGACCTCTAAAAATCACTTGATCTTAAACAAGCACTCCATTGTGCCCACATCTATTCTAACTCCAATCATTCTTTGAAATGTATGGAAAAATAGGAATACTAAAATATTTCAAAACAAGAATATTAGTAGGCTGCCTAGCACCCACCATAATATTACCTTCCAGGCCATTGAATATTATCACTTAGCCTACCCTCCTCCAAAAGTAAATAAACCTCCATCAAACCAGTCACCAGAGTACTGGCACAAACCCCCCTAAAGGCATCCTAAAACTAAACTTTGATGGCTCGTATGAACTAAATTCCACAAATGGCGGAACAGGGGGAGTAATTCAAGACCACTTCGGTAATTGAGTTGTAGGCTTCTCTTGTAAAGTAAAGGCTCAAAATGCACTTCATGCAGAATTACTAGCGTTGCTGCATGGACTAATTTTAGCACAAAATAGGAATTTTAAGCAACTACTGGTGAAAACTGATTCTCATGTACTACTTGACACCTTACATGGTAACAATCCCATATACTCACATATTTATGTTGATTGCAGGTCGATACTCCGACAGTTAAAGGAGCCAACCATGAAGCACGTCCCGAGGGAGGCTAATATGGTAGCAGATATATTAGCAGTATACGGAAGGAAAACGAAGGAACCGCACATGATATGCAATCATCCTTGTGTTTTTGATACATCTCCTTTGCTTGTAAATAATGCTCTTAAAAGAGATGCTATGGGAACTGGATCATCTAGTTTCAGTTCCCCTGTTTTGTATGGTTAAACCTTCTTAATTAATTAAATAAAACACCTTCCGTTTTTAAAAAAAAAAAAAAAAAAAAGCATTCTTTGTTCACTCAAAAGTCATTAAAGGATTACATTTCGTAATTTTGTCTGATGTAGAATATCTACACTAATATAAACATTAATTCACGATTCAAAGTTTTGATTCACTTAATATATGAAGATAATTTTCTCATTGCCTTATCATAATTTTATCGTTATTTTATGACTCCTCTTCAAAGGTGGTGGCATGATTGGACCTACTAAGATAAGGTAATATATAAAGTCAATCCCTAATAAAGTAGCTTTTAATTTGCACTATTAAATTATGTGAGTATAAATTATCTCCTAAACTACAATTATGCAGTGTTAATTATTTTTCTCATTTCCATTTAGTTGGAACGTACATAAAAACTAGCTTAGCATACGTGTTTTATATGTATGTCTAGTGTCAATTAATAAAATTATATATAAAAAGAATAAAATTATTTAAAAATAATAATTGATGTTAAAATAAATGTTATATCTATTTAAATGATTATAATTTTATATATAAAGCTTAAAAAGATTCTAATCATTAGTAGCGAACAATTACCATGTGCTAATTGGCTTTCCGCGATTGAGTCACTGAGAGTGAGACAAGAGACCTCGTGATCAGGGGTGGAGCCACCTTATTGTTTGGGGTTTGTCCGAACGTCTTTTGGCTAATAATATAATATGATTAAAATTATCTTTTAGATATATATAATAGATTTTGATCCCCTTCGATTAGTTTGTATGTTTACTTTTTCAGATTTTGAATCCCTTATTGAAATCCTTACTCCGCCGATACTTGTGACTCCGATCAGAGAAGACAAAAGAGGCTAGAGAGGAGTCAAAAATAGGGTTGTGAGTTTTGTTTTGTTTGAGTAAGGAATTTGGGGCCAAAATTTGAAAATTGAAATGAGTTGGGTTATAAGTAAATGGAATTTTTACATAAATAATATATATTTTATTTGATTAATTATGTTTTTACGTGTTACTTTATTTTTATTATCATATATGACATAATTTTAGCTTTAATAACCATTTGATATAAACTATATTAAAGTTGTATTTAAATTGTATATTAGGTAAAGCTTTGAAAAATTGTATTAAAGTTGTATCAAAACTGTTTTAAATATAAACAATCGGTGGTCCGATGGTGTTGATTACGAAAAAATAAAGATGAAGCTCTGAAAATCTGTTTAAAATTATCCTAAATTGTATAAATATAAATGATAGTTATAATACAATTTGATTTCAATATTATATATTATAAATTCGATAGTTATTATTCCAAAACAAATATAATACATTTCTGACAATGTCAACTATTTAAATAGTACCGAAATGTTTGAAATTCACATATAATACTTATAATATATTTGTATTAAAAATGTTTTTTGTTATATATTAGGTGAAGTTCTAAAAAATTGTATTAAGGTTATATCATTGGTATTAAATGTAAACAATCGGTGGTTTGGTGGTGGTGGTGATTTACCGAAAAAGAAGAGGTGAAGCTGTGAAAAATCGATATTAAAATTCTATTAAAATTGTATAAAAAAGCAGTGATAGTAGCCATGTTATTTGTGGTAAGAAAGTAAGGCTGATTTGTGTTAGAGTAAAAGATATGTATAATTCGTAAATAAAGTTATATAATATATTATTTATGTAAATTGCCCAAATTAAATTGTGTTGGATCAAAACTCAAAATATATAATTAATATAATTTAAATAATATTTTTTATTTTATTTTATTTAATGAAACTTCGATTATTCGGTGCACCGTAGAATCTTGATCCTTGCATCGAACACCGAATCGAAGAATCAAATTATCCGAGGAAAAGAATTGATGCTGAAACGAAAAATCGGCATCAAAAAATTGAATTAGTTGAGTTCAAATTTTGGTATTATGTCTACCCCTAATTAACGGTTCGGTTTATGGACTATCTTTTGTGCTACTAAATCGTTCAATGGCACTTATCAAATGTTAAAAAATTCAGTTTTAATCAATAATCCTATTAAGAAGTTCGATACCCTTGTTTCAATTATTCCTTTAATTGGATCATTAGCTAAAACACATTTTTGTATCGTATTACGGTATCCCATTAGTAAATCGATTTGGTCTGATTTATTATCTTGTCTTTGTCACAATTAAATGGAAGATAATACTAGTTTGTGTCGAGAACAAGAACAGAGAAGGTGTGGCAACTACTTTGTTAATGCCTAATTTTAATAGTTTGTCCGTTTAAAAAAGAATAACCTCATTTCATTTTTAGTCTGTTTAAAAAAGAATGACCCTTTTCCTTTTTTGAAAACACTTTAATTTTAATTTTTCATATAATATGTTTAATATTACAAGATTAAAGAATATTTTAATACATTTGACATAACTTTAATTTTGAACCACAAGATTTAAAAATCTTTTTAGTTTCTTAAATTTCATTCCAAATTTAACTAGGACATTCTTTTTTAAACGGAGGGGTATAAAGTATGTGAGGTAAAATTAGGTCACACAAAAGAACGAAGAAAGAAAATTGAAGATGGCAATGGAGATGAGGAGAATTTTTCTGCGGAAATGTAATAGTATTCTCTCTATCTCTTCCTTTCATATTTTACATTCTTCTTCTTCTTCTTCACGCTGTAGTAAAGTAAAGGGTAGAGTTGGGTTAAATTTTGAGAAACTCAAGTGTTTAGATGATGCTGTGAATCTCTTCAATCAAATGGTTAGAATGAAGCCTCTTCCTTCAGTTGTCGATTTCTCTAAATTATTTAAGAATATGATAAGTATGAAGCATTACTCGACTGTTGTTTCTCTTTTTCGCGAAATGCAGATATTGGGTATTCCAATTGATGGGTTCATCTTGAATAGTGTGATTAATAGTTATTGCCTGATGCATCATGCTCATTTTGGATTTTCGGTGTTACCTATTTACTTGAAGAATGGCATAACATTTAATACTGTCACCTTTAACACCCTACTAAGAGGAATCTTTGATGAAAATAAGGTTAAAGATGCTGTTGAATTGTTCAAAAAATTGGTGAGAGAGAAGATTTGTGAGCCTAATGAAGTCATGTATGCAACCGTCATGAATGGACTCAGCAAAAGGGGTCATACTCAAAAAACTTTAAGTTTGCTCCGGTTAATGGAACAAGGTAACACTGAGCCCAACATATATATCTACAACATTGTTATAGATGCTCTTTGCAAAGATGGAAACTTAGATGCTGCAATCAATATTCTGAACGAGATGAAGCAGAAAGACATTCCTCCAAACATAGTCACATATAATTCAATAATTGATGGTTTGTGTAAGCTTGGCCAGTGGGAAAAGGTTAAAACTTTGTTCTCAGAGATGGTGAACCTTAATATGTATCCAGATGTGCGCACCTTCACCATACTAACAGATGGACTATGCAAAGAGGGGAAAATTGAAGATGCCGAGGAAGTAATGAAACACATGGTTGAAAAGGGTGTTGAGCCTAATGTAATCACCTACAATGTGATAATGGATGGATATTGCTTGCGTGGTCAATTAGATAGAGCTAGGAGAATTTTCAATATCTTGATAGATAAGGGCATTGAGCCTAACATTTTTACCTATAACATACTAATAAATGGATACTGTAAGAAAAAGAAACTCGCCGAGGCCATGCAATTGTTTTGTGAAATTTCTCAAAAGGGATCAAAGCCTAATATTGTTGCCTACAATATTATCTTGCAAGGCCTGTTTGAAGTTGGAAGAATTGGTGTTGCAAACCAATTGTTTGTTGAGATGGTATCTACTGGGCCAGTACCTAACTTATCCATTTATCACACTTTGCTTGATGGTTATTTTAAGTATGGACTTGTTGTAGAAGCTATGTCACTCTTTAATAAGTTGGAAAGAAAGACAGAAAATATTGATATTATATCTTACAATATTATCATTAATGGATTGTGTAAAAACGGTGAACTCGATAAAGCTCATGCTATTTTTCAGAAGCTTTCCTCAATGGGATTGCTTCTGGATGTGAGAATATACACTACAATGATAACTGGATTTTGTTTGCAAGGGTTGTTAGATGAAGCTAAGGATATGCTTAGAAAAATGGAAGAGAACAATTGTCTTCCAGACAATGTCACTTACAATGTTGTTGTGCAAGGATATCTTAGGTGCAGGAAAATAAATGAAATGGCAACTTTTATGAAGGAAATGACTGGAAGGGGCTTCTCATTTGGTGCAACTACAGCTGAGTTACTGGTAGAGGCTATTAGTGAGAATCCTTCCATCGTTGACATGTTACCAGAGCTTCATTCGGAAATCAAAAAGTGCAAAGTTTATTTGGCTATGTACTACTTTCTGCTTCATTTCTTTTTTGAATGCCCTTTTCAGTGTGTTTAACACAAGAACATTTGCTGTAATGTACTTTATGATGGACTTGATGATAAACAAACAATTTAAGCCACACCAAAAAGAAAGAGATTATACAAGAACAACAATTTTGAAAGAATACATTTTGGAATACTTAGCAAGAGTACTGTATTTCTTTATTATAAAGCGCACAAAATGAAAAAAAGAAGAAGGGGGAAACTGAATAAGAGTACCGCAGTAACAGTTGATATCAATACAACTCTGTTTTCCAAATGCCCTTTTCTCTAATAACTTCCAATTTTTATCTAGTCTTGGCAATTTAAGATTAAGAGGATCACTATGGCGTTTTCCATGCAAAGACACTTTCTTTTCTCGAGTAGTAAACATAATTCCACTACCTTTCTCAACTTCCGGAAAAGGTCTTGTTAACTCATCCCATGTTGTGGTTTCCCCACAAGTCATCTAAGACAATAAGATACCACTTTCCATAAAGTTGTTTCCTTAGCTTATCAGCAACATCAATATTCTCACTCAATTTCGAATTCGAGCTAGTAAGTTGATTAAAAATTTTATTCAACAACTCCTTCTCAACTTATTCTTGGCAGACTGTGCACCATGTGTGAATGTCGAAATGACTAGAAACTGAATTATCATTGTATACTTTGTATGCAAAGGAGTTTTACCTGAACTTGGCATACCAGTTCAAAATAACTTCTAGATCTGCCAGTCCACTTGTGAGCTTCCTAATTATCCAATTTAAAACCTACAATTATTTTATGAGATGTCAATGACATGCTCTCAACTGTCTTCTTGGGAGAGTTTACAACAATGAGGTTCATGTTCTTGGGAATCTTCTTGAGTAAATGGGAGACATCTTCTTTGATAAGTTTGATCTCTTTTTTTTGATAATGGAAAGTGAGAAAAAAAGATGCAAGAGNATCAAATGGTTAGAATGAAGCCTCTTCCTTCAGTTGTCGATTTCTCTAAATTATTTAAGAATATGATAAGTATGAAGCATTACTCTGCGGTCCTTTCTCTTTTTCGAGAAATGCAGAAATTGGGTATCCAAATTGATGGAGTCATTTTGACTAGTGTGATTAACAGTTATTGCATGATGCATCGTGCTGATTGTGGATTTTTGGTGTTACCCATTTACTTGAAGAATGGCGTTTCATTTGATGTTGTCACCTTTACCACCCTCATAAGGGGATTCTTTGCTGAAAATAAGGTTAAAGATGCAGTTGAACTGTTCAAATAATTGGTGAGAGAGAAGATTTGTGAGCCTAATGAAGTCATGTATGCAACCGTCATGAATGGACTCAGTAAACGCGGTCATACTCAAAAAACTTTAAGTTTGCTCCGGTTAATGGAACAAGGGAACACTAAACCCAAAATAATTAACTACAATATCGTAATAGATGCTCTATGCAAAGATGGGAACTCAGTTACTGCTATCAACTTTTTGAATGAGATGAAGCAAAAAGGCATTCATCCAGACATATTAACGTATAATTCATTGATTGATGGTTTGTGTAAGCTCGGTCAGTGGGGAAAGGTTAAAACTTTGTTCTCAGAGATGGTGAACCTTAATATGTATCCAGATGTGTGCACCTTCAACATACTAACAGATGGACTATGCAAAGAAGGGAAAGTTGAAGATGCCGAGGAAGTAATGAAACACATGGTTGAAAAGGGTGTCGAGCCTAATGTAATCACCTACAATGTGATAATGGATGGTTATTGTTTGTGTGGTCAACTAGATAGAGCGAGGAGAATTTTTGATATCTTGATAGATAAGGGCATTGAGCCTAACATTTTTAGCTATAACATACTAATAAATGGATACTGTAAGAAAAAGAAAATTGCCAAGGCCATGCAATTGTTTTGTGAAATTTCTCAAAAGGGATTAAAGCCTAATATTGTTACCTACAATACTATCTTGCAAGGTCTGTTCGAAGTTGGAAGAATTGGTGTTGCAAAACAATTGTTTGTTGAGATGGTATCTACTGGACCGGTACCTAACTTATCCACTCATAACACTTTGCTTGATGGTTATTTTAAGTACGGACTTGTTGAAGAAGCTATGTCACTCTTTAATAAGTTGGAAAGAAAGACAGAAAATATTGATATTGGATCTTACAATATCATCATTAATGGATTGTGTAAAAACGGTAAACTCGATAAAGCTTATGCTATTTTTGAGAAGCTTTGTTCGATGGGATTGCTTCTGAATGTGAGAACATACAATACAATGATAACTGGATTTTGTCTACAAGGGTTGTTAGATGAAGCTAAAGATATGCTTAGAAAAATGGAGGGGAACAATTGTCTTCCAGACAATGTCACTTACAATGTTATTGTGCAAGGATATCTTAGGTGCAGCAAAATAAATGAAATGGTAACTTTTTTGAAGGAAATGACTGGAAGGGGCTTCTCATTTGGCGCAACTACAGCTGAGTTACTGGTAGAGGCTATTAGTGAGAATCCTTCCATCGTTGACATGTTACCAGAGCTTCATGCGGAAATCAAGAAGTGAAAAGTTGTTCGCTTGGTTTATTCGGCTATGTTATAACTTTGATACAGTTTTGGTTTATCACCTCAAATGAAATTGAATCCAATGCAATTGTGGAAGATGAAATATGGCAATCAAAATGTTGCTTTGGCTTTCAGGCTGGCTAATCGAGGAGGTACATCACTGTTAGTGTTTTGATTGTTTTTCCACTATTTTTTATCTTGAAAATCAGATATTACTGTTCTCTTGATTGATAAATAGTGCGAGTTACCCTTACGTGTACACATTATAAGTTTAGGAATATCATTTCCAATGCTATTTGTTATCAACATGTATTGTCATTTTCTATCTATTTGAGAATAAATAACAATGTCCTGCAATATATTGAGGAGTAGCATATTTCCGACAGGCATTCCATTATATGATGTCAATTTTGTTTATGTGTGGGTTTGCAGAACAGGTTCATCACGGTCACGCCAGTAACTGAAGTTCTGAAAGTGAAGCAACTGATGATAGGTAGTAGTACTACTTTCTGCTTCGTTTCTTTTTTTAATGCCCTCTTTAGTGTATTTGCTTCATACACAAGAAGATTTGCAATAATGTACTTTATGATGGTCTTGAGGAGTAACAATTTAAGCCACGCCAAAAAAAAGAGATTATACAAGAACAACAATTTTGAAAGAACAAATTTTGGAATACCTAGCAAGACTACTGGTTTTTAACTATAAAGCACACAAAATGAAGAAGAAAAAAGGGAAAACTGAACAAGAGTAGTGCAGTAACAATTGATATCAATACAACCCTCCATCACTTATTCACCACAACAGAGTTGTCCGAGGATTTATCTTGACCCTCTAAGGCTGATGTACTGGCAAAGAGAATTGTATCTCGTATTCCTTACATGCCCTCTGCAAAGAAAATTACACTGGTCAATGTAATCGGAAAAAGAAAGAGAAGCTACTCCATTTTATGTGGCACTCCTTTTCTTTTTAGCATGTTTAAAAAAGAACTACGCCTTTCCATAATTGGAAATAATTTAATTATAATTTAATTGAAACTTCTGTAACCCTTGAAGCACTTGATGCTGGTTTTGGGGCCATTGTTCAACACTACAAGGAATTCCAGCAACTTTCTCTTTCTGGCCTCCTTACGGACCGTGTGTTTGAGTACATCAGGGTCCATGCTAAGATGTTAGAGATGCTTTCCTTAGCTTTTCTGGGGGATAACCATCTAGGCGTGCTCTCTGGTTGTGAGAGCCTCTGCAAGTTGGAGATTAGAGACTGCCCCTTTGGTGATGAGGTTCTGTTGTCCAATGGTGCAAAGCTGGAGACAATGTGATCCCTTTGGATGTTTAAATTGTTCAGGATGTATCCTTCTAGCTCAGAAGTTGCCAGGGCTTAATGTTGAAGTTATAGACGGGAGGGTCATCCGGACCCCGAGACAAGAAAGTTTCCATGTGTATCATTATGTATCAGTTTAACTTCCTCAAGTAACTTGTTCTTCTGGTGAAATGGTGTTGTCATGTAATTCTGGGCATGTATGGTTGAACTTTAGTTGTAATTCTCTTTTAAGATTAATGTGAACTAAGTCATTCATTTATACATCTCAAGTGCATATCATGACCTTGCAACATGATGCAAATGGAATCACATTTGTTGAACTTTCAAAAGTTATTTTAGTGTTTTACTATTCTTTCTTCTACATTGATAAATTTGCTTTAATACTAAAGAGATTATTACATCAAACGAATAAATAGTATTTGTTATAAATAATTTCTTTTGATACTGATTACGCATTGCACGGATACTAATACTAGTTATAAAAAAAAAAGCAAAAAACATGAATCAATGTATTTGCTTGCTTGTCCAAAAATGCCCACCTTGAGTTGTGCATGGTCATTGTCACAAATCACAATCAGTGGCGGAGCCACATATACTTAGTTGTCAAATGACATTTCTTGGTCTGAAAATTACAATGTGTAACTAGTTAAAAAAAGTTCTTTTATGTATATATATTAGGAGTGTGCACTATTTGGATTAAACTGAAAAATCAAACCAAATCGAATTGACTTATAATTAGGATTGGTTTTTTGGTTTGGTTTTGAATTTATAATTTAATTTGTTTGGTGGTTTGGTTTGGTTTCGGATTAAGAAAAATAAAAAGCGCAAAAAAAAAATATATATATATAAACCACTTTTGTTACTTTTTAGTTATTGTCTTCCATTATGTTTTAATTTATATTTTATGTTTGGAAATCTATAGTTGATATACTTTTAAGTATATATATTCAAATTGCAAACGAATTATATATATATTCAAATTGCAAATATAATTTTGATTATGTTCTAATTATTGACATAACTGAATAACCAAACCGAAAAAAAAACAAATCGAAAAGAGAAAAACCAAACCAAATTTTGATTTGGATTTCAAAATCAAAAACCGAAAAAATCCAAACCGAATAGTAGAAAATCAAACTGAAAAACCGAATGCACAACCCTAATATATATGTATATTGACACCCCTTGAATTTCACACAATTTTACTTTTTCATATTTTGACATATGTTATTAGTGAAAATTCTGATTTCGCCTGTGATTAATTAGGTCACACCGAAAATTATGAGTGGCAATGGCGATGAGCAGAATTTGTCTGAGGAATTGCGATGGTATTCTCTCTAGCTCCTATTCTTGTTCTTCTTCACGCAGTAATAGTAGCAATTTTGAGTGTTTAGATGATGCTGTTACTCTATTCCGTCAAATGGTTAAAAGTAAACCTCTTCCTTCAGTTGTCGATTTCTCTAAATTATTTAAGAATATGATAAGTATGAAGCATTACTCGAATGTTGTTTCTCTTTTCCGAGAAATGCAGAAATTAGGTATCCCAATTGATGGGTTCTCTTGACTAGTGTGATTAATAGTTATTGCCTGATGCATCGTGCTGATTTTGGATTTTCGGTGTTACCTATTTACTTGAAGAATGGCATTCCGTTTAATAATATTACCTTTAACACCCTATCAAGAGTAATCTTTGCTGAAAATAAGGTGAAAGATACTGTTGAATTGTTCAAAAAATTGGTGAGAGACAAGATTTGTGAGCCCGATGAATTCATGTATGCAATCGTCTAAGCAAAAGGGGTCATATTCAGAAAACTCTAAGTTTGCTCCAGTTAATGGAACAAGGGAGTACTAAGCCTGATTTATTCATCTACAGCATTGTTATAGATGCTCTTTGCAAAGATGGAAACTTAGATGCTGCAATCAACATTCTGAAGCAGAAAGACAAAATTAGGCAAAATATGCCGTGCCTATATGTTGTACATATCAAATACTACTAACTTCGATCATGACTGGGTTTGGAAAATAAATGCCATTAATAAGATTCGATTCTTTATGTGGCTCCTCATCACAAACAGACTTCCTACTTCGACAGTCCTCCACGCTAGAAATATCAGTAATTCAAGGAACTGTCCCCTCATGATCGAAAACACATTACATATCTTTGCAAAATGCCCAGACACTAAGCACATCTGGGACCACTATGATATAAACCTCACTGGGCCTGATTTCAAAGACCTCTAAAAATCACTTGATCTTAAACAAGCACTCCATTGTGCCCACATCTATTCTAACTCCAATCATTCTTTGAAATGTNTTGCAAAATGCCCAGACACTAAGCACATGCATCTGGGACCACCTCACTGGGCCTGATTTCAAAGACCTCTAAAAATCACTTGATCTTAAACAAGCACTCCATTGTGCCCACATCTTTTCTAACTCCAATCATTCTTTGGAATGTATGGCAAAAATAGGAATACTAAAATATTTCAAAACAAGAATATTAGTAGGCTGCCTAGCACCCACCATAATATTACCTTCCAGGCCATTGAATATTATCACTTAGCCTACCCTCCTCCAAAAGTAAATAAACCTCCATCAAACCAGTCACCAGAGTACTGGCACAAACCCCCCTAAAGGCATCCTAAAACTAAACTTTGATGGCTCGTATGAACTAAATTCCACAAATGGCGGAACAGGGGGAGTAATTCAAGACCACTTCGGTAATTGAGTTGTAGGCTTCTCTTGTAAAGTAAAGGCTCAAAATGCACTTCATGCAGAATTACTAGCGTTGCTGCATGGACTAATTTTAGCACAAAATAGGAATTTTAAGCAACTACTGGTGAAAACTGATTCTCATGTACTACTTGACACCTTACATGGTAACAATCCCATATACTCACATATTTATGTTGATTGCAGGTCGATACTCCGACAGTTAAAGGAGCCAACCATGAAGCACGTCCCGAGGGAGGCTAATATGGTAGCAGATATATTAGCAGTATACGGAAGGAAAACGAAGGAACCGCACATGATATGCAATCATCCTTGTGTTTTTGATACATCTCCTTTGCTTGTAAATAATGCTCTTAAAAGAGATGCTATGGGAACTGGATCATCTAGTTTCAGTTCCCCTGTTTTGTATGGTTAAACCTTCTTAATTAATTAAATAAAACACCTTCCGTTTTTAAGCAAAAAAAAAAAAAAAGCATTCTTTGTTCACTCAAAAGTCATTAAAGGATTACATTTCGTAATTTTGTCTGATGTAGAATATCTACACTAATATAAACATTAATTCACGATTCAAAGTTTTGATTCACTTAATATATGAAGATAATTTTCTCATTGCCTTATCATAATTTTATCGTTATTTTATGACTCCTCTTCAAAGGTGGTGGCATGATTGGACCTACTAAGATAAGGTAATATATAAAGTCAATCCCTAATAAAGTAGCTTTTAATTTGCACTATTAAATTATGTGAGTATAAATTATCTCCTAAACTACAATTATGCAGTGTTAATTATTTTTCTCATTTCCATTTAGTTGGAACGTACATAAAAACTAGCTTAGCATACGTGTTTTATATGTATGTCTAGTGTCAATTAATAAAATTATATATAAAAAGAATAAAATTATTTAAAAATAATAATTGATGTTAAAATAAATGTTATATCTATTTAAATGATTATAATTTTATATATAAAGCTTAAAAAGATTCTAATCATTAGTAGCGAACAATTACCAGGTGCTAATTGGCTTTCCGCGATTGAGTCACTGAGAGTGAGACAAGAGACCTCGTGATCAGGGGTGGAGCCACCTTATTGTTTGGGGTTTGTCCGAACGTCTTTTGGCAAATAATATAATATGATTAAAATTATCTTTTAGATATATATAATAAATTTTGATCCCCTTCGATTAGTTTGTATGCTTACTTTTTCAGATTTTGAATCCCTTATTGAAATCCTTACTCCGCCGATACTTGTGACTCCGATCAGAGAAGACAAAAGAGGCTAGAGAGGAGTCAAAAATAGGGTTGTGAGTTTTGTTTTGTTTGAGTAAGGAATTTGGGGCCAAAATTTGAAAATTGAAATGAGTTGGGTTATAAGTAAATGGAATTTTTACATAAATAATATATATTTTATTTGATTAATTATGTTTTTACGTGTTACTTTATTTTTATTATCATATATGACATAATTTTAGCTTTAATAACCATTTGATATAAACTATATTAAAGTTATATTTAAATTGTATATTAGGTAAAGCTTTGAAAAATTGTATTAAAGTTGTATCAAAACTGTTTTAAATATAAATAATTGGTGGTCCGATGGTGTTGATTACGAAAAAATAAAGATGAAGCTCTGAAAATCTGTTTAAAATTATCCTAAATTGTATAAATAAAAATGATAGTTATAATACAATTTGATTTCAATATTATATATTATAAATTCAATAGTTATTATTCCAAAACAAATATAATACATTTCTGACAATGTCAACTATTTAAATAGTACCGAAATGTTTGAAATTCACATATAATACTTATAATATATTTGTATTAAAAATGTTTTTTGTTATATATTAGGTAAAGTTCTAAAAAATTGTATTAAGGTTGTACCACAAGTATTAAATGTAAACAATTGATGGTCTGGTGGTGGTGGTGATTTACCGAAAAAGAAGAGGTGAAGCTGTGAAAAATCGATATTAAAATTCTATTAAAATTGTATAAAAAAGCAGTGATAGTAGCCATGTTATTTGTGGTAAGAAAGTAAGGCTGATTTGTGTTAGAGTAAAAGATATGTATAATTCGTAAATAAAGTTATATAATATATTATTTATGTAAATTGCCCAAATTAAATTGTGTTGGATCAAAACTCAAAATATATAATTAATATAATTTAAATAATATTTTTTATTTTATTTTATTTAATGAAACTTCGATTATTCGGTGCACCGTGGAATCTTGATCCTTGCATCGAACACCGAATCGAAGAATCAAATTATCCGAGGAAAAGAATCGATGCTGAAACGAAAAATCGGCATCGAAAAATTGAATTAGTTGAGTTCAAATTTCGGTATTATGTCTACCTCTAATTAACGGTTCGGTTTATGGACTATCTTTTGTGCTACTAAATCGTTCAATGGCACTAATCAAATGTTAAAAAATTCAGTTTTAATCAATAATCCTATTAAGAAGTTCGATACCCTTGTTTCAATTATTTCTTTAATTGGATCATTAGCTAAAACACATTTTTGTACCGTATTAGGGTATCCCATTAGTAAATCGATTTGGTCTGATTTATTATCTTGTCTTTGTCACAATTACATGGAAGATAATACTAGTTTGTGTCGAGAACAAGAACAGAGAAGGTGTGGCAACTACTTTGTTAATGCCTAATTTTAATACTTTGTCCATTTAAAAAAGAATAACCTCATTTCATGTCACACCCCAATTCCGGATGTGATGGCACGTGTCCATTTTCCACCGGACACGTCAGCCTAACCCAACCACAACGATAGAGAAGTAGAAATACGAGAATAAAAGATAATAAATAAGCGAAAGACTTTAATTAAGACTCAACATTACCCAGAATTTGGTTGTCACATGTACAAACCTCTAAATACATAATTCGAATAAAAATATACAAGTCTCAGAGTATAGTTCTCGAATAGAACAAAACTGAAAGTAAAGATAACTCAAGGGCACGTCTGGAATGAACCGCTACCTCTCGAGTATGTCCCGAAGCTCAATCTGCTAAAGAAACTACTAAGCCGAATCTGAGAGAGAGCTGTCAACCTACACAATTGTGTAGAAGCAAGGGTGAGTACCGAAAACCACAGGTACTCGCAAGTAACTCTAAACTAA